>NC_064626.1:384897737-385220465 GCF_023864275.1 Schistocerca cancellata | reverse complement strand
GGACTGAAAATCAGGCATTGTTACGTTGCATCCACACAAAAACTCCCGCCTATTATATACACCTTCGTTAAATTTTCCCTTATAGTGACGCTTATTTGGTATCGTCACTTTCTCAGACAACGGATCTGGTCTGGGAGGTCCTACTTCCTTTGCGCATTTTCTTTTCGTTAGCACTTAATGCAGGTTCAGCAGACTTCACTGCACAGGAAAGTCGATTGCCGCACAGTGGACAATCAACTCCAAACACAAACTGCCGTTTACGGAAATTATTAAATTCAAGTAGTACAAGGTCACTTGACTAGAATACAAACGAGGCGCTGAGAGCCATAAAGACCAAAATCACAGCGTCTTTGACCCCACATTTAACTGAATATCAGAGTAACCAGTGAGACAGATTTTCGTGAATGTTCATGAATACGTACAATGTGAACCTACAGTACAGATAAAAATGACCCACTGTAAGATCAACAGATATCAGAAATATGATTAAATGCTACAGTCTCACAATCGACGATGATGTGCTTATGGTTCTCAGCGCCTCAGATGCATTACTGTATGATAAAATCCAAAACTTCATGTGCTATATCTCATTCATAATTCCAAAAAATATATTTTTGTTTCAGTATAATTATGAAATAGACTGATGTCCGATCGAATTTTATTACATAGTGAATGGCATATCTCTGGAGTGTTTACGGGATTTATGCCAAGAGAAAACAGATAAGTCTGCTGCAGTGTGCTGCCACCTGGTGACGTTAACGTAAACTTGTAGTTGAGTGGTAAGATTTAGCAGTGCAAGCCGTGAACCGTGCACACTGTTTATCAAATCCGCATCTATTTGGCCTGTAAGGCAATTACGTCATACCAGTTACGCATGCACAGAATCTCCTTAAAAA
Source organism: Schistocerca cancellata (assembly GCF_023864275.1). Lineage (NCBI taxonomy): Eukaryota > Metazoa > Arthropoda > Insecta > Orthoptera > Acrididae > Schistocerca > Schistocerca cancellata. The sequence continues at coordinate 385,219,569 of NC_064626.1, read as the reverse complement.
GTGTACAAGTGAAAGTTTGCTCGCGACCCGAGGCTAGAGCAGCAATGTAGCATAGTGCGGTAGATTTAATGCCGAGTATTTCAGATTACCACATTTACATTACGTTCAATAGCGTTCAAAGAAATTTACCAATAAATCCGCAAGGTGTCAAAAGTTAGGGTGTTGACGCGCTCTTGTGCTCTTTCACAATAGCCGCCACTGGTTACCAGTCTTCAACTTTATCTTTCCCTAGGTAGGCGAAGTAAAATAAATGTTATTAACTTTTGACAGAATTATTTGATAATAACAGCGACCTGATACATGGTTAAAATACTAATCAGTCTTGATTGCGAGGATTAGTAATCAAATGTCAAAATCGTAACCGGTTTCGATTTTATCAACATTATCTTCAGACCATGTCTCATCACATGGTGAATAGAGAAGATGGCTGGAACACTGGTAAATGTCAGAGGACATCAGTGTAACTGTTCAACTGCACCAGTTATCAGTGGTGTCCTCTGACATTTACCAGTGCTCCAGCCACCGTCTCTGTTCACCATGTGATGAGACATGGTCTGAAGATGATGTTCATAAAATCGAAACCGGTTACGATTTTGACATTTGATTATTAATTTTTAATAAATCTTTGTGATCAAGACTGATTAGTATTTTAATAAAATAAATGCGAGATTAATGCCATCCAAAATTTGTGATGATTAGGACTCGACTAATGTCATTGATAAGCCGTAGAGAGAGATTCTGGCTGGGGATTGAAGGAAACAGTTCAGTTAATGTGAATAAAAATAAGAGATTTTACGCTGGAGTATACTAGAAAGTGCCAAAAGTCGTAGCACATAAATATGCAATAATAAATATTAAGTCTGGGGATATTGCAGGCATTAAGTGATCAGTTCAAGTTGGTTTGTATCCTATAAATAAGAATGCAGACAGTGTGTCTAGATATTGGCCACAGGCAAACAAATTATACTATCACATCATTTCCTACTGTGTTGAAATATGTTGACATATTCGAGAAATATAATGTAGATGTCCCTGTAAACATCCAATATTCAGATTGTGAACGGATGGACGTAAATGAAAAAAGTGATGAAAAAGAATTTCAATTTGCACTGCTACATACCACAATGCACTCTCATGAGAAATATATAAAACTATCATTGTTCGTAATACAGACATACATCATTTTTATTGCATAAAAAACCTGACGAAGCTTGCACGGAGTAGTATTATTCATTCTCACTGTTATGTTGTATTGTGTGATCGATGTCTGTGTTATGCTTAAACTAACTAAAAGTTGGATACGTATTTAACTGACTGTGCCCAGTTTAAATGAGTCACTAGAGGTCATGCCTAGTGGCAAGAAAAAGATCAAATCTGGCAAGTTTAGTAACAATCTGAAGTTTCCATTTTTAGTTTATGCTGGTATGGAATTTATGTTACAACCTGTTGCTGGCTGTAGCAGCGACTGTAGTTTGTGTTTTATGCACATTTATACAGCCCATTCAACATAGCCTACTATGTACACTGCAGCTACAATTATTAATATTCCGAGCTTAAAATGTACAGAGACTGCATGTAAAGGTTCATTGAAGACTTGTATGTAATCGATGAGACTGTGAATGGATTTTTATTGCAAAATAAAAATATTGAAATGAGATCTAAAGAAAAATTAGTAGCACTTCGCTCAGCTGAGATTTCTCATTTTTGGTCAGCAACCGTTTGAAGAAGTTGATGTTGAACACAAAGACCACCATCATTTCACGTATCGAGGCACAGCAGATCTCAGTTGCAGAGTGAACTGTAGGCCTTACTAAAAGGGCCCATTGTATTCTACAATCTTAGTAATTATGACAGTTATTCTTTGATCACAAGCATTTGCGAACAAAATATAGATGGCAATGACGAAGATTAATTGAATCCAGGTTGCATTTCTATTCTGCCATCGAATATGGAGAATTATAAATCTTTTACGGAAAGTATTGTAGAATTGCACCAAGAGCAATACTGCTATATACATTTCTGATTTACCAGTTCAATGAACTCAAGATAATGAGGACATATTTTTCCAACGACTGAAAGTTTAATCTACTTAATCAGAAGGAAATTCTTCCGTATGTGCTATTGAACAACGAGTCGATTTTACTGGAAGATAGACTACCGTCAATCGAAGAGTTTAAAAGTGTGTTAACAGGGGAAACAATAACGGAAGCTGAGTACCATAGAGCTTCCAGCTTATGGATTGTATTCATTTGCATTTAAAAATAGATGTGTCGCTCCTTGCCAGCGTATTCGAAAATCTTGGCAGTCTTTTTCATAAGACCTATAAATTGGATCCTACTCATTAACTTACTTCCCCTGGCTTGGTTTGGTATGTCCTGATAAAAATTATTAAAGTGGAATTGCAACTTATTACCGATGGGGAGCAATTTCTGGTTGCTGAGCCTGGCATGAGAGGTGATATTGTTCACTGCTCACATTGGAAACAACAGCTGACTATCATGAAAATAAGTATGACTCTTATGATGTTGAACTTATCACTCTCATGTGATGTATGTCGGTGGGTTTGATGTACTGAGCATAATTGATAATTCAGATGCAGGGTATATTTTAGAAGCAGATCTCGAGTACCTGGAAAATTTGCATGAGCTTCTCTCTGATCTACCATTACGTCCAGAGAAAATTCTGCCACACCCTAGCATCAACAAGCAAGGAGTTCCAAAAGAGCTCATTTCCATATTATGCAATAAGAAAACTATGTGATTCGCTAAAGAAATTTAAAGCAGTGAATGAAAAACAATCTTATTCTAGGCAAAATGGATACCATCATTCTCTCAAGCTGCCTGGATTAAACGATATACAGATATTATTGCTGATAAATGCATGAAAGCGAGAACGATTTCGAAAAAAAAATCATTCAAACTCATGAATGACAGTGTTTTCGACAAATCTATGCAAAATGTGCGAAAATATTGATTTGATGCCAGTAACAACGCGGGAAGGTAGATATGCAGATCCTGCTCTGATTTCGAAACTGAATTTTAAATGCAGCGTCATATTTAATGAAAATTTGGTTAACTGAATTGAACACACTTTTATGTTATGTCTGAAAGCCATTAGTAGTAGAGTTGACTAATTCAGATATTTCCAAGATGCTGCTTGTAGATTTTCATTATGGCTATATGTTGTAGAAATCTGGGTCGAAAAACCTAAAATGTGTTACACAGAAATGGGTAGCCTAATATATCATGGAACCACCTTAAATATTTATGATGATATTAAAAGCGATGTGCATACATGGTTTGTCACTTCAAATTACCCTGGTGATAAAATTAATAGCATACCATGTGGCAAAAAAAAGAAAGTGGTTGTAATGAAAGATGAATCGTTAGCGTCGCGCGATCTTGGGCACCTTGCCACGGTTCGCGCGGCTGCCCCCGTCGAAGGTTCGAGTCCTCCCTCGAGCATGGGTGTGTGTGTCGTCCTTAGCGTAAGTTAGTTTAAATTAGATTAAGTAATGTGTAAGCCTAGGAACGGATGACTTCAGCAGTTTGGTCACATATAAACCTACCATCACCAATGAATGGCTAGAATACACTCCTGGAAATTGAAATAAGAACACCGTGAATTCATTGTCCCAGGAAGGGGAAACTTTATTGACACATTCCTGGGGTCATATACATCACATGATCACACTGACAGAACCACAGGCACATAGACACAGGCAACAGAGCATGCACAATGTCGGCACTAGTACAGTGTATATCAACCTTTCGCAGCAATGCAGGCTGCTATTCTCCCATGGAGACGATCGTAGAGATGCTGGATGTAGTCCTGTGGAACGGCTTGCCATGCCATTTCCACCTGGCGCCTCAGTTGGACCAGCGTTCGTGCTGGACGTGCAGACCGCGTGAGACGACGCTTCATCCAGTCCCAAACATGCTCAATGGGGGACAGATCCGGAGATCTTGCTGGCCAGAGTAGTTGACTTACACCTTCTAGAGCACGTTGGGTGGCACGGGATACATGCGGACGTGCATTGTCCTGTTGGAACAGCAAGTTCTCTTGCCGGTCTAGGAAAGGTAGAACGATGGGTTCGATGACGGTTTGGATGTACCGTGCACTATTCAGTGTCCCCTCGACGATCACCAGTGGTGTACGGCCAGTGTAGGAGATCGCTCCCCACACCATGATGCCGGGTGTTGGCCCTGTGTGCCTCGGTCGTATGCAGTCCTGATTGTGGCGCTCACCTGCACGGCGCCAAACACGCATACGACCATCATTGGCACCAAGGCAGAAGCGACTCTCATCGCTGAAGACGACACGTCTCCATTCGTCCCTCCATTCACGCCTGTCGCGACACCACTGGAGGCGGGCTGCACGATGTTGGGGCGTGAGCGGAAGACGGCCTAACGGTGTGCGGGACCGTAGCCCAGCTTCATGGAGACGGTTGCGAATGGTCCTCGCCGATACCCCAGGAGCAACAGTGTCCCTAATTTGCTGGGAAGTGGCGGTGCGGTCCCCTACGGCACTGCGTAGGATCCTACGGTCTTGGCGTGCATCCGTGCGTCGCTGCGGTCCGGTCCCAGGTCGACGGGCACGTGCACCTTCCGCCGACCACTGGCGACAACATCGATGTACTGTGGAGACCTCACGCCCCACGTGTCGAGCAATTCGGCAGTACGTCCACCCGGCCTCCCGCATGCCCACTATACGCCCTCGCTCAAAGTCCGTCAACTGCACATACGGTTCACGTCCACGCTGTCGCGGCATGCTCCCAGTGTTAAAGACTGCGATGGAGCTCCGTATGCCACGGCAAACTGGCTGACACTGACGGCGGCGGTGCACAAATGCTGCGCAGCTAGCGCCATTCGACGGCCAACACCGCGGTTCCTGGTGTGTCCGCTGTGCCGTGCGTGTGATCATTGCTTGTACAGCCCTCTCGCAGTGTCCGGAGCAAGTATGGTGGGTCTGACACACCGGTGTCAATGTGTTCTTTTTTCCATTTCCAGGAGTGTAGATTATTACTGAATACACTGGACTGAGAGCAAAAATGTATGCTCTCGAAACTGAGGAGCAACATGGAATGCTTAGAGCAGACAGTGTAAGATGCTCATCAGCAAAAGAACTTGGTATTAATGATTGCCAGGAATGTGTGTTAAATTATAATGAAAAATTGATTGTGCAGTACATAATTCGTTCGACCGTAATGCAATGCAAATTAACACTTTTAGCAAAAGATGATAAGCATCTCATACTTCCAAATCATGATGATTGTAAATAACGTAAATACCTGTAAATAATAAAAATATCTGAAAAGTGTGCGTAAATTTTATATTATAATTGTAACTGATGACGTCGCGTACCTTATTCCTTTCTCATCATCTTAAGTGGGTCTTTCTGATGGAAATTTTGCTTGTTTGTAATTTCTCACATAGTTAAAAAGCATTGTACAATATTCTGTGTTATAGCTAGAGTGCAATGCTGAAACATAGAAACATTGTGCGTAAAAACATTGTACGGAAAAATACTGTATCTAAAGACATTGAATGTAAAAGCTTTGAATTTAAACGATTATAAGAATTTTTCATTGTAGAGTATTTTTGTTTTTTCCTTCCTGTTCCCTCTGTAATATGTTGTTTGTATTTTGAGCAAAATAAAATGACGTCTCCTTTTCAACAGACGTGGATGGGCTGTGTGTTATCCCACTCTGGACTTTCTCTCTCTCTCTCTCTCTCTCTCTCTCTCTCTCTCTCTCTCTTTCTTTCTCTCTCTGTCTCAGCAAGTTACGGCACTGACATCCATAGGGTTTGTGTGTGTATGACAGTTACTAACGCCTAAGATCGAGTATTTATACTTTCCAAATAGGTTGCAATTGATTCAGATCGATCCTTTTCTGAACATAACCCAGCTTTGACCTCGGCGTCTTTGAAGACTACATAATTTTTTATGCATGTCTTTGAACTCGACACCATTTTAAGCATCACTTTTAATACTACGCTATGATAGGCTAGACAGGCTGAGAGGCGTTGGAATGGGAATGGGGATTGTTACATGATGATGGTGTCATAGTTAATGGGGGTAATGTCCACTGCAAACAAAGTGAGCCATAAATTAGGTACACAATACTACTACTAATGAATACAGCTCTAACTAAGAATTTAAAGAAAGATAGGAAGACATTTCTGAATAGCAAGTGCGAAAAGAAGCAGTCTTCAGTTCACCTGAGCTGTCGGCATGAAACATTTATTTCTGAAAATATTGACTCTGCATGTGGACAGGTTTCACGAATATTGTGACCTCTCTAATTTCCTCAGAGAAAAACACTTTACTCATAATGACACGTCTGGCGACATCTGACGTGTGGTTTTAGCGACCTGGGCGCACATTCCGACAGAGGGCGGACGTGTGGTTTCACCTTTACGCACTCGCCTGCATGCCACAGATAGTAGAGTATTTGCACAGGGCGCGGACTTCGATAGAGGACGCTCCGGTGATGGCAGTCAATGCACATGCGATTCCACGCCAATTTTTGGTACAAAGCCGATGCTGGGAACTTGTAGTCTCCACTTGGTGGAACCAGTGGTCCCTTCGTATCAACGCCTCCAAGACCCAGGTGATCGTCAGAGACCGCACCAGCCACTCCTTCCATCTCCTCGATTTTTACCTCACTCTTTAGGGCCGTCCTATCCACCTCACTCCTAACCTCAAATACCTTGGCCTCACACTCGACCGCCATCTCACCTGGACTCCCCATCTCCTTAAAGTCCAACACAAAGCCCACAACAGACTCTGCCTCCTGAAACTCCTGTCTAGCCAGACATGGAGACTGTATCCTTCCACACCTACAAATCTTTGATCTGCCCCATCTTTTGCTATGCCAGCGTTGCGTGGATTTCTCCTTCCCAGGTACTATAAAGCCCTCCAAACCCTAGAATGCCAGGCACTCCGCCTCACCTTCTGTATCTACCTTCTGTCCTCCATGCGCATTCTCTATGACCACATCCCCTTCCCCACCTTTTCCTTGAACACGTCCACACCCTGTATATTGTGCGCCAACTCGATCTCCCCACCCCCTGGTGTTCACCTTCCTCTCCAACCCCAGCCCGTTGCCGTGCCTTTACCATTGTGTCCCACCCCCATCTCCACATCCTCCACCTGCTTTCCCAATGCTATTTCCAGCACGTACCCCTCCTGGACGATGAGCTTCGCCCTGACGTCTACCCCTCCTACCAACTGCCTCCTGCCTCCTGCTCAGGACTCCCTCTCCTCCACCTTGTCCTGAGTGGCTTTCCCCCTCCTACACCCCCTCACTCTCCTGTGCTCCCCTTCAGTGCCTCTGCACTCCCTGCTACCTTGTCTGGCCTCTTCATCTGCCACCCTGCCTGTCTCCTGCCTCTTGGTGTGCCTCTTGCCCCCTTTCTTTCCTCTGCCTCCCACCACCACCTAGCCCCCCCCCCACCACACCATCGTCCCCTCTTTTTCCCTCCTCTTCAGCCTCCAGTCCCTCAGAAGGTCCTACCAGTGTTTTTTTTTTTAATTGTTCATGAGTGCTACATCGTTTCCAATGCTTTTTTAAAGTGCCTTCCTCCGTGTGATTTTTATCCTTTGCCAACTTTTAACTTGTGTTTGCCTCCAGTGTTTTTTTTAAGTGCACTCTGATTTGTCAGCTGTGTTCTTTTAACTTTATATCGACTCTTCAACTGTCCCCCAGTGCATTTCCCCATTTTAGTGTATAATTTAACTCCCATCACCTCTATCTACTGTGTTTTTTATGTCCCCCTTTTTATCCCCCATTCGTATGTATTCACTCTTCTGCATTTCTTTAAAGCCAATTGGTTGAAGAGCAGTGGATTGTACCGCTACCAGCCCTCCCCTGTCCATATGGGGCAGGAGAATGAAAATAAAATTTAAAAAAAAGAAAAAGACTTGTAGTCTCCAGCGGTGTACACTCACCTGAAGGTAGCTGAACGACTCAGCCGAAATAATGTGGCAAGAAGTCAACATGATATGGCTGCAATATTTTTCAATACTTGTTTAGCTAGGTACACGCTGAGCAAAGTTGTGAGAGACAGAAAAGACCCATCAACATTCAACAGCTGTGTTAGACAGCTGCTCCGAAAACAAAGACAACTTCACTGCAGCATTGTACTATATCCTATGTTATTTATAGCTGTATCCTATGTTATAGCTAGATTTAAATGCAGCCAAAGGCTCATAGACAAGCAGAAAGTAAAATCAAAATTAGCTTAAGAAGATCAATGCGTACAGCATTCAAACAATTCAAAAGTAAAATTCCATCTACCAATCTGAAGGAAAATCCTAAGTTTTTGCTTTATGTTAAATCAGTAAATGGACCAAAGTCATCTGCCCAGACACTGTCTGCCGTTAACGACACTGAAACAGAGGATGATAGAAGGAAGGCCGAAATAGCAAATCCCTTTTTGCAAAATTCTTTCACTGAGGAAGATTGTGCAGTGGATCTTCCTTTAAATGAGCGCAGCCAAGATTTCGGCTCATGGGCCATGCCCAGGCACAAGTGCCAAAGCTCTCAGCCTCGCTTCACATTTCCCTCACCACCACGCCACACTGTCCGAGCCACACAGAGCGGCCACACGGGTTGAGACACTATGTCACGGAATGCGTGACCCCTCCCGCCGGAGTTCGAGTCCTCCCTCAGGCATGTGTGTGTGTGTGTGTTTGTGTGTGTGCTGTTCTTAGCATAAGTTAGTTTAAATTAGTTTAAGTAGTGTGTAAGTCTAGGGAGCGATGACCTCAGCAGTTTGGTCCCTTAGGAATTCACACTCATTTTTGAACACTTTCTGAACGCAAGGAGGGCGAATAGGGGAAAACTGAAAACGCACCGAATTTAAATCGTATTTCACATTACTCAACAACGTAGGTCACAAACAAAACAATTTTTCAGTATTATATAATTATTTTTGGCACACTGAAGACATAATCTAATTTTTATGTGGTACACTTTCGGCATACAGACAGGCTCAAACAATTTCATAGATTTTCACACTCAAGACATCACGTAATCGTGACTAATTTAGTTTCAGAATAAAAAAACAAGTCTTGCACACAAATATGTCGATAGAAATATTGTAGCGCTTCTGCAACATCATTGCAAAGACTTAGAAACACTACCTGAGGAAAGCAATGTAAACATCCTGGACATTTTATCGTAAAATGTTTGTCATTAAAATAGGAATTATCTTGCACGTCAATCAGCCACATCTGCTCATGCACAGGGGACAGGGACGCTTTCCAGCTGAAACAGCGAAATGTGTCGAAAACAGATGTTAGATTGACATTGTCCTCAAAATCTTTATAAAACAGTCCTTGTAATTCTTTCGAGGTTACAATGAATTCTTCTAACCTCGTGTTTTCTTTACCGCCAGTTAGCTTAGCACACAGGATTGTGTTTGCAGTATGCGTCCCTTTTAAAAAACAATTTTCTTTTTACATTCATCCCCCTCAAACAAGAAAGAAGTTTGCAGCATCTTACTGTGGACAGTGTACAGTCAAGTCCACTTAAAATGCGAAGTCGGCAATCCATTCCAGATGTTCTAATTTACTTTCTTGCACCCCTTTTTGTTTCATAAATTCAATAGCTAGTTTTAAATCGAAAACTCCAGGCACTCCTCTTGACTTAACAAACGTACTTTGCAATAATATATGAAGCTTCTATACTCCTCCCTCGGTTTCACGGAAAATTGTTACGACTGACAATGGACTAATGCGTGCGAGTTCAGAAATTTTACTATTCGCACCACCATTTCTACATGTGCCTCACACCTTCAAATTTAGTACAAAGTGCCTTTTGATGTATAGAACAATGAATCTCATCTATCGTTGTAATCTTTTGCTCTTTCATTGCCAACTAAATCTTTAAATTCTTTCTGTACCCTATTGTAACAGCGTTTCATAGCAAATACGCAGTACCTGTGGCTTATGCGAGCTGATAATTCTCATCCCTCTCTTCTGTCGTTCCTGTTCATTTTAAAGGATTGCCACGATACATCGCTAGACTGCCTCTTTTTGTGTAAGCAACCACTGGACCTCTAAACGTACTTCATACCAAAAAAGAATTGTGAAGGTTAAACAGTACTGACAGCACGATTCTGCCAAAGTCAAGAGAGTTGTGTCGACCGAAAAATGCCGCACCGCAAAGCTAAATGGAATGTCGCACTGTTCCAGCTACTTCTGGGAAGCATCGAGCAAAGCTAACTGACAAAGCAGGCCTTGGCGCAAAATAAATAAATAAATCTGGAATCGCTCAACACGGGTAAGGCTACTGTACGCAATGGATATCTATATAATTCTATAAAGTGTATGCAAAATAATTTGCTTCTCTTGTAACAGTAGTATACCGTAGGCTGTTAGAGGTAGTGATTCAAAATGTGTGCAGGTCATTTCCGTTTTCAAATAGGGTTGTCGAAGAGACATACAAAAATATAGGTTTATTTCAATGACGACAGTTATGTTGAAGAATTTTGGAACAAGTTTTACGTATTTCAACATTTCCTAAGGCCGAAAACTTACTGTTTAGCAATCAACATGGCTTCTGCAAACAACCATCATGTGAAAGCCATCGCGTTGTGTGAACCAGGAGACAGTACGAGGGGCGTTTGAAAAGTCCGTGCAAAGTCCGAGAGATGGTACCACTGGCACGTATCGAGGTCATGTTTAGTTAGTATCATCTTTGGAAAGAACACACACCAAGTTTCAGCCATACTAGTCTTTTCCTTTGTGTTTGGCATTCGTGTGAATCAAGGAAGTCGAGTGATTGTCAAAAAACGGACGAAAAATAATTTCGTGTGGTGATTAAGCATTACTTTATGAAAGGCAAAACGCATCAGGAGACTAAAGAGAAGCTTGATAAACATTACTGTGACTCTGCACCTTCGATTAGTACAGTTTATAAGTGGTTTCAAAATTTTCGGAGTGGCCACATGGGCACAAGTGATTCTGAACGTTCTGGACGCCCTGTGGAGGTTACGACTCGAGAAATCATTGATAAAATCCATGATATAGTGATGGATGACAGAAGAGTTAAGATGCATGAGATTGCTAGTGCTGTGGTCATCTTGAATGAAGAGGTACATAATATTTTGTATAAACATTTGGACATGAGAAAGCTATCCGCAAATGGGTTCCGCAATTGCTCACCTTGACCAAAAACGGAATCGTGTGAAGTGTTGCATGGATGGTTTGCAGCTGTTAATGAAGAATCCGCAGGACTTTAAGCGTCGTTTCGTTACTGTGGATGAAACATGGATACATTACTATACTCCTGAGACCAAACAACAGTCTAAACAATGGGTTACCAAGGGATAACCTCCACCAAAAACGCGAAGAACATTCCTTTGGCCGGAAAGGTTATGGCGACTGTTTTTGGGATTCGCAAGGGATAATCCTCATCGGCTATCTGGAAAAGGGTAAAACTATTACAGGTGCATATTATTCATCGTTATTGGACCGTTTGAAAACCGAGCTGCAAAAAAAATGCAGGCGATGGGACAGCAAAAAAGTCCTTTTCCATCCTGACAATGCACCAGCAAACACCTCAGCAGTTGTGGTCACAAAATTAATGGAAATAGGATTCCAATTCGTTTCACATCCCCCCTATTCTCCAGACTTGGCTCCCTCGGACTATTATTTGTTCCCCAATTTGCAGAAATGGCTGGTGGGACAAAGATTTTATTCAAACGAGAAGGTGATTGCAGCAACTAATAGCTACTTTGCAGACTTGGACAATTCCTATTATTCGGAAGGGATCCACAAATTAGAACAGCGTTGGATGAAGTGTATAAGTCTAAAAGGACACTATGTCGAAAAATAAAAAAGGTTTACCCCGAACATATAAGTAGTTTTTATTTTTGCACGGACTTTTCAGACTCCCCTCGTAGATACCGGCTGCCAGGTAGATGCCATTTTCTTTGACTTCTAGAAGGCTGTCACATTTAATAAATCAGAAAGCACTGGAATGAGTGGCAAAAGTTCTGTTACTATATCGAATCATTGGTAAGAGGAGGAACGGAGAGGGCTGTTAACGAGGAAAACGTTTCACACAAGAAATCGTGAATATATACAAATATAGCGTAATATCGTCAGGGGTGCGCACACCATTAAGTGCCAGGATGGCCGTATTCGCCGGAGGATGACGTGTACAAGACAATGGGCTGTGTAATACAAGCACCACAGCAGGCGCAGGATCAGAAGAGCTCAGTTAGGAATAACTTTCTTTATTCTGGCACAAACCTTGCTGATGGCAGACTGGTGATGTGCGTAGTGTGTGGCAGTTCCCGTATCGGTCGGCCTTATATGACCGGCTGGAGTAGTTGTTCTGTCCTCCGTCCAACGTACTTGAAACCTGTATGTTTCTAGTTCTAATTACCACCTCAGAAGAAATTTGCGATAACCAGGGGCTAAACCACAAAAATGTAATCAACTACAGATAAATGATTTTTGCTAAACATTAATAGGCCCAGACTTACCGTTTTCTCTGAGTAATCGAAAGAAGACGAGAGTAAAACCTTCGTATTCTACCCACATTGAGAAGTAATTTATAAAAGGCAAGCAATAATCCACTTGCTCAGAATAAATCAAATATACGAAGTGCATTCAAGAAAGTTCTAAGGCCTCCGATTTTTTTTCTAATTAACTAATCACCCGAAATCGATGAAACTGGCGTTACTTCTCGACGTAATCGCCCTGCAGACGTACACATTTTTCACAACGCTGACGCCATGATTCCATGGCAGCGGCGAAGGCTTCTTTAGGAGTCTGTTTTGACCACTGGAAAATCGCTGAGGCAATAGCAGCACGGCTGGTGAATGTGCGGCCACGGAGAGTGTCTTTCATTGTTGGAAAAAGCCAAAAGTCACTAGCAACCAGGTCAGGTGAGTAGGGAGCATGAGGAATCACTTCAAAGTTGTTATCACGAAGAAACTGTTGCGTAACGTTAGCTCGATGTGCGGGTGTGTTGTCTTGGTGAAACAGCACACGCGCAGCCCTTCCCGGACGTTTTTGTTGCAGTGCAGGAAGGAATTTGTTCTTCAAAACATTTTCGTAGGATGCACCTGTTACCGTAGTGCCCTTTGGAACGCAATGGGTAAAGATTACATCCTCGCTGTTCCAGAACATGGACACCATAATTTTTTTCAGCACTGGCGGTTACCCGAAATTTTTTTGGGGGCGGTGAATCTGTGTGCTTCCATTGAGCTGACTGGCGCTTCGTTTCTGGATTGAAAAATGGCACCCACGTCTCATCCATTGTCACAACCGACGAAAAGAAAGTTCAATTCATGCTGTCGTTGCGCGTCAACATTGCTTGGCAACATGCCACACGGGCAGCCATGTGGTCGTCCGTCAGCATTCGTGGCACCCACCTGGATGACACTTTTCGCATTTTCAGGTCGTCATGCAGGATTGTGTGCACGGAACCCACAGAAATGCCAACTCTGGAGGCGATCTGTTCAACAGTCATTCGGCGATCCCCCAAAACAATTCTCTCCACTTTCTCGATCATGTCGTCAGACCGGCTTGTGCGAGCCTGAGGTTGTTTCGGTTTGTTGTCACACGATGTTCTGCCTTCATTAAACTGTCGCACCCACGAACGCACTTTCGACACATCCATAACTCCATCACCACATGTCTCCTTCAACTGTCGATGAATTTCAATTGGTTTCACACCACGCAAATTCAGAAAACGAATGATTGCATGCTGTTCAAGTAAGGAAAACGTCGCCATTTTAAGTATTTAAAACAGTTGTCATTCTCGCTGCTGGCGGTAAAATTCCATCTGCCGTACGGTGCTGCCATCTCTGGGACGAATTGACAATGAACGCGGCCTCATTTTAAAACAATGCGCATGTTTCTATCTCTTTCCAGTCTGGAGAAAAATAATCGGAGGCCTTAGAACTTGAATGCACCTCGTAAATCGCGAACTAATAATTAATTCGGCCATCTTAATTAAATTCAATGTAGCATCACTGAAAAATCCTCAGGAAATACATCACATTGCTCATCCAATCCAATCAATTCTCTCTGAACTACTGAATCACATCCAGCAACAGTAAACAGCCAGTCCAGGCGATAGCAGCGTCACTTGGCGAGGAATGACTGCTAATCACACACAGTCACGGTGCATGCAGTATCAGTGAACGTGCTGTCCATGTGTATAGTGGGGAAGGTGCGTGATCTATCTGAGTGTGGCTGAAGGCAGATGGTGATGGTCCAGAGACTCGGCACGAACATTTCGGAAACTGGACGACTCGTCGTGTGTTCGAGGACTGCTGTAGTGAGTGTCTTCAACACGAGGCGAAACCAAGATGAAACCACATCCAGACGTCGTGGAGGTGGACGGCTACTCCTCATTGCAGATGTTGGACATCGTAGCCTGAGCAGTCTGATGAAACAGAAGAAGTGGTGAAATGAGGGGAACTAGCATCAGACCTTAATGCAGGGCAGAGTACAAGAGTGTCCGAAAACATACTGTACCGAACACTCCTAACAATGGGCCGCTGCAGCTGACGACCCATGCATGTACCAAAGTTAGCACCACGACATAGGCAACTACGACTGAAATGGGCACGTGACCATCGGCACTGAAAGTTGGCGCAGTGGCAGTGCGTTGCATGGTTGATGAATCCCGATTCCTTCATCATCATGTCGATGGGAGGGCGCAAATCCGTCGTCTTCCAGGAAAACAGCTCCTTGATACCTGTACTGCCGGGCGGAAACAAGCTGGCGGCGGCTCCATTATGCTCTGGGGAAGAAGATTCACGTGGTGTTCCATTTGTCCAGTGGATCACATGGAAGGCACCATGACGGCCAAGGAATATCGTACAGTGGTTACAGACCACATAGACCCCTCCAGGACGATCATGTTTCCCGACGGAAGTGGCGTTTTTCAACAATATAATGAGCCTTGTCACAAGCCGAGGAGTGTGATGGAGCGGTTCGAAGAACACAGTGCCGAGTTTCAGCTGATATGCAGCCTTCACACACACACACACCACCCCCCCTCCCCAACCGCCCCAAGCTCGCTAGATCTGAACCCGATCAAACACATCTGTGCTGTAATTGGACCTGGCGTCAGAGCTCACCACCCCCTCCACGGAATTTATGGGAATTAAGTGTCTTGTCTGTGCAGATGTGGTGCGAAATCCCTTCATAGACCTACCAAAGACCTCATTGCTTCCATCCCATGACGTGCGGCCGCTGTTATCCGTGCCAGAAATGGACTTACCGGCTATTAGGTAGGTGGTTCATGCTGATTAGTCTATATTTTCTCACAAACTAACCAAGATTTCCCCAACCAACCTCTGACTAACTATGAACTCAAGTAATCACAAGTAAAGTAAAAATTACAAGTTTTCTAGGCGCTGTTAGAACATTACAGCCATAATCGGGGAATTATAGAGAAGCGATTGCAAAAATTATTACCTGAAAACAAAAAAAAATGAGCATATAGGAAATTAAATTTAAATAGAGTTTCTTTTTAATGGAACTCTATAAAATATGGCGAACAAGGCCAGAAAAGTCCTCAAAGTTGCAAAAAAAATGTTTTTCTTAAATAAATGGAAAAGCAGGTGAGCACCATGCTAATCTGATATCGTGACAGGAACGTGACAGGTGTAGCGTCCGGGCACCATATCACACACACACACACACACACACACACACACACACACACACACACACAGCACGGAGTAAGTGGAAAGCGGACAGCTTACACCCTGTACTGTTTCTCCTGGGTGGAGATGATTGTGAAATGTATAGATTACATGTTTTTACGATAAGTATTGTGTGAGTGATTCGCGAGTTTTACCAAGGAATAATATATTATGCTACAATTCCATGGAATTGAGATTCTGTGTTTGAACTCTGACCTCTTTTGTCATTACTATTCTTCTTCCTGGCTTTAGACCTGGACGCGAACCGTAAGGAGCGTTTAACGAAGGTTTATCTTGCTGTATCAGCCAATATAAGTTATTAACAAAACTGAAAATAGAGTAGTTTGTGACTTAAAAATTGTGTCCGTGTTGAAATCATTTGTAATCCTAAACCTTGCTTGTCTTGAGTAGACATGGGCCTTAACAGAAATTCTTCATTGTTAGGCGCCATCGTAAAAAATAATTAAGAACTTTCTTTTAGCTCATCGTAGAGACGTGCCGCCGGTTACAAAACTAAACCTTTCTTTGAGATTCTACGAGCCTGGCGGTCGCTGCAAATAATTTAACAAGATTCACTTTCAGATTTTCTCAAAGTTGCGAGATAACATCCCAGGTAGGAAGGCCTGGTCACAGGATTCTAGTTCTGGTATGAGATTTTATTTGCAAAAGCTACACCTGTTATCTTATATTGGGAATCAAGACGAAACCACGATTTTGAGTTACGAAATTTATTGTTGTACAGTGAACGGACTGGTGAAATATTCTCTGGTACTATAAGCACACTACTTTCAACTTGACGTCGACTAGGCATATAATGAGGAATATCTGTGGTGTTCTAATAGTTAAACAAATGAGTACTTACAATTCCGTAACCCCTGAGAACTGAGCTAGTATACTGAGTGCTTATGCGCGGCGGGCTAAATTAAACAACACATTACACTGTTAATAATATTCCTACATTAGTTATTTCTCTTTTATGCTGAGCCATTGCATTAATGTGTTTCTTTTTTATATAAGTCACGGCTCATATTCATTCTATTACATTACACTAATAGTAAAGGAAAAGAGTCACAACTATTTTTATTTTATCACATTGCAACCCACTGTTGGTGAGTTCGGAACATCAATCCGGGGATCACATTTCGGACGCAGCACCGAAGTAATGACCAGCAGACAGCCGGTTACGTCAAAACATCCATATGGGCGCCGTGTTGGATGCACACCACCGAGGAGCGGCAGACAAACTCTGCGGGCAATAATCGGGGCTGCCCTCATAGTACACGGTTCTGGCCACAACTCCAATACATAAGCTGGTTTCTACCCAAGGCACAAAGTGTTCCCTTCCTCGTTCGTAGGCCGACTGAGAGCACGCTTTAACCGACGCTGCTGCAGTTTCAGCTTGGGCACAGATAGCAAATCCTGCAGCGCACTTGCCCCAAGGCTCTCTGATAGCGATACCCAGAGACATTCTGGCACGGCTCAGTAAGCGGGATCAATAGTTATTTGGAGATGAAGAGGCTCGCACAGGATAGAGTAGCGTGGAGAGCTGCATCAAACCATGTTCGGACTGAAGTCCGCAAGGACAACATGCATAATGCGTAAAATATTCGCTAAAAGTTTCAACAGCTATGGAGTGAAAACATTATGTTTTAATCAAACAAATGAACAAACTGCCTTAGGCGTGGATATAGCATAACGCAAGTCACGAACAGAATTTTAGTATGCACTAAAATGTATTGATCGTCACTTCACCAGCTATTCATTGATTTTGAAAAAGCTTTCGACAGTTTCAGCTCTGTCTGCATTGGCAGCTCTTGAAAAACAAAGCACTAATTCCACTTAGTACAGTGAACAAGATGTATAGATTTCCTGCAGGTTGTATTAGATTTCATAAAGATATTGAGAACACGAAAGAACTGTAAGTCCATATTATCAAAACTGTTCTCACCAGTACCAGAGGATTTAACTGGTTATGTTGCTACTGTTTGGCAGCATAACTGCATTAGTATAAACGAAAAGCACAAAATTATGAATCTTTTACAGCATACTAATAATATGTATTCACACTTTTGCGCTCTTCATTTTCTGTGTAAAAAATGGTTCAGATCAATACACTAGAAGGGAAAAGAAATAAAATATCTTCCCATAATATTGCTCAATCATTATGAGCAGCATAATATATTTTTGATGATTGTTCTACTTCGCTTTTTACAGAGATTGGAGGATGAAGCGAATCATTGTATACCTCTGTTCATACAATACAAGTCTATTAGAACCATTTAAAAAAAAATTTGCCTCTTCCAAACACCGCCGATATCACAGACGATAATGTCAGTGTTCATTAGAAAGAAATTATGATAGCTCGACCAAGGAAGATCTTTGCTGGATTAAAAGAGGAAAAAAAGACCGAGATGAAGACCTAATGTTAGGATGGATAGCTTAGAAAGCATATAGCTGGAGAACTAAATAGTTGGAAAGCTTTAGAGAAAGCTTTTATCCAGCTGTGGATGTCGAATGGAAGTTTATTATGAAACAATGGAAGTATTGTACTGCGTTGTATATTTATAAGTTCAGATTTATTATTAGTACTAGCTACACATGTGGTATTTGATTAGTCAATAGGGCATAATGTAAAATACAATTTTAACAAGAAAGAAAAATACATGGACAGTTTTACAATCTATGTTTAGTTTAAGCTACAGTTAAAGAAAATGTGGTTTCGCGCATCTACAAATTCTTCTGCTAAGTAGAAATAATGCCCTATTATTAATGATTTTAATTTGGTTTTAAATGTGACATTATAGCAATTGCTATTTCTTATAATTTCATTTCGTAGACCCTAGTGAATAAGACGACTTTAAGGGTAAATTAACATGGAACATTTAGAAGACCAAGTTCAGTAAAGTGAGGCTAACAGATTCCATTTTGAGGCTAAAAATACTGAGTCATCTTTTTTTGCATTCTAAACACGTTTACACTTACACATATGCGATATTTGTTGGTATAAATGTGCGTATATAACGGTCTGCAATGAAATATTTTCCTGGAACATCATGACATAAAACGTAAGCCAGGTAACTGGCTACATCCAGCAAAAGTGATACTTGTGTGAACTGCTGATTCACATGAAGATAAAGGTGTAAGTCCTCGAAACACACCTTGAAAATAAATAAAGAGTGATTGACACAGGTAATTATTTTGATTTGTCTTGAATGAGAAACAGTCACAGATTCCAAGTCACAATCCAGCGTCGATTAAACAATACTTGTTAAATTACTCGTAAAATATTTACATTGCATTCCCTGTTGGTGACTACAAACTTTTTCCGTTGGATCCAGCGAGTAACACATTAATATCTTCAGCAAACTGTACAGATTTCTAAGGGCTTATATATCCGTCGAGGTCATCTACATAAATCAGAAAGAGTAATAAAAATAAGATCGAGCCCTCAGGAACACCGCATATTGGAAAAGAAATTTTTATTTCTTATTTTATTCCAAACATTGAACACCTTCTGAATGTTGTTTTCTAGATAAGAATATAACCAACTATGTGTTACACCACTTACATACTACTTTTCTAATTTTTCAAGCAGTATTTTTTATTCAAGAAGTGACAAAGGCCTACGAAGAATTTTTCAAATACTGTTGACCTCTAAACTCAGCACAGTTACAGAGTACAGAGTGCTCAGATCGCTGAAGACCGTGAGGAAGGACTCATTAACACTGCAAACTCCTCAGTACGCGCATGTTATAACGTGGCGGAACCAAAATCCCTACAGTACTCCCTTGTGTTAGCCCGGACATACAGACAAAATCATGTCAGGTGACTTCAGTTTATGTATATAAAGATAGACGAAGAAGAAGACAGAAGATAGGTGGAAGAAGAACTCGTAGATGTTCTTATTCCTACCTATTTTGAACAATTATGCTGAAATTATTTGTACGAGTAACGTTCAAAAAGAAATGCAACACATTTAGTTTCTGAGAACGGGCTTGCTCTATGCAGGATTCGAATACACCATATTATTCCCCAATCTTTTGGCTACAAAAACCTATTTTTCTACATAATCTCCGTTCAATGCGACGGCCTTGCGCCACCTTACTCGGAGGGGCTGTATGGCCACATGGTACTACTCTACTGGTCGACATCGGAGCAGCTGACCGTAATGGCCGAGCGGTTCTAGGCGCTTCAGTCTGGAACCGCGCGACCGCTAAGATCGCAGGTTCGAATCCTGCCTCGAGCATGGATGTGTGTGATGTCCTTAGGTTAGTTAGGTTTAAGTAGTTCTAAGTCCTAGGGGACTGATGCCCTCAGAAGTTAAGTCCCATAGTGCTCAGAGCCGTTTGAACCATTTTTTGACATCGTCTTATTGCTTGCGTCAGTAGCCTCGCAACGCGAAAGCAATTCCGCACAGGTAGTCTTTCGCTGCCCTTCATGGTCGTTAGGTGGTGAGATTATGTTCAAAATTACGTACCGAATAACTGAAATGTAACGCAACGTTTTAGTACTGATGCGGAGGACCCCATACTTCTAGTTGTTTGTTGTTGTTGTGGTCTTCAGTCCTGAGACTGGTTTGATGCAGCTCTCCATGCTACTCTATCCTGTGCAAGCTTCTTCATCTCCCAGTACCTACTGCAGCCTACATCCTTCTGAATCTGCTTAGTGTATTCATCTCTTGGTCTCTCTCGACGACTTTTACCCTCCACGCTGCCCTCCAGTACTAAATTGGTGATCCCTTGATGCCTCAGAACATGTCCTACCAACCGATCCCTTCTTCTGGTCAAGTTGTGCCATAAACTCCTCTTCTCCCCAATTCTATTCAGTATTTCCTCATTAGTTATGTGATCTACCCATGTAATCTTCAGCATTCTTCTGTAGCACCATATTGCGAAAGCTTCTATTCTCTTCTTGCCTAAACTATTTATCGTCCACGTTTCACTTCCATACATGGCTACACTCCATACAAATACTTTCAGAAACGACTTCCTGACACTTAAATCTATACTCAATGTTAACAAATTTCTCTTCTTCAGAAACGCTTTCCTTTCCATTGCCAATATACATTTTATATCCTCTCTACTTCGATCATCATCAGTTATTTTGCTCCCCAAATAGCAAAACTCCTTTACTACTTTAAGTGTCTCATTTCCGAATCTAATTCCCTCAGCATCACCCGACTTAATTCGACTACATTCTATTATCCTTATTTTGCTTTTGTTGATGTTCATCTTATATCCTCCTTTCAAGACACTGTCCATTCCGTTCAACGGCTCTTCCAAGTCCTTTGCTGTCTCTGACAGAATTACAACGTCATCGGCGAATCTCAAAGTTTTTATTTCTTCTCCATGGATTTTAATTCCTACTCCGAATTTGTCTTTTGTTTCCTTTACTGCTTGCACTATATACAGACTGAATAACTTCGGGGTTAGGCTACAACCCTGTCTCACTCCCTTCCCAACCACTGCTTTCCTTTCGACTCTTCTGTCATCTGTACAAATTGTAAATAGCCTTTCGCTCCCTGTATTTTACCCCTGCCACCTTCAGAATTTGAAAGAGAGAATTCCAGTCAACATTGTCAAAAGCTTTCTCTAAGTCTAAATTATTTTGCAATTCCTTTGCATCTTTTTATGACTTTACTAGATGCTGAACGACAGCATCAACTGCAAACAATCGAAGAGTGCTGCTCAGATTCTCTCCTGAACCTTTTATACAGGTTAAGAACAGCAGAGGGTCTATAACACTTTCTAGGGGAACCCCAGATATTACGAGGTGAGTTCAATACGTAACGCAGCACTTTTTTTTTTTTGTAAGATGTTTGGTTTTATTCAGAATTCCAATACACTATATTATTCCCCCCTCTTTTGGCTACAAAATCCTATTTTTCAACATAATCTCTGTTCAATGTGACTCCCTTACGCCACCTTAATGGTAGCCAACGTGTCTCTGGATCAACACACTCTCCATCATTTACGTACTGCTCCCCGCAGAGTGCGTCCTTCATTGTGCCAGACAAATGGAATGCGGGAGGTGCGAGATACGGGATGTAGGGTGGAAGAGGAAGAACAGTCCAGTGAAGCTCTGTAAGCTCCTTTTGGCTGTACAGGCGTGTGTGGCCTTGCGTTGTCATGTAGAAGGAGAAGTTAGTTTGCATTTTTGTGGCAACGAACACGCTAAAGTCGTATCTTCAATTTCCTGAGGGTAGCACAACACACTTCAGAGTTTATCGTCGCACTATGAGAGAGGACATCAAACAGAATAACCGATTCAGAGTCCCCGAAGACCGTCGGCATGACTTTCCTAGTTTCGGGTGTGGTTCTGATCGTTTTCTTCGGAGGATAGATGGTGTGGCGCCAGTCCAGGGATTGTAGATTTGTTTCCTGTTCGAAGCGATGAACTCGTGTTTCACCCTCTGTGACGATGTTCGAGAAAAAATTGTCACGGTCAGCGTCCAAACGCGCAAGCAGTTCTGCACAGATTGCCTTTCGTTACTCTTACTGATGTTTTGTTGGGCGGCAAGGACACAAGTGTGTCAGAGGTACCGATACTAACGTCCAGTTAAGCAACGAGGTGCTTTGTTGTGATCCGTCAATCCCCCCAGTGAGAATGTCTGCACGTTCCAACACAGCAGGAGTCACAGCTCTGTGACGTGAACGGATATGTTTGCGCGATTTTGTTGCGATGATGACTGACGCCCCGCTCAATGACTCACCGTGCTTTTGTTCACTGTCAGGTCTCCGTAGACATTCTGCAAGCAGCTATGAATGTCTGCAATGCTCTGGTTTTCCACCGAAAGAAACTCAATGGCAGCCCTCTGCTTGGAGCGCACCTCCGTTGCAAACGCCATTTGGAAGGTTACGTATAGCGCCGACACCTTGCAAGTAAGCTGTTTAGGTTTTTATATTGGTAAAGCCACGCAGCACTCTATGAAATTCAGTGACTGTGCTGTGTGCAGTCTGTGGCTGGTTGCCATTGTTGGAATATTCACTATTGTAGTGTTGGGCAGTTGGATGTGAACAGCGCATAGCGTTGGGCAGTTGGAGGTGAGCCGTCAGCAGTGGTGGATGTGGGGAGAGAGATGGCAGAGTTTTGAGAGCGGAAGATCTAGACGTCTGTCCGTCAGAAAAGGGAAATGTGTAAGATTGGATCTCATGAACTGCTATATGTATTATGCCTTTTGAACACTATTAAGGTAAATAAATTGTTTGTTCTCTACCAAAATTTTTCATTTGCTGACTATGCCTTCCGTAGTTAGAATCTATTTAGCTGGCAGTATTGGCGCTCGCTGTATTGCAGTAGTTCGAGTAACGAAGATTTTTGTGAGGTAAGTGTTAGTCAGGGCCATTCTTTTGTGGTGATTATAGAAAGTCAGTTTGCGTTGCGCTAAAAATATTGTGTGTCAGTTTAGTGTTGATAAGAATAAGTAAAGAGAGAAATGTCTGAGTACGTTCAGTTTTGCTCAGCTGTTCGAAAATCAAATAACGTAGAGGTTTACCAGCATAGTCATTTAAAATGTTGAAAAGGGGACGTTTCAACCTATCAGAACTTCGTGAAACTATAGGAGCTGAGGCGAAAAAATTCGACTATGTTCCACAACAAATTCCTCACTTTTTCAACCAAAACTGGCCGCAGAGCAAAATGTGTTGCATTACCTACTGAACACGCCTCGTATTCCTAAGCGTGTATTGTATCACGCCAATTTGACGTTTTTTGTACGCCTTCTTCATGGTGTTGCAAGAGGGTACACTGGTATGAAATAAGACAGTGGAATAACTTGAGGCCAATTTAACAACAGACATTTTCACTGTTGGGTGAGAAATTTTCACCTTGCCCTTGTAGATACAGCTAGATTTTGGATAGCAAAGAACGAGTTCCGAAGGAGCACGAATGACCATCGTTTTGTCAGTCATTCCGGAGACGCAGTCTTTCTCGGAACCTCCTTGCAGACGCGCTGTTAATTACGCGACGGCGAGCCACGCTGAGAGTCTCGCAGGGTGGGTGGACGCTCGGGGGAGGGGGGGCAGTGGGGGAGGTGGGAGGTTGGGGGCGGGAGCGGCAGGCGGGGGCGGCAGGCGGGGGCCGTCCGCCCTGAAGACCCGGCCGCGCCTCACTGCTCTATTTTCCTTGTGTGCTTTTAATTTCCAGCGCGCAAACCACCTCATGCGGGCAAATATTTGCTCTCCCTATATTTGCCTGCTCCATAATTCAAACAGATACGATATTTGCCGAAGAGCAATCATTTTAATATTGTACAATCCTTACTTCAAACAGCGCGCCGTCACTCACATCGGCGGGTGGGCGGCGTTCGAGAATTTCATGCACTATACAACACGTTAAAAATTGATCATTACGCTTTTTTGCGCCGCCTTGCGGCCCGCCCCGCTATCTCCCGCCGTCCTTTTCGTAGCGCGGCAGCCCGCATTATATTCTCGCCGCTGACCGCTCGCTTTGCCCTGTTACTTTGCGAGCGCCGGCGCTCCCCCTTTTTTGACATTTCTCGACGCGGAACGTGTGCGCGCACCGTACTGAAATTTCATTCCCGCCTCGCCTCCCGAACGCGTAGGAGCACTCTCTGTTGCTCGTCGCTTTATTCTCCTTTTTCTTTTTCTCTTCCACCTTCCCCCCTCCCCCGCCCCTTTTTTTCGCGACGAGGCGGCGCTCCTTTCTAAAGCCATCCGGCAGTCATCCGAGCGGCAATACTCGCCGCTTCCGCCTGACTTCCTTTCGTGGCGGAAGCGTGTGTGTGTGTGTGTGTGTGTGTGTGTGTGTGTGTGCGCGCGCGCCCACTGCGCCGTCTATTTGTCATTCCGTTTCGGCCTCCAGAGTTCAAATCTCATACCACATTCCCAACGAGTTTAATGCTTTAGGAACGTAATTAGTTCCGGACGATTCGTGATTTTTTTGAGTTTCCGGTCTCCCTTTTTTCCGCTTTCTGCTGCTATGACTGCGAGACTGTGTAGCACACATATTTCCGGTCACGGGGAAATCAAACCGCAGCCTACAGAGTTCGTTTTGGGTAGAAAGCTGCAGAATCCCACTGAGAAAGAAGATATATCCTTGCCTTGCTAATAACAGGGTACCACGTTATCATGTTTATTTCCACCGCAATCAAAACCTACTAACACAATCTAAATTTGAGAAAGTTGTCAGCTGTCACTGTTTCAACTTTTCATGAGAACAAAACATAAGTACACTACTGGCCATTAAAATTACTACACCACGAAGATGACGTGCTACAGACGCGAAATTTTTACCGACAACGTGCTGACATGAGGAAAGCTTCCAACCGATTTCTCACACACAAACAGCAGTTGACCGGCATTGCCTGGTGAAACATTGTTGTGATGCCTCGTGTAAGGAGGAGAAATGCGTACCATCACGTTTCCGACTTTGATAAAGGTCGGATTGTAGCCTATCGCGATTGCGGTTTATCGTATCGCGATATTGCTGTTCGCGTTGGTCGAGATCCAATGACTGTTAGCAGAATATGGAATCGGTGGGTCCAGGAGGGTAATACGGAACGCCGTGCTAGATCCCAACGGCCTCGTATCACTAGCAGTCGAGATGACAGGCATCTTATCCGCATGGCTGTAACGGATCGTGCAGCCACGTCTCGATCCTCGAGTCAACAGATGGGGAGGTTTGCAAGACAACAACCATCTGCACGAACAGTTCTACGACGTTTGTAGCAACATGGCTGCGGTTACCCTTGACGCTGCATCACAGACAGGAGCGCCTGCGATGGGGTACTCAACGACGAACCTGGGTGCACGAATGGCAAAACGCAATTTTTTTCGTATGAATCCAGGTTCTGTTTACAGCATCATGATGGTCGCATCCATGTTTGGCGACATCATGGTGAACGCCACATTGGAAGCGGGTATTCGTCATCGCCATACTGGCGTATCACCCTGCGTGATGGTATGGGGTACCATTGGTTACATGTCTCGGTCACCTCTTGTTCGCATTGACGGCACTTTGAACAGCGGACGCTACATTTCAGATGTGTTACGACCCGTGGCTCTACCCTTCATTCGATCCCTGCGAAACCCTACATTTCAGCAGGATAATGCACGACCGCATGTTACGGAAAATATTCGACTGCTGCCCTGGCCAGCACATTCTACATATCTCTCACCAATTGAAAACGTCTGGTCAATGATGGCCGCGCAACTGGCTCGTCACAATACGCCAGTCACTACTCTTGATGAACCGTGGTATCGTGTTGAAGCTGCATGGGCAGCTGTACCTGTACACGCCATCCAAGCTCTATTTGACTCAATGCCCAGGCGTATCAAGGCCGTTATTACGGCCAGAGGTGGTTGTTCTGGGCACTGATTTCTCGGCATCTATGCACCCAAATTGAGTGAAAATATAATCACATGTCAGTTCTAGTATAATATATTTGTCCAATGAATACCCGTTTATCATCTGCATTTCTTCTTGGTGTAGCAATTTTTATGGCCTGTAGTGTACGTTATGTTATGCACTGGGGTGACAAAATTCATTGGATACCTGCTAATACCGTGTCGGACCTTCTCTTTCCTAGCATAGTGCAACAGCTCGACCTTGCATGGAGTCAACAAATCGCTGGACGTCCCTTGAGAAATACTGCTGAGCTCTTTATAGCTGTCAATAACTGCGGAAATGTTGCTGTTGCAGGATTTTGTGCACGCACCGACATCTCGATTCTTTCCAACAAATACTGTATTCGATGGGATTGTCGTCGGGCGCTCGAACTGTCCAGAGTGCTCTTCAAACCAGTCGCAAACAACTGTGCTGTATCCATAACACTCCATCGTTGAATGGCTGCAAGTGGTCTCCAAGTAGCCGAACATAATCATTTCCAGTCAATGATCCGTTCAATTGGACCAGACACACCACACACAGCTATGGAACCACCTCCAGATTGCACAGTGGCTTGTAGATAACCTGGGTCCACACTCGAACCCTACCATCAGCTCTGAAATCGGGATTCATCTGGCCGGGCCACGTTTTCCAATCGTCTGAGATCCATCCGATATGGTCACGAACCTAGGATAGTGGCTGCATATGATGACGTGCTGTTAGCAAACACACTCGCGTTGGTCGTCTGCTGCCATACTCCATTAACTCCAAATTTCGCCACACCGCCCTGAGGAACACATTCGTCGTACGTGCGACGTTGATTTCTGCGGCTATTTGACGTAGTGTTGCTTGTCTGTTAGCACTGACAACTCTACGCAAACGCCGCTGCTCTCAGTCGGTAAGTGAAAGCCGTCGACCACTGCATTTCCATGGTGAGAGGTAATGCCTGAAATGCGGTATTCTCAGCACACTCTTGACACTGTAGATCTCGGAATATTGAATTCCCTAACGATTTCCGAAATAGGATATCCCATGCGTGCAGCTCCCACTACCGTTCCGCTTCTAAAGTTTGTTAATTCGCGTCGAGTGGCCATAATCACGTCGGAAAACTTTCACGTGAATGACAGCTCCGCCGATGCACTGCCCTTTTATATCTTGTGTAAGCGATACTACCGCCACCTGTATATGTGCATATCGCTGTCTCATGACTTTCGTCACCTCACTGTTCTACGTTTCGTGGACGAATATAATTTTTTTCTGAAACTGCTATACTGTTTTCACAATTTAGGGCACAGCTGGTTATAAATGTTGGTTTGTGTATTAGATGTGCGACCTCTTCACAAATGGTTGTTGCAATGAATGTAATGCAAATTATGTAGAATGCTTGTTTATGTGTAAGACGGGACTTGATGGCCCTAATTTCGCGACAATGAAGGATTGAAACAAATGTGTCGACCTCTCAAGCTACCTCTAGTAACAGAATTCTTGTGCTTTTACGACCCAGTTATCTACCACAGGTGTTATACAATTCCATTTTGCGGTGTCGGTAAAGCTGAGGAGTTCATCACTGTTTTAAGTGAACGTTGTAAACTGAGTATATAAGGAATGTTGAAGGCACGGAAAGCCTTACTCTATGAATAAGGAGATGGGTAGATATCTCATATTAATGATAATCTTCTACAAGTATCCCTACATACAAAAAACGTAGCAAAGAACATTATATCAAGTGCAGAAGAAACTTGTAGCAGAGAGGAGCTAATAAAATCTTTTCCGTAATTCTGTAATCGAAATACTTTATAGGTATGAAATTTATTAGCAGTTGCTGAATCTGCGGTTTTTCAGGCGAGGGGGAGGGGGGTACAAAGGTCAAATACAGAAAAAATACTTACTACGAGGAGATTTCGATGAAGTCCTGGGGCATGAAAGAAACATGCTAGGACTGCATTTATAAATTTTTGCAACGTTCACATCAGTTTCCACCAGTTGAGTCCGTAAGACATACTGAGGTTATAGAGGATTACAATGAAGTTAGTGGTCCTGGTAAGAACATGCGGATCAGGAAAAACAGCAAAAGTGAAATACACTCCTGGAAATTGAAATAAGAACACCGTGAATTCATTGTCCCAGGAAGGGGAAACTTTATTGACACATTCCTGGGGTCAGATACATCACATGATCACACTGACAGAACCACAGGCACATAGACACAGGCAACAGAGCATGCACAATGACGGCACTAGTACAGTGTATATCCACCTTTCGCAGCAATGCAGGCTGCTATTCTCCCATGGAGACGATCGTAGAGATGCTGGATGTAGTCCTGTGGAACGGCTTGCCATGCCATTTCCACCTGGCGCCTCAGTTGGACCAGAGTTCGTGCTGGACGTGCAGACCGCGTGAGACGACGCTTCATCCAGTCCCAAACATGCTCAATGGGGGACAGATCCGGAGATCTTGCTGGCCAGGGTAGTTGACTTACACCTTCTAGAGCACGTTGGGTGGCACGGGATACATGCGGACGTGCATTGTCCTGTTGGAACAGCAAGTTCCCTTGCCGGTCTAGGAATGGTAGAACGATGGGTTCGATGACGGTTTGGATGTACCGTGCACTATTCGGTGTCCCCTCGACGATCACCAGTGGTGTACGGCCAGTGTAGGAGATCGCTCCCCACACCATGATGCCGGGTGTTGGCCCTGTGTGCCTTGGTCGTATGCAGTCCTGATTGTGGCGCTCACCTGCACGGCGCCAAACACGCATACGACCATCATTGGCACCAAGGCAGAAGCGACTCTCATCGCTGAAGACGACACGTCTCCATTCGTCCCTCCATTCACGCCTGTCGCGACACCACTGGAGGCGGGCTGCACGATGTTGGGGCGTGAGCGGAAGACGGCCTAACGGTGTGCGGGACCGTAGCCCAGCTTCATGGAGACAGTTGCGAATGGTCCTCGCCGATACCCCAGGAGCAACAGTGTCCCTAATTTGCTGGGAAGTGGCGGTGCGGTCCCCTACGGCACTGCGTAGGATCCTACGGTCTTGGCGTGCATCCGTGCGTCGCTGCGGTCCGGTCCCAGGTCGACGGGCACGTGCACCTTCCGCCGACCACTGGCGACAACATCGATGTACTGTGGAGACCTCACGCCCCACGTGTTGAGCAATTCGGCGGTACGTCCACCCGGCCTCCTGCATGCCCACTATACGCCCTCGCTCAAAGTCCGTCAATTGCACATACGGTTCACGTCCACGCTGTCGCGGCATGCTACCAGTGTTAAAGACTGCGATGGAGCTCCGTATGCCACGGCAAACTGGCTGACACTGACGGCGGCGGTGCACAAATGCTGCGCAGCTAGCGCCATTCGACGGCCAACACCGCGGTTCCTGGTGTGTCCGCTGTGCCGTGCGTGTGATCATTGCTTGTACAGCCCTCTCGCAGTGTCCGGAGCAAGTATGGTGGGTCTGACACACCGGTGTCAATGTGTTCTTTTTTCCATTTCCAGGAGTGTATCAAGGGTAGGCATGCAGGTATTTTGATCCTCTCGCAGGTTATTGAAATGTGATGTTATTTCGACAATTCTGTTTAACATACTGTTTCAGAAATCGGAAATACTTCAGAAAGGATATTTGTACATTCAATAAATAGTGAGCAGTACAATAAAATGAAGATTCTTTCAATAAATAGTGAGCAGTACAATAAAATGAAGATTGTAGTGGGTCAGTAGAAAGGATCCAAGACAGTCAATCAAACTCGGAAAGTCACGACAGGAGATCCCAAGAACTAGTGCAGTGCTGCTGTTAATCTGTCCTAGACTTTACGGTCTACCCAGAATTCATTAAATTGATCTTCCTCTCAGATCCATTGTTAATGTTATCCGTTCTCCCATGCATGAAACAGTAAGATATCTAACAACTCATTTATAGCCATATGTCCTGAAAACTGATTCATAAATAAAAGACTAACGTCGATATACAGGGTGTTACAAAAAGGTACGGCCAAACTTTCAGGAAACATTCCTCACACACAAAGAAAGAAAATATGTTATGTGGACATGTGTACGGAAACTCTTACTTCCCATGTTAGAGCTCATTTTATTACTTCTCTTCAAATCACATTAATTGGATACAGGAAATGTTCAAAATGTCCTCCGTTAGCGAGGATACATGCATCCACCCTACGTCGCATGGAATCCCTGATGCGCTGATGCAGCCCTGGAGAATGGCGTATTGTATCACAGCCGTCCACAATACGAGCACGAAGAGTCTCTACATTTGGTACCGGGGTTGCGTAGACAAGAGCTTTCAAATGCCCCCATAAATGAAAGTCAAGAGGGTTGAGGTCAGGAGAGCGTGGAGGCCATGGAATTGGTCCGCCTCTACCAATCCATCGGTCACCGAATCTGTTGTTGAGAAGCGTACGAACACTTCGACTGAAATGTGCAGGAGCTCCATCGTGCATGAACCACATGTTGTGTCGTACTTGTAAAGGCACATGTTCTAGCAGCACAGGTAGAGTATCCCGTATGAAATCATGATAGCGTGCTCCATTGAGCGTAGGTGGAAGAACATGGGGCCCAATCAAGACATCACCAACAATGCCTGCCCAAACGTTCACATAAAATCTGTGTTGATGACGTGATTTTACAATTACGTGCGGATTCTCTTCAGCCCACACATGTTGATTGTGAAAATTTACAATTTGATCACGTTGGAATGAAGCCTCATCCGTAAAGAGAACATTTGCACTGAAATGAGGATTCACACATTGTTAGATGAACCATTCGCAGAAGTGTACCCGTGGAGGCCAATCAGCTGCTGATAGTGCCTGCACACGCTGTACATGGTACGGAAACAACTGGTTCTTCCGTAGCACTCTCCATACAGTGGCGTGGTCGACGTTACCTTGTACATCAGCAACTACTCTGACGCTGATTAGGGTTATCGTCAACTGCACGAAGAATTACCTCGTCCATTGTAGGTGTCCTCATCGTTCTGGGTCTTCCCCAGTCGCGAGTACAGTACATACTGACGAAACTAAAATGAGCTCTAACATGGAAATAAGCGTTTCCGGACACATGTCCACATATCATCTATTCTTTATCTGAAGGGCTAATACTAGCTCCTGAAAATATTCTTGTAACTTTCGACATAGTGTCTTTATTCACTATAACTCCAATTAAGAAAGTTATGATTTTTATAACGGATACTTTTCCAGAAGATTTGTCTGTTCGTTTCAGACTTTGCCTTACTTCTAGTCCGTTTCAGTGGGATGATGAATTTTATGAGCAGCTTAGTGGTGTAGCAATGGATAACCCATTTGATCCTTCGATAGCCATTTTCTATGCGGAGAAATTCGAACAGTTAGCTGAAGATAAAATAAATAAGAAACCATTTCGCTCGTATCGTTTTGTTGATGACACATTTATGGTCTGGCAACATGGTAAAAAAACTTTGGTTTTCTAAAATTATATAAATCTAAAAATTCAGTTCGCCATGGAAATAGAAAATGACAGCTACACACCTTTCTTTGATGTTTTAGTTATGAAACAGTCCGACGGAAGTTTGAAACTTAAGGCTTTTCGAAAAGTAATGCACTCGGACAGATGTTTGTGTAACAACTCCAATCGCCATCTGCAACAGAAGAGAGGTGTCATTGTAAGTCTTGTCGATAGAGCCAAAATGATTTGGACGCCGGAATACTTGGGGGCCGAATTAAAACATCTGAAGTAGACTTTCGAGAAAAATTGCTGCTCAGGGAAAGAAGCAAACAGAATTCTACGACCAAATAACGAAAGGCCGAAGAACAATCATGAAAAACAACGATGGAGGAATACAGTTCCCCTCCCTTTTATTAAAAGAGTAGCGGATCAGATCAGAAAGACATTACGTTTTGGGCAGTGTCTCTAGTATGTCCATCGATCGCATCAAGACGCTCTTTTCAGTTGTGAGCGCACTGCGAGCGAGTAAAGGTGCTTAGAACAACGGTGTCTCCCGAAAAGTAGGAGGGCCCAATGGGAGACTTCGCCTTAATGAATGCAGCCTACCTAACACAACTGCCACGCACTTCCTTCTTCATGGCAGTTCTCAGCCGCACTCTGCAGGGGCAGTGAAGACGCTCCTGCAGCCTTTTCGATAGGAGTTGTTTGATCACCCACAACGCAGCCCTAATTGGCTCGTCCTGAGTATCATCTCTGTTCACACGAAACGCTGGATACGAGGACAACACTTGGGCGCAGGCTACGCTCAATAGACCAGCGTAGAGAATTATCTGAAAGCACAGGCGGCTGCCTTCTATGACGATGGTGTTGGAAATTTGGTATAACGCTCCGATAAACGCCTAAGTCGGAACGGCGACTATGTAGAGAAGTACCTAGAAGGTGTAGCTAAATGTGCAAAGAAAACAGTTTTTATTTTCTCTGTGGTTTCCATTTCGCGACCGATCGTTCCTTACTTTCCGAACAACCCTCATATTAATGAGAGCCTAAGCATCGGACGTTAATTTCCTATTCTGGCATCTGCTAGTCTCCAACCAATATTGTGGGGTGATAGAAAATGTTAGGGGAGTCCATCACTTGTTCTTAGACGTCAGGCGCAGATGTGAAGGAGCTACAACGTGCTTGGTGCACGATATGGTGATCCTCCCTTATGGCGATCAGACACCGTCGACTGGAACCTTGATGACGAGTATACTTGCGTTCATTTTCCTATACAGTCCAACGTCAGACCACTGTCGCATCCTGATACTGTACAATCATGCGACCAGCTGGTCAAATGAAGGCCCACACAAGGCTCCTTTTGAACTCTGTCAGGAGCTGATAACGCTGTTTCACACTAGTGTGTGCCACATCCAGCGCTGTTTACGTCCTTTCTATCCCTATCAGACCTAGCAACAACACCAAAACGAAAAACACTAATGAACTCTGGTGACCATTCTAATTGTCTCAGACAATTGCAATCCTAATCGCTGACATACTCGCCGATGGCGTGTACGAAGTTAAATTGACATCTGAAAGTGAATTTTGGCAGCTCTACGTTTTTGTCAGGCAGTTTATTTGTACAGTAAACGACAGTGAAAGAATCTGACAAACAGACGACTCATCAAACTAAATATTCCTCATTATAACTGAGATCTAGTTTTAGAGATAAAAACTAGTGTGCTTGTCTTTCAGTGTGGAAGAACTTGATGTTACGCCACAATAATGAAGGTTGCTAATAAAAAATTCTGTTGCAGGGACCAATAATCCAAGCTGGTATAGCAGATATATGGACATGCTTCTTCACGAGCTGCTGTACCTATCTGAGCACTCTATACAATGAATTCCTCGTCAGGTAAGATACCCACCAACTGGATAAACTGGCATGTTCACTGGATTTCAGTATGACACATCTCGTCTGAGATGCATTGTGGAGACAAAATGCAGCTCGTCCGCCACCGTGAAGTATTATCTAGATCTCTGTACAGATTGTTTATACTAACGGACCGCATCTCCAGTCGAACGGTCGTGCCACTGCTCTAGACTTAGAACTAGATAGCACGAGTAATGGCGATAGAAAAATTTATTTATCAATATTTGACCAGAAAATGTAGAAGAGTTGGTTAGGTAAAGTTCCACATTACCAGACCTTCTGCAATTGTCCTGAGTTGATTTTGTCCTAAATTTATTTCTGCAGCTCTCTTCAATATTTGATGGGGTCAGGACATGGACACTTGAAGGTCAACCATGTTTTACGTGGTGACATTACTACTGGCGGCCGTCTTGGTGCTATACGGTAG
Organism: Schistocerca cancellata; assembly: GCF_023864275.1. Taxonomy (NCBI): domain Eukaryota; kingdom Metazoa; phylum Arthropoda; class Insecta; order Orthoptera; family Acrididae; genus Schistocerca; species Schistocerca cancellata. Next base: position 385,185,767 of record NC_064626.1, on the reverse strand, counting down.
GAGAAGAGTAACTTTCAGGATTCTCAGGTGTCCGGTCAGGTCACGTCGTAAGTTCTTCACGACATTTCGGTGGTTCCTGATGCGTACTGCTCGGATCGGATCGACGACCTACATACGTTAGACGTTACCCACGCTGCCTCCCTCCTGTCGCTGTCTGTGCAGCCGCCATTAAAGGAATCCATGGAAATGATAAGCAAGAAATTCGAGATCAACTTGAACTCATCTCAACTTACTTCCTGTGCGATGGAAATTATTATGAACAGAGGATGGCGCGCTATGGGGTGTCCTCTACCAGCGATTGTAGCGAATTTGTTCACGAAACACTTCGAGGAGATGGTCATGAATCGAGCTCAATTAAAACCACCCTATTTCTGTCGTTATGTGACACGTTCGTCGTTTGACTACATCGGCGGAACAGCTTAGGTCAGTTTGTCCATCGCCTCACCTTGCTCCACCCCCACAAATAATTTACTATGAAGATGGAACAGCATGGTGTTACCGATTTCCGGATGAAATAGAAACCAAATTGCAAGCTGACATTATCACCACATCTCCATTAGTCACAACGACTGCGAACATGAAGGCGCTTTACGCATACTTGTTCACAATACGTGACATCTGCGGCTAACACAATATGCCAGTCAAGCTGAAAAACATAGAGACAACATTCTGAAGGAATTTGTGCAGTAGCAAGCAGCTGAGGCATGAGTTTAGACATGTTGTACATAGACAACAGCAGGAACAATAAGAGGAGCACACAAATCATTTGCGTGCATCCAGTTTGCCTCCAGCAAAGTCAACGGAATCTTGGAGAGAAACAATATTAAATTTATATTTCGTCCACTTTCTGAGACCTTGACACTACTAGAATAAGTCAAGTGTAAACTAGGCCTTCGCTAATCAGTGTTCTACCAGATCTCATGTCAATGTGGAAAGGCATATGTTGGGAAAACTGTATGCATGGTCGAAGAGAGGTGCACTGGACATACACATGACACTGATTTACGACAGACCCCCAAATCAGTGATGGTCGACCATAATCAAAATATTGGCCGTACTACTAGTATAGATAAAAATAAAAGCAAGATACTTATCCAGTCTTCTTTCTTCTGGGATAATGTGATGAAAGAGGCCACTGAAATTAGGGTCCAAGGCGACCACATTAGCAAAAGGAGAAAATTTGAGGGAGGGAAGGGGGAGGGGGTAAAAATTGTAGAAGAAGGCCTAGACATGAATATAGTAACTAGGTTCAAGTAGGTGGAGGTTCTAAAAGTTATTCAGAAATGAAAAGACTTGCACAGAATAGATAAGCGTGAAGAGTTGCATCAAACCAGCTGAAGACAACAACAATATTGTGACTTATAACTGAGTCAGCAGCAGGATAGGGCAGTATAGGGTAGAGGCGGCGAGCGAAGCATCTGAGTGGTGAAGGTGCATGGCACAAGATATGAGAACCCAGCTAGCCAGAACAATAGAAGCTTATTAAATCTGTAAACAAACAGAACAATAGTCTTCGGATTCGCTACAAACAACAAACAGTATTTCATGCGTTCGTCGCTTGGTGCCAGCGTAGCGTCTGTAACCATATAGTGGGATGTCCTTGGATTGGTTGCAGATGATATCCCGAAAGACTGGGCGTTGAGAACTTGAAGGCGAAATAGGTGGTGACGACCCGCAATGTGGTGCAAAGGAGGCGCACAGTGACAGACAGCAGCTGAATGTGGCAGCCGAAGTGCTCCTTGGGCTGAGTACGCGGGTGGGCGTCAGTCAGGTGAGTCAGGTGCACTCAGTGATGGGAGCTCCATGCTGAGGGACCATGACGTAACTACTGATGAGCTGCGGCTGTGCTCGGTGAGGAGAGAAGAGGAGAGGAGACGAGAGCTCCGAACTGAAGAATAACGAATGACTGGCACTCGGGCACGGAGCTGCTCCACTGTGCAACTGCCGTAGATCCAACGCGCCGCAAAATCTGTAGCCGGGTCGCAAAAGGATACAGTGGCCACAACCTTGAGCACATGACAGGTGGCTCTGATGTGGTGCCATGGCTGGCAGCGACCTCTGCGATAACACTCGTGCCACAAGTCTAGGAGACAATCCAGTTCCTTACTGTGTCCATCGATTTCTTTGCCAATAATCGCCTGAGTCCGCGTAGCAAGATGGTGAAGAAGGCAGCCATTCGCGATGCACAGTTGTCAGAATAGTAGTAGGATCGTAGGCGCTAGCCTTAGAACTATGAGAGACACAGCTGCTTTCTATGACCTCATTGGTACCTTGTGATACTCCTTTGCTGTGTAGAATCTCTGCGATGGTCGATTTTTATTGCGCCTCTCTCGATACTCGACGACACCGCTTTCTCTCCCCCAAAGATCCTCCCAGCGGGGGATGGGGAGGGCGGGGGGGGGGGAGGGGGGGAGGGGAGCAGGACGGAGCGTCGGCACATTTGCGTAGATAGGTGCCGAAATTTCAGTCCGCGCCGATTACCTGCCTGCACCCCAATATCTACCCTGCACATGGCTAGAAGCACCGACTGGGAAACCAACCAGATGGTGCGCTTCGGTGGCTGTAGGTACAGACACAGACGCTACGACTGGTAGGCCGCTAGAGACGTCTGGTCCCTCCGGGTCGTACGGTCGAGCGACTGGACACGTCCCTGTTGCTAGCTGAGCTACAGGCTGGCAGCACGACTGCGACGCTGGCTGCGTCGCCAGGTCGACATCCACGGCTACCGCTGCGGACACGACCGTGCTACCAGAGGCAACGTCTGCGACTGTGACGGTAGCTGCTGCATTGCCTGGATGCGTGCTGGATATGTGAACAAAAAGGGGACGGCAGTATCTCCCGAGTGGATTGGCCAAAACCAGTTCCTATGCCGCCAGTGCAATCCTGTTGGACTGTGGATATGTAGGTGGAACAGGACAGCACCCCAGGCACTACATCCCATCCCCATCTGCGACCCCTGCCAAACACATGAAAGGACAATGGCTGTTTACGCCAAGACTGTGACTCGGAAGGAGGGACATAAGGTCTCTGCGGCGGATGTAGCAAACGGAGCAGATCTTATGGCGTCGATCATGATGAGGCTCCGCTGGCGACTTTTGGGCAGGGAGCGATACGACGACAGAAAAACTTATAAAGCCTGTCCCCATGTGTGGGTGGCTTGTAACTTGTCCACCTGTGGTTTGAAAGTTCTTACAAAGCGCTCAGCTTCACCATTCACTCGAAGGGCTCTGTAAGGACATGATGAATACCATTTTCTGCACAAAAACGTTCAAACTCCAGGGACGTGAACTGCGGCCCATTTTCCGACACTATCACTTCAGGTAAACCTTAAATGCAGAAGATGGACGTATGACCTGATACTGTGATGACTGATGTGGTAGACTTCATTGAAACAATGACGGGAAACATGCTGTGTACATCGACAATCACTAGCCAGCGTATGGTCCAGTATGGCTGCAGCAAAATTTATGTACATGCATTGTCAAGGTCCGTCACGTCGTGGCAACTGAAATTACCGCTGTGGGGAGCAGACTGATACTCTGTACATGTTGCACAATGTGAAGTCATAGCCTGTATTTGTGCATCCATTCCCGGCCGAGAACTATGGCGCCTTGCCACCGGTTTGGTTTGGACAATACCCCAGTGTCCTTGGAGCAATAACCGAAGAACGTCCCAGTGGAGATACTGGGGGACCACTACTCTTGCATCGACACTTTCAGAGTGCGTCGGGAGGATGCCCATTTGTACAGAGCACGCATGCCGGTGAGCAAAGTAACGACGAACCACCAGGTGGAAGAAGTCCTTCAGACTCTGTGGCCACCCACGATGTTCAAACTCAAGCACCATCTGCAACGGCAGGTCCTATGCTGTCTCCTGCGGCACATGATGGAAAGTGGAGGGAAAATCTTCCAATAGCTGGATTTCGTCTGAGTCAGTGGCATGACAGGAGTCCCAGAGGAATCAGAGCAGTATCAGAGCCAATTGGGAGACTCGATAGGTCAGCATTGGAGTGTTTCGTAGTGGACCAATATGACAACTCGGACTGATAATTGGACTAGAGAAGTACTCACCGTTGTAACTACTGCGCTGTCCGCGCTGGGACAGGCTGGGAGGACCCAAACGTAGCTGTCAATGGTCTGCGGTCGATAACTAAAGAAAATCGGCGACTGTACAGATATCGATGGGCGTGTGTGGCCCCATAAATGATAGCCAACGCCTACTTTTCAAGTTGGCTGTAGTTGCGTTGGGCCTTGGTCAAATCCTTTCACGCAAATGCAGTTAGCCCGTCATTGGACTGTGACAACACTGTACCAATGCCCTATGATGAGGTAATTGGTGCCAGAATGACAGGCTTGCTGGGGTCATAGTGATCGAAACACCGATCACTGGTAGTGTGCCTTTCAGCCGCTGGAAAGCGGTCTGACATTCGGCGGACAGCACGAATGGAACATCCTTGCTGTGCGACCGATTTACAGGCGCCGCGATCTGAAAAAAACAGATGTAACAGGTTAGCTTCCCCGTTACAGCTTGCAATCGCGATACATTCTTTGCCGCAGGCTAATGTCTAAATGGTAATTAATACTCTTGTTGAACACACGCAGCTGAACATTGGATTTTCGATTGATAGTTTCAGAGTTCGTGTCCTGGCAATCTTACAAAATAATAACAGGATCGGCAGATCGTTGCGCAGCAGACACAATAACACCTCATTAGAATCACTGTCAAACATGGAACGTGAAAGCCGGCCGGAGTGGCCGTGCGGTTCTAGGCGCTTCAGTTTGGAACCGCGTGACCGCTACGGTCGCAGGTTCGAATCCTGCCTCGGGCATGGATGTGTGTGATGTCCTTAGGTTAGTTAGGTTTAAGTAGTTCTAAGTTCTAGGGGACTGATGACCTCCGATGTTAAGTCCCATAGTGCTCAGAGCCATTTGAACCATTTGGAACGTAAAAGCCGCCTAACGCCATCTGCACTTAAACATACTGAAGGCACGCGGCCTTGTTGCCACATACGAAACACTTGGCTTTGCGCCACGGGCACTGTGCCCTATCACGTGTTCGAAAGCAACGCAGGCAGGATTCCGAGATTCTGCGAGATGCGCAGTAACCTGACAGTGCGACTGGTCGTAAACGACCTAGACGTCGAGCGATATCTGACCTGAGCAAGGGAGGTTGGTCCCTGAACTGGCTTACTCTTGACGACAGATATTGCAGGTGCTTGAAAATAATGCTCTGTTACATCGATAGTGATCTGTGACTTAATAACTGACAATGGTGTCCAGAGGTCAGGGTTTTGATGCTTCAGTAGGCCAGCACGAATACAGGAATCCGACACGTTCTGAGCAATCCCATCTCTCACCATAATCTCATTGTAACTTAACCCACACGAACACTGGAAGCGACATTGTCTAGTAAGACCAAGATGTTCTGTTACCCACTGTTTGTAGGAATGTCCTGGCTGATGTTTCAATCTGAAAAAACTTACACCGAGCAGCCGCTACATGCACTTGTGATTTAAAATAATTTGACAGTTTGTCAACTAGCTCGTCGTAGGGGACCTCATGAGGATGCCGATCCGGAAACAGTTTTAGTACCAACCGAAACACATCTGAGCCTACGGCGGAGAGAAAATGGTAAATGCGCTGGTTGCCTGTTACACCGTAGGGGTTGAAATAGCTGTAAACCGCCCAACATAATCAGTCCGGTCTTCGTTTTTCTCCAGAAACTCTCTGAATTTAGGTGCTTGAACCGTCTGTTGACTTGTTTCCAACTGAATAGTCTAGGGTAGTGGTCGAGGTGCTGCCACAATTTCCTGCAGTGCTTATAATTATTATTCAAACCTTTGTCCCTACAATTGTATAGCTTCCACTAAAAAACACATCCGGAAGAGTCATTGTGAACACTCAACAGTACAACATACACAAACAAAAATTGGCACTACTGCAAGACAGTGTTGATACACAATATGTGTTGTCCTCAACATTTCATCATCATTCAGGAAAATGGTTGGACTTTCCACAGGTGCTGATAACTATGCCGTTGAGCGTCCCACAAACCCAACTCATCATCATCCTACAGATATGTCACAGTGTGCTAACCGCAATCACAATAAAACATGTCTTTGTTTGCCAGGCTCGGCTGTAGCTATGATACTGCAGACTTTGAACTGAGGTTCAGAATACATTAAAAGAACCACAGTTACTGAGTGGCGAACTGATACAAATTCAGAATGGCCGTACTGTGGCTGCACTCCAGTCACTAGAAAAACACAAGTTCGCAGGAGCTTGTTGACACAGTTCTGATAGAGCTGGCGAGCGCCCACGGTTCACAGGAGACAGACATATTTTCACACCCCGGCGGTTGACATGGCCTGTGTAACGCAGAGTAGGCAGCACAGCCACGTTACTCCCACAGGAACTTCGTGGAAGTGGTCGGGATCGGACTTCAAACAGAGCTGCCCTCCTGGCCTCTGGTGACCCTACTTCAGATAAGAGGGGGCGGTGGTCGCGCCCGGCTTCTTCCTAGCATCTCATTGGCACCTCGTGATACGGCTTTGCTGTGCAGTATCTCTGCGGTGGTCGATACTTCCTGTGTCGCTCTCGATACTCGATGACACCACATAAACCACAAAGCATTAGTCATTGAGTAACTCTTCACATTCCTGTCGCAGCAGCGCATTGGTAAGGCACTGCAACTGCACTCGCATTATATATATAATTCTGTGTCTTCAGTTATAGAGAAAGGATGGTATTCTTTGCAAATCATTTTTAAAAGCTGTACATCTAATGCCACACTTTTATTTAATGTGAGAGGCTTCATAATATTAAAACCTTTACTTACTGGTTGTTGTAAGTGAAAAGTAATTGAGGGCGAAGGCATCACAAAAGGAAATAAATCAGGGCTAGGTGCAAGACCAGACGACACTGATGGGCTGGATACAGCTTGAGAGTCAGTTTGTCTTTCTGAGAGGACACCTTCACCCGAGGTGGAAGCAGACGTCAGTGACGACGGTTCTCGAGAAATGACTGCTCGGATTTGTGCATCGATTAACGGCGATCTCTATCGGCGTCCTGACCCACATCGTTCCGAGGTACTGTAGGATGCCTCGATTTGACATGCCCCTTCAGGTTTGATGATGACCCAGAAGCCATGGAAATTATCTGTTGAGAGTTACGGCATTTTCGTTTTTCTTCCATTTGGTAAAATGGTACCGTACATTGCTCATAAACTCACGAAGACAACCTTGACAATACGAGAGGATTTCACTGCTAAAAGACAAAAAATTTGAATAATGTGATATCCGAACTTGGGCTACATAGCGTGTGAACAAGAGATACCAGGATAATGATGCGGATAGAGGCTAGAAAAAATCAGTGCAAATGAACTCTAAAGCCTGTGCTTTAGAAGCTACGAAATAGTCTCTCATGCAGCCACAGGTTCTAGTAGTGTGACTGTATTGATACTATACAACATAGTTGGCCACCAGTTTCAACTCATTTAGACGAACTCCGTCATATATTTCAGAATATTGACATCCAAGTCCTTGTTCTAACGAACGTGGCCACCTGTCTCAAGCCAAACAAGCTCTCCAGCTCCATCAATATAGACTCCATTGTCCCACGACACCACAGAAGTAACAGATGAGGAGGTAGAATAGCAAAAATGGTTCAAATTGCTCTGAGCACTATGGGACTTAACAGCTGAGGTCATCAGTCCCCTAGAACTTAGAACTACTTAAACCTATATAACCTAAGGACGTCACACACATCCATGCCCGAGGCAGGATTCGAACCTGCGACCGTAGCGGTAGCGCGGTTCCAGACTGAAGCGCCTAGAACCGAGTAGCAGCATACAAACGCTTTGACTTATTACAGCCTGTTATCAAATTTCTTAACAATATTTGCCAAATCTGAATCCTCCAAAGACCTCCGAAAGCAGGCGGGATAGCTTGTTCCAACACTAACCTTTCAAAAATCGATTCGAATCACACGCATACAAATAATACTAGTAACACATAAATGTTCTGCCCCTTCACTTTGTAATTCACGGGTGTAGTTTTTTCTTGAAATGTAGCAATATTTCTGCTAGCGGCCACCCATAACGCAGCCTACAGTCACACTCTCATACATATATTTCCCCCGAAATCCACAAGCAAAGAAATTCGTACCTGGAATCGGCTGACAACATCATATTCATGACTTACTTTCTAAAATATCGAAGGAATAAACTGTAACTGACAACATAAGTATATCAGTGTATCTGAACTTGCATCGGAGGTGCAAGAGAGAATTTGTGAGACGACTTCCATTCCACTCCTGGACTTGCAAGACGGGTTCCATGGATCTACTATCACATTAACTCGCTTACACAATAAACATGCTCCCCAAACATCGGAAAGCTGAAGGGAAAATCTATAGGGAGCCTTGGCTAATGGAAGAACTAAAACAGTTCCTGAATCTCGGAGACATTGCACATCGGACTTACAAACGACTTCCTACCATTGAAAATAAAACTCATTGCAATCAAAAAGCAAACAGAGTCAATCAACCTGAGAGAAACGATAACTAAGGCGTGCCAATACATTAACCTAAAACATAAAGACCAGATGCTCTATGAAAAAGCTTGTGTGATCTATAGGAAGTATAGGAAAAATAGAAGCTGCGGCTTATCTCTTTGTCCCTACCAAGGAACTAGACCAGTACTTGATTTTAGCGACAACCATCACTGACTTACTAATTATTTCACGAAAGTAGATGACACTAGTCGCGAAAAATTGTGTCTTTTGGTGGCAACGCCGTCGAAAACTCTTTCAGATCGGCATTTGCTGTACAGGACCGAGTCACAGTATAAATTACCAAACTTACTGTTGACCCAGTACTGCTCACAACAACAACTGCTCCCTAGGGCTTTAAGCTTTTGCCTGGACAACACAGCGGAAACACTCGTTCCCATGAGAATACAGGCACTAGAGACCGGATTGCTAAGAAGAGTAGCTGCGTACATTCTTGATGATATTATTACCCAGTGGGCAGAAGATACTTAGAAAGAGAGGAAAATCAAGAATTTCAACCAAGGTGGCGTATCAGCCAAATGCCTAATATATGCAGAGAGTAAAAGAAGAGGCATCATATTATAAATATTATGATTTTTATAAGTAACTGTGATTTTAATAAGTTTTGTAATGTTCATATGAAACTCTGGTTTAATGTAACATGGATCCTGAAGGCATTAATCTCTCCAAGTTAAGAAAATAATTTAAAAAATTAAACACAACATATGGATGTCCCAGGACGAATGATCAATATTACGGGATGACAGCAACGCTCATTTGAAGCAGAAAACTTCATGCTGACATATGTATTACTCTGAATGGTTTTTAAGATAGAACATTTTTAATGTACATTGTTATTTATTTCCTTTATTATTCAGTACATTGTGTTGCTTACAGTGTACCACAGTAGTGTAGAGGAAGTCGAGACGAATAATTTGCTATAGGACACGTGGGCTATCAAGTCGGGAAACTACCTTAAACTGGCATACAAAACTACCTACATCTCAACTCATGCGCGTCGCGTGAGATTTTCATTATTTTCTAGCTCTCTTCACGCAAAATATAAGTCCTAAAGAAAAACTGAATAGGAAATTTAATGTAGTTTAATTTTATACTACGTTTTCGCTACAGGCTGCAGATTTCGAGTTATACAAAGGAAAATGTACAAAAGTTACTTTCAATACATGCTCTGTCTCAGAAACACTTAGGAACAGGGCATATGTCCACATTTAGTCTTTTGCTTCAAATATTCGTTCCCGTCATACCCCTGAATTTGACCATTTCTTTTGAGACAATGTGTACTCATGGGCTATCATATGCTAAAATAATTGTATGTTAACACATACCGTTATTTTTATAAAAAGCTGAACTCAGATGGAGAGGTATCCAGTCAGAAAGCGAGTTGCAAGCTGTATCACTGTGCCAAGAGCGCAGAGAACAAAGGGACGCCTCAAGTAGCCGTGTGATCTGCCGTGAGCTAGAGGATGGCTTATGGTCCGATTAGTGAGAACAGTGGGAGGGCCGAGCTATCGGGAGGATGTGATGCCTGGGTCGCCTTGCGATACGCTCGTACCATGCAGTGACTGAAGACTGCAGCTTATATGATCGCTGACAACACATTCCGACAGTGATGCCAAGTCAAAAGATAAGAAGTAACAATTCACTCAAAAGTACCTAAGCGCTTACTGAGCTTCTGAAATTTGAGGTTATCTTTTCAAATGAAGCACAGTAACGTGATGATCTAAGTGTTTTCTATGTTAATGTATCGGTCAAAACATCAAGACCTTCGGGAGTCTCAATAGCTGTGTGGTCAGTGTGGTGGATTGCAAAGGTATAGAAACGGGGCTCGATCCTTGGCCAGCGCGCTATTTTTTTTTTCTTTCAGGACTGGGTGTTATGCTGTGCTTACTTTTGTACCGTTATAATTTGCATTACTATTGAGATGGCTGATTGGGTACAGCCTGATGGCCATTAACCTGAAACAAAATGGCATTCAAATGCATTCAAAAGTAAAATGGAGCTTCCTTTATTTTCTGTCGTTTTCACAGATAAGAAAAGCTTCATGTTCTAAGTGTAAATTGGTGGGAAATCAAACATGGTCAATTATCTTAATAGTTGAAAATCCAATATGGCTGTCCTGGGAACACAAGTACAGCCTCTATGATGTCTGAATCCAAAATGGCGATCTAAAATCGCGTACCAGCGAATGCAATCACAGATGGCGTGATTGTCAAGTCACTTTCAGAATTCAAGATGTTAGACCTGACAATTCAAAGACAGGGTGTCTCACATAAAACTGGTATACCTCATGTATCGGTTAGTGGCAACACTATCTCGAGAGTTGGCTACACTGCCCATCCAGCATCTCTTACAAATGTATAACTACATGTTTTAACGTTACTATTATCTGTCCATTTTTGGTTATTTCATTGTTACCTGAATCCCATGTGTGAGGCATACTGGTTTTATGTGGGACACCTTGTACGAGCACAGCCTGCATGGTTGCCACGTAACTTGTTCTAAGTGTAGAATTTCGTCCTGAGATTGAAATGGCCGGAAATTCAAAAATCAATCTTTTCCCCACTACTATCACATTACATTTCAGAGGCCACTTGCTCCAAGTTTAAGTCCACGTCTGCCATGCTCACATTTAGTGTTCAAACAACTGCCGCCACAGCTAGGATAACATAGGAACAGCTGCGTCTTTATTTAAACAAAAATCCGCGAGGGTCTCTTCCATAGTCTCCAGACACGCAAACAGCAAAATTCGCTGCTTGTGAGGCCCCATGCCGCAGGCCACTGCCACCTACAGGCTGCACCTTGCTAACCACTCGACTGGTGTTGGGCCACCATGACACGAAGTCCATTGCCTCAGCCGCACCCACAGAACACACGTACCAAGTCCAAAGCTTATAATCCAAGACACCACCTATGTTGGCATAAATTGGCGGGAAATTCAATTTTAAAATGCTGAAACTATCACAGCTGTCCTCTTCCCACATGCTGCTCCTCAACACCTCCACATTTCCCACAGGGCAGAGGAATTAAACCTCAAGATAAAAACCTAAGAGCCCAATGAGCCTAAATTAAAAACAGCAGGAAATTCAAAATTCTAGGGAGTAGTTTACATTTCAGCCACCGATATGTTGTTGGCAGTGCAGTCATTCTCACAACCTCTCTGTCTTAACAGCCCCTGTGATCAAAGTTAATATGACGGGGTCACGTTGAAAAATGTTGGGAAATTCAAAATCGTCCTAAGTTTAAAATGATCAGTAATCTAAACATAGTCAGGCTCACGTGGCCACTCAGGGAACATACTCGTAACAAACGGCTGAGAAGCAGAAAGAAATAAAGTGCTATTTTTAATTAACCACAAATAATTATTTAAATAAAAATAAAAATTTAAGGTAACATGTTTTTATATTGGGTTAAATGTGTAAAGTAATTTCTCTTATCCCTAAACATAATTCTAACCCCACAGAGATAGTTTTTAAAATTTTTAATAGCTGTGAAGTTATTTGTGAGATTTCTTAGGAAAAACGTGGGGTACATACAACAGATAAACGTTAGGAGGTGAAGAGTTCGTGCATAAGTTACGTACCGCATGAACCCTAAATTTTTTGTATAAATATTGCAGGTATTTTCTTAGCTATTAAAAATTTACAATCATAACTTTTCAGAATTATCTTTATGGGGTCAGGGGAAATGTGGCTAGAAGAAATGATTTTATACTTTGACACAAAAACGTGTTATATTAAAAATTTATTTTCCTATGTTTTTTTTGTTTTTGTTTTTTTTTTTATCTTGAGTGAAATTTTTCAGGCGAGTTCAAATATCTTGATGAGATTACAACGCAGACATGTGGTAAATTTCAGGTCTATTTTAGTTCCTCTTCTTGTGAGTTAACCAATATTTTGCTTCCTCCTATGTACATCTCAAAAAAAGACCATGAAGGTAAATATTGCAGAGATTCGACATGGAGACTTACCATAAGCTGACTCCTGCACGTGGTGCCCCTGCATAGGTACTGGACTAGATTCTCCAGTACTGAACTGAACGTCAGCATTCCAAAAGCATTGCATTATAGGTTTCACTATGAATGGAAACCAAAGGTCTTTATCAAGACCTCACCTTGTGATCGTATCAATCAACATAGAAGGATTGTCTGTTGCCAAAGAAGAACTCCTGCAACATATTGCCAAGGAACCTAGGTGTGATATTTTATGTATACAAGAAACCCATCGAGATGACACCATGAGAAGACCAAAAATCCTTGGGATGAAACTGGCAGTTGAGCGACCCCATAGACAATATGGCAGTGCTATCTTTGTGAGGAACGATATAGCTGTTCTCTCTACCTCACTTACAGAATTCAACAATATTGAAATACTGTCTGTAGAACTGAATGGTTGTATTGTGTCGTCAATTTACAAACCCCCAGGAGCAGATTTCCAATTTTCACCTACAGACAACTACACCAATCAACAAGCTCACTTTATTGTTGGAGATTTCAATAGTCATAGCAGTGTTTGGGGTTATGTTGAGGACGACAGTAATGGTGAAGCAGTTTTGACTTGGGCTGATACCAACCATCTTAATCTTGTCCATGATAATAAACTCCCACCATCTTTTAACAGTGGGCGTTGGAAACGTGGGTATAACCCCGACTTAATTTTTGTTAGCGAGAACATAGCTCACCAATGCAGAAAAACTGTTCTAAATCCGATACCAAATACTCAACACCGCCCCATAGGCTGCCAAGTGTTTGCAGCCATTACTCCTAGAATCACATCATTCCGAAGGCGATACAATTTCAAGAAAGCAGACTGGCAGAAGTTTGCTGACCTCCTTGACTCAGAAGTTTCACGCATAGAACCCTCAGTTTCCAACTATGATGAGTTTGTAGAAGCCGTGAAAAGATGCTCAAGACTCTCAACTCCCAGAGGCTGTCGAGTTAACTACATACCTGGCTTGACAGAAGAATCCGTGAAGCATCTACATAACTATATCCAACTTTTCAATGATAATCCTTACAGCATTGAAACCTTAACTGCTGGCCAAAATTTATCCTCAGCCTTAGCCAAATCCAAAAAAGAACGATGGATAGAGTTACTCGAGAACCTTGATATGTCTAAAAGCAGTCAGAAAGCCTGGCAGTTGCTGCGACGCCTGAACAACGACCCTGTCCACAATCATGGCCATGCAAACATTGCACCAGATCAAATTGCTCATCATCTAGTTCAGAATGGAAGGGTCAATTGTTCTAAAGATAGAACAAAACTCAAAAGAGAACCTGAACGTGAAAACAACCATCTATCAAATGACTTCATCTTACAAGAACTCAGAACCGCAATTCAGAAATGCAAAAATGGTAAAGCGCCTGGTCTAGACGACCTAATGATTGAGCAAATTAAACATTTTGGTCCCATCACGGAAAGATGGCTTCTGCAATTCTATAATGGTTGTCTGAAGCGGAAACAGATCCCTGCCATCTGGAGGAAAACTAAAGTTATTCCCTTACTAAAACCTGGAAAGGGTGCAGCTGATCCCAAGAACTACCGACCGATTTCGCTCCTTTGCCATTTGTATAAAATCTATGAAAGAATGTTGCTAAATAGACTCACTCCCATTGTTGAAAAACAACTCATACCTCAACAAGCAGGTTTCCGACCTGGAAAGAACTGTACAGCACAAGTCCTTAATCTGACTGAACATATTGAAGAGGGATATGAAAAAGGATACATTTCCGGGGCTGTCTTCGTGGATCTCACAGCAGCATATGACACCATTCAACATCGACAATTATTGCACAAAGTCTACTACATCACTAGAGACATTAATTTCACCAGAACTGTGCAGACACTTTTGGAAAACCGGCGATTCTATGTGGAGTTCCAAGGAAGAAAGAGTAGATGGAGAAGTCAAAGGAATGGCTTGCCTCAGGGTAGTGTCCTTTCCCCCATATTGTTCAACATATTTACAAATGACCAGCCTCAACCTTCTCTTACAAAGAGTTTCATCTATGCAGATGATCTTGCCTTAGTCACACAAGCCAGAGATTTTGACACAGTAGAAAACCAGCTTACTGTTGCTCTCAAGGACCTATCTGAGTACTACAGAGTCAATAACTTAAGACCGAACCCTGCTAAAACTCAAGTTTGTGCTTTCCACCTACGCAATCGAGAGGCCTATAGAAAACTTACAGTGGTTTGGGAAGATCAAGAGCTTGAACATTGTTTCTACCCCAAATATCTGGGTGTCACCTTAGATCGAACGTTGACCTACAGAAAACACTGCACTAACACTAAGCAGAAAGTTGCTGCTCGTAACAACATCCTGCGGAAGCTCACTGGCAGCGTTTGGGGTGCAGATCCCAAACTACTAAGAACATCAGCCTTGGCCTTGTGCTATTCCGCAGCTGAATACGCATGTCCTGTATGGTACAAGTCATCTCATGCAAAGCAGGTTGATGTGGCCCTGAACGAAACCTGCAGGACAGTAACGGGATGCCTCAAAGCTACACCTATTGATAAACTCCATAAACTAGCAGGTATTGCTCCTCCAGACATAAGGCGTGAAGTCGCAGCCAAACTTGAGAGACATAAAGCAGATCATAACACCGATCACCTGCTACATGGATACCAGCCACCAATTAGTAGACTCAAATCTAGGAGGAGCTTCATGAGAACTACTACACCCCTCACCGGTCGGACTGGAGCAGCCAGACTATCTCAGTGGACAGCAAAATCTGACAGTAATGACTGGATGACTCCTTCTGAGACCCTTCCTCCTGGTGGAAATCAAGTCTGTACAGTGTGGAAGTCTCTACATCGGCTCAGGAGTGGCGTCGGACGAACTAAGGACAATCTGTTTAAATGGGGCTTCATGAAGGAATCTTCCACCTTGTGTGACTGCGGAGAAGAACAGACAACCAAACATTTAATTAACTGTCCTAGATGTCCTGTATCATGTTCCACACAAGAGCTTGTTGATGTTTCAGACAATGCTGCTGCCGTTGCACAATTTTGGGCTAATACCGTTTAGTTTGTTCTTTTATGATTTGACCTGATTTGTTATATTGTATATATTGTAAATATTGTTGTAATGTTTTTGACTCGAAATAAATAAATAAATAAATAAACCATAAGCGTTCTTCCACTGAACTGTTCGTGACTGGAACAGAAAAAGAGAAAATGACTGTAGCACACAAGTACTTCCTGCACGCGTCCGACAGTAAAACGAGTTAATATTGCAGTGTTATCCAGTTCTGTGCTATACTGAAAATCTTAAGTTTCTAGCTCACTGGAAAACGACAGTGATAAATAAAGTACCCTCCGCCGCTCACCACACCAAAAAAAGCGATTAATATTGCATTTTCATCCATTTTCGAGGTTTTTTTAAAGTCTCCAGTCTCTAGTCCATCAGGAAGTTAGTTTCAAATCAGTTGTACAATTTTTATCAAAGGGCAAACAGATAGACAAGACAGCGAGTTAGTAGAAACACAGTAAAACGATACATGTATACGCCAAATTTTTTGAAACTGCTTCAGGTATTCCTGAGTTATCCTATAGTACAACACAGTAATTTTTTTATGTTACAAGTGATGTGTGTCCAGTTGAGCATTACATACCCACAAATCTAATGAGTTGGCACAGACCTGCTTCATCAGGAAATTTAAGCACCTTGCAACTGTAGGGCCTACACAGCAATCTGCGAAGCACAGCAGTTGTGCATGAACTCCAACTAGACAGGTGGTGCTGAACAAACAGACAGAAAAGAAAGCAACCTAACAAAAACCTTTTAAAATTAATGACTGGGATGGGTTATGATTACTAAAACAAACAGTAACCTACCTTGGTCATAGCCACCCAGCGCAGTTCTATCATAAATTCATCTTTTGTATATGCACCCACCACAAATCCAGCACATTTGAGAACCAAGCACAAGGGGACATCAGGTTGTCTAATCTGAAATTATGCTAGTTGGCCTTTTTATCAGGCATGAATAATTTTGATACCCCCAGAATAATGAATTAGGAATTCAATGACCACTAAGTGATACAAGAATCACAATTAATTCGGTTTATTAAGTTAAAGTGATTCATAAATCTTCTGACAAGCAATAATAATTCTCAAGTAAAACAGTGACCAATCTGCCTGAAAGGTGTGGGTAAGATTCTAATAATTCCTTATAAAAATGAAGCAGTTGCGGTCCTGAAGCTGTGAAGTGATTGTCGTGATTTTCGTATGAAAGGAAAATCTGATAGTACCAGAGAAGTGAATGTCTCCCTGCTGTGGCCAGAGCTGGAGGCAAATTAATCATTTGAATCTCAAAGCAAGTCTTCAGAGTGAAGCTTGAGGTTACTGAAGTTGTACAAAAATGACTTTACTGTCCCTATGGATCAGTATCATCAAAACTAAATGAAACTTCTGATTAATCAGTCATATCTAACTTCTCCTGTTTAAACTCTACCACCTCTGATGACTGTTTCGTCTTTAACTCATCAGATAAACTATCATCCAATAAATTAACAATTTCTGCTTTCTGCTTTACTACAGGGGTCTCTATCATTGAATCATTGCCCCTTTTCACACTACTGTCAGGAGACAATACTTCATATTTCACTTTAACATTACTATTTTCATGCATATTTACACTTGAATCGTTGTCTGGATTTACAGTTCCCTCAGACATATGTTCTGATTTAAGTTTAACCTCAGTTGCTTCTGGCGATTCCATCGCCGACAGCCTTTTAGTGCAGGTTAGTAAAAATTTTAACAGCTTTTCACTTAACTTAGTTCCTTCTGCACGACGTATGGCGTTGCCGGCGCAGCGTACCAGGATTACTGATGCGACGCGGCGCGTTGAACTGCAGGTGGCACTTCGACGGCTGCTGTGTGTTTGCGTGGCCCGCAACTGCAGGCGCGGCTCCGGTTGCTCCGGTGGACAACTGCGGTGAGGCGAAACTGGCTTCTCGCGATGCCGGCAGCGCCGCTAGACTCAGTGCCAGCTCCGTCAATCCAGATGCGTTGTTAATCCAATTGCGTCGTCCACATGCACACGTAACACTATCACTGTTCTATTACTCAGTTGCGTGTCGCATTTCACTCCCGAATCCGAATATTTAAAATCACTTTCACTTTTACTCAGTTTCTTTCCCAGCCGATGCACCATATGTGGGTCGGCAGGTGGAATTATTGAGAATATAAAATGTAGAGTGTAATGTAGAAAAGATGCATTTCCCGGCCAATTAACCATATGTGGGGCGGCGGGTGGAATTAATTGTTATATAAATGTTCCTATTATTTATGCAGTCTTTGCCCGTTCTCAACACTGGCTCACTAACTACAATATTGGCAACCAGAAAGTGATTAGCAAAACGTGAAGCCTGTAATTAGAATTCCTAGTGCCCACTTCATCTGAGAAATACACTTACAGCTACAGCTTATAGCTCTGAGGAATTAGGAGATTGTCTGGGATTCATAATCAAAAACGATTCTCTAAAAATGTTCACTATATTCTGAAAGTCACAGACCAAAAAGAATCCACACAATCCAACTACCAGAGCAGTTACTGTCGCAACTCCATCTCATCATGTTGATCTGGAGGTAGACGCTGAAGTGACTGCAGACTCAGTCAGTGGCAGCACTCACCTATGGCTGAGTTCAAGTCAGCCCAAAATCTTTGTAAATCTCTCAGCTCATCTGCTCGTAGGTGGAAACTGGTAGCGTCACAGGCCATAGGAGGAGAATTGATATGGTGAAGGCTCCCGGAGATGAAGTCAAAGAGTGTCTTTGTACCTGCTAATTCTTAAAAACAAAACTTGCATCTCTGCATTTTGAGTTCTTTCCTATGTCTGAATGGCTGGTCTATGGATATTCTGAGCGCTGACCAGTAAAATTACTTCTTAGCAGATGCTGGTCCCTTTCCCTGAGTTCTTCATCAGTAACGCACTTCCGACCATTTAGTGCTGAAAAAAGGCATCTCTCTCTCTCTCTCTCTCTCTCTCTCTCTTTCTCTGTGTCTCTTTCTGTGGACAGCGAAGTGCGATCTTGACGGCACAGTCGACTTTCTTTCTCTTACATCCAGTTTATTTACGTTAGTCAATCCTGTCCGTTCTTAAATTGCAAACAAATTTCGTTTTAGTGAACCTGACTTCTGGTGGCGTGTCACCCTTAAAGAGTCTCAAACTGAGGGCTTTCAGTGCGTTTTCATGATATTATCTGTGGCATCCAAGGTTCCCAAAGAAGTGCGCTTTTCTATGTTTTGTTTACAATAGTGGAGTTCTTGGATATTGCTAAAAGCAGCATATCGCGTCTTTCAACCTTCGAGTCGTAAAACAGTGCTTGCTGGATACCTTACAGCATGCTAGACTGTATCTTCATTGCCTGTGGGTTGCCCAGAATCCAGTTCCAGTAATGTAAAAATCTGGTCAAGCGAATGGCAGTGGCCTCTGGCCCATCCTTTACGCCCTCCCGAGAGTTCACCCATAGGTGGCTCCTCCACATGGCTGTGGAGCCTCGTTGTTCGCCTGAGAGCCAGCAGCTCATAGCAATGTCCCTCAAAATGGCTACATACATATACAAACAATGCAAATCTGTATAAAAACGTAAATTAAGAGAATTAAACAGTTTTTGACGTTGCTAAGCAACAGTCATACAATGATTTTTAAATGAACACGCCACCATTTAGCTGTATTGTTGTTGATTTAATTAGCATCTAGGTTTCGGCCTTTTATGCCATTTTCAAGTGATTGAGTACATGTCATTAGCATGTCCTGCAATATATTCTAATGACATTCACTTGAAAAAGGCCTAAAAGGCCGAAACGTAGGTCGTAATTACATAAACAACAATACAGTCAAATGGCGCTGTGTTCATTTAGAAAGTAAGAAAATTAAAAAACCATAATCACTGGTGCTAATATTCATCTCACTTCTGAGAGTTGATTAATTGTTCCGATCTAATGGGTCTTTATATTCTAATTTTATGTTAGTTATGGACATTTTTGGGAAACATTGGTCGTGTAACACAAGTATGCTTAGTTGAAGTGATAAGTATACCCATAACCATCAAAACCATAAGAGATATATATATGATGAAAAAGGAATTACATTTCACGAGAGTACTGGTATGTAACCTTGTAGAATGCAGCATTTTGACAAGCAAAACAGTAAGCAGTTTCAGACACAGGACTCAGACACTTAGCGAAGAGATGCTAAACACAGCCAAAGCGGCTACAACCACGTGTGTAAAAATGAAATTGTCATGATTTGTGAAATTTTCTTTCAGGTTTAGAAAAAACTGCTAAGATATAATTATCTGTTTATGTATCATGAATAACGGTGTTATTTTCTTTGAATTTGTGTATGTAAAAATGTATTTAATGGATTTAAGATTTTCATAATTTTACATATTTTATGTGTTTTTCTGTCTAAGATGTATGCCAAAGTGTTCCATTGATTTTGCTTAACTTTCAAGTGATAATGTTGCTTATTAAGTAGTGAACATTCCAGCAATTTAAATAATTGAAGTAGGTAATCAGTTTTCTTTTTAATATTTCTATATATTTACATTTAAATTTTAATTTTTCATAGGGAGTTAAGCTGTACTCTTGCTTCCCTTTTTGTCATTAATTTTTTTTAGATTAAAAAAAATTAAGTAGAGGGTGATGTAGGGAAGCAGCCTACTCACGCCGTATAAAATTCACATCAGTCTTTCCATTGTGTGCCAGCCTAGTCCGCTGCAAGTAGCTCTGACGTCATAAATGTTGCGCAATACTTTAAAAATCAAGTAAATAACCTGAAACGTTTCTAGCATGTCAGGAGTAATACTAAATCAATATGTGTTGAATGTCAGTTCAATAACTTTAACCATTTTCGAAATTTGGACATTTTTCTCTAAAAATCATTGGCGCAACAGAAAAGAGCTAGAAACTTAAAAATTTGTATTTAGATTCCTTTTGCATAATAATTTAGTAGAAACAGTATTCTGGATTTCACAAATTAAAATTTTAGTTGAAATTCATGATTTTCTGGTTTTTGTCTTAGAAATTAAAGAAGTAAGATAGATTAAGTAGGCGAATAAATAAGGCTACGATGTTTAAATTTAAGTAGAAGGGAGATCCGCTATAATCATAAAGGTGTGAGAAGTTTCAACAGAACAACTATAAAACTATAGCTATAGCGTATCTCCAAAGGGCAAGTTCAGAGCTCGTCTACTGCGTGTAGTGTAATTAAATTAATTCTCTCGCCCAAAATATTTGACTTAGCCACGTCAGACTTTTATTATGATTACTTACCTGTGTGCTGATTGCGCATTTAAATTGAGCGCTTCATCGGCCATCAGCAAAGGAAGCTATGATTTATTCAATAACTTAAAGTGGTGCATCACTAGCCAGCGGCTAGTCGGGAGAGCGGAATTGATCAGGCGTTCCCTTAGCCGTCCGCACCGCGGCTTTATATATAAGAACGCTGCGCGAGAGAGAAAGGCCCCAGTTCTCTCCAGACACTGAATAGCACACCACCTGTGCCGGGAGTCGCGTCGCGTCGGTATCATTGCTATAAACAGCCTCGGATGTAGAGATGGGTCGAACTCGTTCATTCCCGTGAACTACTTCATTCATTTCACTCTTTGCCGCGAAGCGTTCAAATGAAGTAGTTCATTCATGAAGTACGGATGCCTGGCTAAGTTGCCCAGTTCGCCGCTCAGCCGCAGCTACGCTCGCTTCGCCTCGCTCGTACATTAAAGCTTTGTAATACTTCATAATTCTACCGACAGATGGCCGAACTATGCAGTAATGTGCACGCAACATTTTACGCTCTTACAGCGTCTGGGTTAACTAAGTAGAGCATGGTCAAAGGGGACAAAGGAAAGATAAATAGAGAAGCCTGTCACATATAAAGAAGGTATTACGTTTAATCTTGCTCGACATTTTCTCATGAAGCGCCCAAAAAAATCTTAATCTGCCAAGTAAAACCTTATTTGTTGTATTCATGGACTGAAAACTAGGGCTACCAACTAAATGCAGTCCAATTTTATGTTCCTTTTAAAATTTAATCCAAAATAGAATGAGTATGTTTACCACTGTCACAAAGTCTATATACCTACGTTAAGTAATTATTCAGAAGTTTTCTTGTTGATTTTATTTTTGTTGAGAATAATAACCCTCTAAATTCAAAACGTAAACTGTCGCCTGTAGTCATTGGTACGATTTCAGGTAAACTCCCTCTTTATTTTATTCGGAAAGCAGTAGTGATGGGCTAAACTGCGATTTTCCGATATCAGTGATTTCTGTGAATGCTACTGTTCAGTATCTGTTATTCTTAACTGTGATTTGTCGCAGTTAAGAGTCGCAGTTAAGGAACCAAGTCGCGTATCCCTCCGCCACTGCTATTTCTGCGATTTCTGCTACTTCCGCGATTTCTGCGACTTCTGCTACTTCTGCGATTTCTGTGACTTCTGCTACTTCTGCGATTTCTGTGACTTCTGCTACTTCTGCGATTTGTGTGACTCCTGCGATTTCTGCGACTTACCACAGACAGATCATGAAAAAGCTACATCTGTCCACACAGAAAATTGCATCTCAACAAACATGTCATTGTTAAGTATGTTTTACGTTTGTTCTTCCGTTGGCTTTAATCTTGTATTAAAGAAACAACTGTGAAAATATTAATAGTGTAATTAATATGTAAGTAGTCATACAGTACCGTAATAGTTCGTGTTTAGAAAATGAATTCTAACGTATTGTTATGTTCCCAGGTACCCGAACTACATTTCAGTCACTCAGTAAACTGATAACTCAAAATATCATTGTCAGCAGATCTGGAGAAATTGCCACTGCGTCTTTAGACCGTTTTCGTTCTAACAAGGGAACAGCCCCATCGCACCCCCCTCAGATTTAGTTATAAGTTGGCACAGTGGACAGGCCTTGAAAAACTGAACACAGATCAATCGAGAAAACTGGAAGAAGTTGTGTGGAACTACGAAAAAAAATAAGCAAAATATACAAACTGGGTCGTCCATGACTAGCATAGGCAATATTAAGGGCACTGTGAGGCGCAGAGCTCCGTGGTCCCGTGGTTAGCGTGAACAGCTGCGGAACGAGAGGTCCTTGGTTCAAATCATCCTTTGACTGAAAATTTTAACTTTTTATTTTCAGTTTATGTGAAAAACTCTTATGTTTTCATCACTTTTTTTGGAGTGATTATTACATCCACAAGAAAACCTAAATCTGGCAAGATAGAAGAAACATTTCACCCATTCGCCAAGTGTACTAGTTAGGTGGGTCGACAACATATTCCTGTCATGTGACGCACATGCTGTCACCAGTGTCGTATACAAAATATCAGACGTGTTTTCCTGTGGAGGAATCGGTTGACCTATGACCTTGCGATCAAATGTTTTCGGTTCCCATTGGAGAGGCACGTCCTTTCGTCAACTAATCACACGGTTTTGCGGTGCGGTCGCAAAACACAGACACTAAACTTATTACAGTAAACAGAGACGTCAATGAACGAACGGACAGATCATAACTTTGCGAAAATAAAGAAAGCAAAATTTTCAGGGGAAGGCATATTTGAACCAAGGACCTCTCGTTCCGCAGCCGTTCACGCTAACCACGGGACCACGGTGCTCGTCGCTTCACAGTCCTCTTAATATTGCCTATCTTACACATGGACGACCCAGTTTGTATATTTTGCTTATTTTTTCATAGATCCACACAACTTCTTCCTGTTTTCTCGATTGATCTGTGTTCAGTTTTTCAAGGCCTATCCATTGTGCCAACTTATAACTAAATCTGAGGGGGGTGCGATGGGGATGTTCCCTTGTAAGTGTTTCGATGGACTTAATTACTTAAGTGAGATCGTTCATGCAAATGTGAAATATACCCCATTGAGTGGCTTTCATTACAGCAAATATTAGCAATCTACTCTGCCAATTATATTGCTTGTAATTAGTGACAGCAAAAATTGTTTAATAATCCTTGTGATTTTGCAGACACAGTTCTGGTTGCTGTACGTATCTATCCACATCAAGGCTGTAGGGAGAGACTCGTGAAGATTCAAGAGAGCTCTTAGAGGATTTGCAGTTTAAAAGTGACATTATTGCGAAATAAGTGTGCAGATGAGTGATTAAACTGTGTTTTATTGAAGTTGTTGTGCGATTTTAAAGGAATAATAAATGTTAAATACAATGAGCGAATAATGAAAATCTCATTTTCCACATGTAAAGCCGTCCTATACCCTTAATTTTCCGCCACATATTTATTGGTAAACACTTGTTGGAGAGTGAAATGCCGCCCCCCCCCCCCCTCTTTCTCCACAATCTTGTTGTGACACTGACCTGTAACAAATCCCGAAGTCTACAATATGCATTTTGAGGCTGTTGATACGAAAGTGGGAAGTACAGATCTTACAGTTAAATCAGGAATAGCTTAAGTGAATTCCTTGAAAGTAACACAGGAAAAGTTTACTTATGTAGGTGGTAGTAGTGTCGGGAAAAAGTTCTTGTGTGTGAAGTTGCCATGTAGAACACCAGGTGTAAAACTTTTCTCCCGAGTCTTGAACTGTGTCGGAACAAAAGTGAGGCATTCATATGACTGTTTTCATTTCTCTACACTTATACAGATGTCTGAGTTCTGCTGCATTAACATTGCAAAGTCCTGTAGCCATGTGGAGTATTAACCAAAACTGTCATATTGGAAGCAGAATCAAACACATTTGTTACGTTACTTGATATTTTCAGGAGAAAAAGGCAATGTTGCTTCTTATTAATATAATACATTCAGAGTCACAGCAGTATTTGACCAACCATAACTGATGCTGAATGTGCATGTCATCATATAATATGAAGGGCTTATTTCAATAGTGGTACAAGTCCATTACCTCCACTTTTCTGTCTATAATGCTTCTGAAATTAATGATCCAAACAAACATAAATAAAGCTTCATCTCTAGCAAGAAGCCATATGCTTGAATATTTCTGGTATCTCAAATGCAGATTTGTCAGCGCTCATTTAACTTTACGACTCTGTATCTCAAAATGAACGAAAATGGACTTGTACCACTATTGAAATAAGGCCTTCATATGCACACACAGCACATCGATCTCGTGAGGCACAAGGCCTCAATAACGAAGTACGTACGTCGGTCAACAGATGACACTAGGAAAAGTATGTTAACTGCGCTTTTTAGTTGCTACTTGCGACTCTTAGTTGCGATTTGTCACAGAAATCGCAGTTTGACTCGGTAGCGAGTAGCGTAGTATGAACTTTGCTCAACAGATGGCAGTGCTAACTGCGCTTTTTAGTTGCTACTTGCGACTCTTAGTTGCGATTTGTCACGGAAATCGCAGTTGGGACTCTATAGTGTACCTCAGAGATGGGCGTAGTACAAACTTTGCCCCACAGACGGCACTGTTAACTGCGCTTTCTAGTTGCTACTTGCGACTCTTAGTTGCGACTTGTCACGGAAATCGCAGTTAGACTCCATAGCGTACCGCAGAGATGGACGTAGTACGAACTTTGGCCAACAGATGCCACTGTTAACCGCGCTTTTTAGTTGCTACTTGCGACTCTTAGTTGCGACTTGTCACGGAAATCGCAGAAAGCAGTGCTAAATTCGACCAATAGATGGCTCACGTCTTTGAATATGAAATACTACTTGCGACTGCTAACTGTGACTGAAATCGCAGTTAGATTCTGTAAAGTTGCTACTGTGATATCTGTGACTTCTCAGTCACTGTGATTTCTAACAGATACGCGATTTCCTGCCCACCACTAGAAAGCAGTTTTTGTATCTGTTCACGCTTATACAATGGCTAGCAACTAGCGATCGCGTAAAAGTAGTGAAATTTGGGGTTTCTTCGCCGATTTAGGTGATGGGAAAGTAAAGTGCAACTGTTGTTCTAAGTGTATTTTGCCGCGCGATTCGTCGACAGACAGTAGAGGGAGCATAGAAGTGAAGGGAGAATGAGTGACGTAGCGCCGACGTAGTGGGAGAGGGGAAGAGGAGAAGAGAGTGAGTGAACTAGAAAAAAGTGTGGAGTGAGCTATCTGTGAAGAGTTTGAAGTACCAGTTCATTGAAATTGAGTGGTTAGTTCACACTTGACTGGAGTGAAGCGTTCATTTGAACGACTCATTCACGAGCTCCCCATCACTACTCGGATGCCGTAATAAGTTACTCGGGATACGCGTAACCATGAAATCGTTTTCGAGTGAAGTGTTAATTCTGGGATGACTTTAATGATCTATCTTCAGTTTGCGTATGTCGTATTTTCACGTGCCGTCGCGGGACAGACATTCTACCATTATTTAGCGTGGCGTTTGATGAACATTATCATCAAATTATGGCGAGCATTCACTTAAACATTTAGTTTGAACAGTTATAGTTGCATCAGCGCATTAGACTCTGAACTGCTCTGGTAGTTGGATTGAGTGGATCCTTTTTAGTATGTGACTTTCAGAATATAGTGAACATTTTTAGAGAATCGTTTTTGATTATGAATCCCAGACAATCTCCTAATTCCTCAGAGCTATAAGCTGTAGCTGTAAGTGTATTTCTCAGATGAAGTGGGCACTAGGAATTCTAATTACAGGCACCCACATATGGTGCATCAGTCGGGAAAGAAACTGAGTTAAAGTGAAATATGAAGTATTGTCTCCTGACAGTAGTGTGAAAAGGGGCAATGATTCAATAATAGAGACCCCTGTAGTAAATCAGAAAGCAGAAATTGCTTATTTATTGGATGATAGTTTATCTGATGAGTTAAAGACGGAACAGTTATCAGAGGTGGTAGAGTTTAAACAGGAGAAGTTAGATATGTCTGATCAATCAGAAGTTTCAGTTAGTTTTGATGATTCTGGTGTTGGAGCTAGCTTTTCGTCACCTGAGTGTGATAAAAAGCCAGCTAGTGAGCAACCCAAAGATACTGGGGCTAGTGATTTATATGTAATATTACAAGCAATAGCTGCCAGTAATGCTAGAATGACAGCTGAGTTAAAATCGGATATAATTGAGGTAAATAACAGGATTGTGGCCAGCCAAACCAATTTCAATAAACGGTTTGAGGTAATGGACAATACCTTGAAGGCTGGTTGCAATAAGTTGAAAGAGGATCTGGATAGTTTGAATTATAAAATTGATTACAATCACGAGGATATTAAGAAAAAGTTGCTCAACAGTTATCTGAGATGTATAAAACAGTAAAATCCGAAGTTTCTGAGGTTCGCAAAGACTTCCAAATAGAAGATGCAAAGCTGGAGCACAAGTTAACAGAAAAGATCGAGGCGGAATCTGAACTGTGCTCAGATAGGTTTAAAGATGTTAATATGAAAATAAACATATGTCTAGCAGAAGTAGATGCAATCAAAACTGATACTACTCATATTGTGCAAAGAGTAGATAGTGTTTAAATGAGTGTAGAAAATACTAGTACTAACATTGAGAGTAAAGTAGCTTCAATAACTTCTGGTAGTGGTAGTATGCAACAAGTTGTACTGCAAACGCCGCTTATATCGGGTGTCGGCAGTTCTTGCGGTTCGATCCAGATAAAAATATCCACCCACTAGATTTCTGGAACGATTTTGAAGATGTGATTCCACCAACTTGGTCTGAACGAGAGAAAATCTCATTTATTAGAAGCCATTTAGCAGGTGACGCCATGCGTTGGTCAGCTGATGTTATGTTGAAGTGTAAAACATTAGCGGAATTTAAAACAGCTTTCATTAATGAGTATTGGTCTAGTAATAAGCAAAATGAAGTGTTGAGAGAATTTTGGAGTGGAAAACGCTTCAATGTAGGTAAGGAATCTATTAAAGAGTTTGCCAGGTCATGGATCTCACGTTTGTCACATTTGGCCGAAAAGCTAAAACCTGAAATGATAATACTAGGTCTTGAAGCCAAACTGCCATGGTATTGGCAAACTAGAATTATATCTGCCTCTAGAGACAATCTGGATCGTTTCATTGAATATTTGGAACGTGTAGAGTGTGTGGCTGCCAATGAGGAGCAAGCACGTAATAACAGAAATGCTAATAACACTAGTAGTAATTTTAAGAACGAGGAGAATGGCAATGTAAACATCAGAACAGTAGGTGTTCGCCATCCTAAGAGAGATAGGAATTGGAGAAATAATTATCAGAACCAACAATGGCATCCAAATGATAGTAATTTTGTTCTGAACAAAATTATGCAGGTAAACAACAGTGCGGAAAGCAATACTGTGCCAGTTAACTATAATGGAAATAAAGGAAACAGTGGTAGGCCGAGGCAGGAAAACTAGTTCCCGTCTATGAGGACACTGGCGCTCACCAGGCGGTTACTTGTCCTAGGCCAGTAATTACAGTAATTGGTAAGACAGATCAGAATACTCAGACTGAACATGTGGATGAGGGGTCGGTAGCATCTAAGGATACAGCAGAAATATTAGATCACTCACAGTATTTGATAGATACCGTGTTAGAGACGCTTTCTAAGTGGGAAGAGAAAGAGAAGGCGCAGCAGTGTAACGGTAGGGAAGAGCTACAAGATACTGAATTGTCAGGTGAAGAAGCAGAAGAAATTCATGCTTATATTTACGATGAGGATGATGTGCTCTTATCTAAAGTGCCTGTGCAGGATGTTGATACTGTACTAATAGATTTAGGACAGGAGGTAAGTGAGAATGTAGAGGATAGCCTGTTGGGGGTCGATGAACCCAGTAGCTGTGACCAGTTGTCACTTGAGAAGGAACCCGACGATAAAAGTGAAAGTGGTTTAGCTGTAACTAGTGTTATGCCCGGTCTGGAGGCGCAGAATCGCTCAGACTACAGTAATTTGGGTCATGTTCAGCAAACTAAATGTAATGAAGTCGTGCGGTGTTTCGATTTGAAATTAATAGACCGACTGGAAAAGGCAGCTGAAAATGTAATTCAGGAAACCACTACATACCTGGAATAAATATAATGAAGACAGATGTCGATCACTTTAGTTGGAGATAAATCCAAAAGGAACTATTGGATGAGTTTGAGGAACCACCTGTACAACCTAGAATAAGCCACCCTATAATAATAGTGAATATGTTGGGTATTAACGTACGCTGTCTCTTAGACAGTGTAAGTGAGGTGAGTACGATATCTCAGTCCTTCTTTGATGCATTACCTGGTAAAGACAAGCTTACAGTAATAAGGGTATCAGGACTAAGGATAATTGGTGCTACTGGTAAGGTGTCAAAAACGGTAAAACAAGAAGCTTTGCTGTCCTTTAACATTAATGGTAATTTAATTGATCATCCAAACTTAATTGTAAACAATCTCAGTATTGAGGTTTTAATTGGCATAGATTTCTTGTCGAAATATCAGAGTGTTGTTGACTTTGAAAGAAGCCAGTTAAAATTGGTCTTGCCGATAACCGGAGTAATTACGGTACCTTTTATTGATAAACATGTAGTAACTAATGATGAAACTTGGGAGCTGCCTATACGAGTTCTGAAAAATAGGAGATATTGGGACGAAGTTGTTAATCTTAGTAAATTCCAAGGACCTTTCAGGATCAAAGGAAAACCACATGCCAATGCATATAGGCTAGAGTACCCTAAAAGTAAAAAGCTATTAGGTCTCAGGAACGTGATCGACCTAAAGAAGTTCATAGGTAGTGAATGAATTCTGTAGGGAGGACGTTGTTTTGTTACCTCTACACAGTGTGGCAGCTGTGCAGTCCCAGCTGTGTGAGATCTTCTTTCCTTTTCAGGTCTCACTCATTCTTCATCTTTCCTATCTACAAAAATTTCGACCCATTCTTTCCAATACGAAAATTTTCCGTCATGGCTATCAAGCCATGAGTTCTGTAACCATTCTATCTACCGATTAGTGAAAAAAAAATACCTAATGTGACAAACCTAACTGTGACATAAACAACAGAGAAGTATGACGTAATTAAGATACAAATGTATTTGAGTAACAAGTATGTATAGAACCCTGGTAATACTGTAAGTACAAAGTTGTTGTTTTATTGGAAATGGTCCACCAACAGTAATTTAAAAAGATATACAAATTCGTGGACAAGCAGGATTTGAAGTGGCAGTGAAACCTATTGTATGCTGTAGAGCTAACTAATAAATAGTAAGAGAGAGTGCTTAGTGTTATGAAAAATATGCAGATAAGTTGTAAGAATGAACTCACCTTGTGTAGCAAGGAATGGCAGTGTAATAGAATTGAACAGTGTTGTGGTTGAGACGTAAAGGACACGTCCTTGAAATATTTATAAGGTTGGAGCTGGCCGTTATTTGGTGTAGTGTGTGACAGGACACACCTACACGTATTGAGGTTTTGAGTTGGAGGCGTGAATGCGACCATAGGTACCCTTATGTTAGATGAGACAGAGCAGCTCATGGTGTCCTATAGGTTTAAGAAATTTAGCATTACGCTCGTCTATAATTACTTAATGCACTTTAGTAGTAGGTCGAGAGTGACTACCTGTGGTTTCAGCGTCTGATCGAGTGGAAATGGATTGCCACGTGAGCCAACTGATCAGCTGCAATACACTACAGATATGAAATAAATGTGCTATCCTATGCTGTAAATGTTAATAGAGTGAGTATTAAATAAGTGCATACACTAGCAACATAATTGAGTAACATAATGGCAGACGTGAAACATTATTTATAGCTCAGCATAAATATACTTCGATGAAGTAAGTACATAATTGCAAACGTGGAAGTGACACAGCAGCAGAGGACCAATAAGTGGATTTAGTAGTCAAGAAAACGTAGTGTGTTTTGAACACTCAGAACTGTACTATTACCACAAGTTACTCACATGTACAAAGAGGCTGAGAAGACAACTACTAATCAAATATACTCATACTATCTCTAAGAATAAGGTAATCTAAGATGAGTCAGCTAAGTAAATAAAATACAAATGTATCAGGAATGTACCGAGCATTGGTTCAGTGTTCTGGCCTGGAAATAATAAATTGAGATTACATAGGATTTATGATTGCATGCCTTGAGCATAAATTTTTTCTAGTACGTGACTAACGGCGCTTTGAGCCGTTTGTTCATCGATTTTTTGACAGTTAAGTAACCGCGAGAGTAAAATTGAAAAAGTTCTGTTAACTTTGTTCCAGTAACATATTGAAAGATAAAATGTATATCTCCCCATTTCATTGTGACCCACCCTTAGATATTAAGTGAACAGAGTCTGAGGCACTCTTTTTGTTTGTTTTACAGGACAAACCAGATAATGGCAGCCTGGTAGCTGCGTGAAAGCGTGGAGTGAGTTGGACACAACTCATAGTGACCCCTCCCCTTTCCCCATGTAATTTAGAGTGAACATGAAGGACGCACTCCATAGCAACTTCCCCTCCTCTACCCTTGTAAATGGAAGTGTAGAACGCCAGCCAAAGCGGCTACAACCACGTGTGTAAAAATGAAATTGTCATGATTTGTGAAATTTTCTTTCAGGTTTAGAAAAAACTGCTAAGATATAATTATCTGTTTATGTATCATGAATAACTGTGTTATTTTCTTTGAATTTGTGTATGTAAAAATGTATTTAATGGATTTAAGATTTTCATAATTTTACATATTTTATGTGTTTTTCTGTCTAAGATGTATGCCAAAGTGTTCCATTGATTTTGCTTAAATTTTGAGTGATAATGTTGCTTATTAAGTAGTGAATATTCCAGCAATTTAAATAATTGAAGTAGGTAATCAGTTTTCTTTTTAATATTTCTATATATTTACATTTAAATTTTAATTTTTCATAGGGAGCTAAGCTGTACTCTTGCTTCCCTTTTTGTAATTAATTTTTTTACATTAAAAATAATTAAGTAGAGGGTGATGTAGGGAAGCAGCCTACTCACGCCGTATAAAATTCACATCAGTCTTTCCATTGTGTGCCAGCCTAGTCCACTGTAAGTAGCTCTGACGTCATAAATGTTGCGCAATACTTTAAAAATCGAGTAAATAACCTGAAACGTTTCTAGCATGTCAGGAGTAATACTAAATCAATATGTGTTGAATGTCAGTTCAATAACTTTAACCATTTTCGAAATTTGGACGTTTTTCTCTAAAAATCATTGGCGCAACAGAAAAGAGCTAGAAACTTAAAAATTTGTATTTAGATTCCTTTTGCATAATAATTTAGTAGAAACAGCATTCTGGATCTCACAAATTAAAATTTTAGTTGAAATTCATGATTTTCTGGTTTTTGTCTTAGAAATTAAAGAAGTAAGATAGATTAAGTAGGCGAATAAATAAGGCTACGATGTTTAAATTTAAGTAGAAGGGAGATCCGCTATAATCATAAAGGTGTGAGAAGTTTCAACAGAACAACTATAAAACTATAGCTATAGCGTATCTCCAAAGGGCAAGTTCAGAGCTCGTCTACTGCGTGTAGTGTAATTAAATTAATTCTCTCGCCCAAAATATTTGACTTAGCCACGTCAGACTTTTATTATGATTACTTACCTGTGTGCTGATTGCGCATTTAAATTGAGCGCTTCATCGGCCATCAGCAAAGGAAGCGATGATTTATTCAATAACTTAAAGTGGTGCATCACTAGCCAGCAGCTAGTCGGGAGAGCGGAATTGATCAGGCGTTCCCTTAGCCGTCCGCACCGCGGCTTTATATATAAGAACGCTGCGCGAGAGAGAAAGGCCCCAGTTCTCTCCAGACACTGAATAGCATACCACCTGTGCCGGGAGTCGCGTCGCGTCGGTATCATTGCTATAAACAGCCTCGGATGCCGTAATAAGTTACTCGGGATACGCGTAACCATGAAATCGTTTTCGAGTGAAGTGTTAATTCTGGGATGACTTTAATGATCTATCTTCAGTTTGCGTATGTCGTATTTTCACGTGCCGTCGCGGGACAGACATTCTACCATTATTTAGCGTGGCGTTTGATGAACATTATCATCAAATTATGGCGAGCATTCACTTAAACATTTAGTTTGAACAGTTATAGTTGCATCAGCGCATTAGACTCTGAACTGCTCTGGTAGTTGGATTGTGTGGATCCTTTTTGGTCTGTGACTTTCAGAATATAGTGAACATTTTTAGAGAATCGTTTTTGATTATGAATCCCAGACAATCTCCTAATTCCTCAGAGCTATAAGCTGTAGCTGTAAGTGTATTTCTCAGATGAAGTGGGCACTAGGAATTCTAATTAGAGGCTTCACGTTTTGCTAATCACTTTCTGGTTGCCAATATTGTAGTTAGCGATCCAGTGTTGAGAACGGCAAAAGACTGCATAAATAATAGGAACATTTATATAACAATTAATTCCACCCGCCGCCCCACATATGGTTAATTGGCCGGGAAATGCATCTTTTCTACATTACACCCTACATTTTATATTCTCAATAATTCCACCCACCGCCCCACAATGGGACACATTCAGTAAGAGTGCATGCAACAAATGTTTGAATTTTGCATCAGTTTTACGCTAAAAACAGACAAACATTGTACCGGAATCAATGAAATTTGTATCATACCTACTCCGTACCATTAAACTTTTCTCTGGATCACGCAAACAGGGCGACAATTATTGAATTATATTAAGTAAAATCATCACAACTTCTGAACGGTTTGCGTTAGGACGTTCAAACTGCGCGGTTAGCCGCGGGGCATGATGGGAATTAGTATGTGCAAGAGCACGCACCTTTTTGTTGTCGGCTATAATCTTTTGGATGGGTTCGTCAACAAGCAAAATTAGAGCATCTGGGTGACTGAGAATCCGCATTTCGCGATCGAGAAGTCTCTTCACCTTCATCAGGTGACTGTGTGGTGTGCAAGTCCAGTCAGGGAATAATCAGTGCGATATTCCTTGATGGCATGGTGACTACCGAACGGTACGTGGAGATTTTGAAGGTGATTTCATCCTTATATCCAAAGTGACCTCGATTTCGACAAGTTGTGGTTCACGCCAGATGGAACTCGACTCCATCGAAGCAGGAGAGTGTTTGATGTGCTGGAGGAATATTTTGGGGACCACATTCTGGCTCTGGGGTACTCAGGGGCCACTGGCATAGGACTCGATTCGCCACCATATTCTTCGGATCTGAACACTTTTGACTCCTTTTTGTGGAGCTATATTAAAGACGAGGTGTACAGCAATAACTCCAAAACCGTTGCTGAGCTGAAAACAGTCACTCAAGAGGTCATCGACAGCATCGATGTTCCGACACTTTAGCGGGTCATGCAGAATTTCGCTATTCGTCTGCGGCACATCATTGCCAGTGATGGCAGGCATATTGAACAAGTCGTAACCAAAAACCGAATATCTGTAGTGACGTTTACATTTTGAATAAAGGGTGTGCACGCCGTTGTTTGTAACAAATTTACGTTCTTTTCATATACAAGTTCAATAACTATTACCCCGTACCTGTCACAATCCTAGCATGGCCGCTCTGATTTCGTTCGATGTCTGTTGTCATGCTTACTTTTTAAGCACTCCAAACAAACTTCTCGAACTGACCATACTTGCATCTTATACCTATTTTCTTTACAGTACAAGGCATTTTCTGATAACCCTTTCAACAAATTTAAGTCTTCCATTAGCTTTTCCTGATACTGTTATCGCGTAATCGTCTTATTTTCCCATAAAGCTGCTCTCCTACCGCTGAAGATGTACATTTAAGAACCAAATATTAGCTTTACAATTAACAAACACTTCAGTGTTTACGCAGTTCCTGTTAGATTCTGGTTTGGCAGTTGCGATTTTTCAATCACTCCAGAAGGATCCATAGTAACCTTTAACAATTGAGCAATGAGTTGTCAGTGAAATATATTTGTTGCGTACACTAGTTAAATGTATTCTGGCCAGAAACGACAGGTTGTTTTCAAAATGACCACCAGCAGCGCCAATACACGCTTCCAGTCTGTATCGAACGACTGCTGCACATATGCTAGCATTTCAGCAGAGATGTACAAGCGGGCTGCAATAAGACGTCCTTGCATATCATCGGATGTAGTTGGTACGTCCATGTAGACAACGTCTTTCATCGTTCCCCACAGAAAAACGTCCACAGGTGTCAAATCTGGGGAATGTTCCAGCCAATTACAGGTCCTCTACGTCCAATCCGACGATATGGAAACAATTCGTGAAGACATGCCATAGCACTTCTTGCGCTATGAACTGGACAGCCATCTTTTTGATACCAATGGTTTCTGCTAGTCTGCAGGGGAACGTCTTCTAGAATCCGTGGAAGATGGCCTATTAGGAGGCTACGATACTTGTGAGCGTTCAGTGTTCCGTCTATGAAAAATGGGTCTGTGATCTGATGGTTCACTATCCCAAATTACATGTTTACATTCCATGGATGCTGACGTTCCACATGAAGAAGCCAACGGGGGCTGTCAAACGATCATTAGTGCATGTTTCTGCGATTTGCCCGGCCATGATTGGTAAATGTGGCTTCATCACTAAACAAGATATGTAATACATCTGGAGTATCCTGTCTTGACGCATATGTACAGAAGCAACCACGGTTTTTATAATCGTTTCCATGCAGACAGATGTGACGTGGATGGAGCCTATGTCGATGGAGAATGCTTACAACACTTGTCTGACTCATGCCGCTTTCCCGTGCGACTGCGAGGGACCTCGTGCGGATTGACTGCAACAGCAGCAACAACATTAATTTCTCCCTCTTCTGTCGTCACTTGTTTCATTCTGTTACGTTGTCTAGGTGTTACACTACCGACTTCACGTAACTGGGTAGAGGAGTTGATAAATAATTGCCGAGATATTTGGCATCTATTGGGATACCTTATTGTATACACTGTACAAGAACGAACTGGATTCTTCGTACACTCTCCGTACACTATGAGCAGGTCTCTGCAATGCTAAATTCCATGGTCCAATTATGACCTACTGCTTCGGCTGGCGCACACTAACTGACTGGCAAGTCGCAATGCACTCAAGAAACACACAAGCACACTGTAAACAAACATAACTACATCGTACCTTCACTGGAATCCTCACATTCTAATTTACCCTAGAGAACTCTATGTTTGCCCAAAAAGTACACTTCTTGTTGTAACGGCGACCGGAACAGTCGCGGGGTTGAAATGACGGAAACGCGGTGGGCCCTCGGAGCCGCCCGCGAACAACAACACAACGGGACACGACCAACGAAGGACCTTACGACAGCAACAAGAACGGACAACAAAGTCAAGAAAACCAAACAAGACAACCATGTCCACTCTTAAACAGAACAGGAAATTAAATACGCTGTCTAATGGGAGGCGATATGTCCTGAGACGTACGCAAGGTTAGACTCGCAGGCTGAGCGACAGCAGGCGCTTAAGTACTCGATCGGGGACGCCTCTATTGGCCGCTGCACTTCTAAGTATTATTACAATTTGTTTATTGGCTAACAATACGAGCCGCTGACTACCAACGCATTCTGTGAAAACCGCACATTAATAGCACTTTTCTTTCCCGCAATATTTGTGATGCAAGTTTTAGATGAAGTGAGAAAAGTAATGAGACTGATTTTTTTGTCTACGAAACTTTTTATTTTGTTTAAACAACAATACGTCTCCTTCGAAGTAGTCCCCTTTGGCGGCTATGCACCGATAGAGTCGCTGTTCCCAGTCTTGGTAGCAGTACTAAAAGGCTTCAACTTGTAGGGCCTTTAACATGTCGGTAAAATTCTTTAGAATGTACTCCAGAACCCCAAAATGACGTCATTTTAGACGTTATTCAATTTCCGGGAAAGATAACAGTCGCAAGGACTCAGATCAGGTGAATAGAGTGGCTGTGGATCAACAGGAATGCCTTCTGAGGTTAAAAATTTCGTGATGGAAGTGGCAATTAAGATGGGGCGTTGTCATGATGCAGCATCCACTTGTCTGCAATGTCCGGTTTCACTCGATCCACCATTTTCCTGAGTCTTTTAAGAGCATCTTTGTAAAACAAATGGTCGAAAATTTGTCCTGGAGGAACAAATTCTTTATGCACGATACCCCCAATGTCAAGAAAGCAAATCAGCTTTATTTTGATCTTTGATTTGTTCATTCGTACTTTTCTTGATCGAGGGGATGTCTCAGTGTGACGCTTCTCCCTTTATCGTTTTGTCTCAGGATCGTATTCAGAAACCCAAAGTCCATCACCTGTGATTACACGACTGAACTATTCGTGTTCAGTTGCAATCCGCTTAAGATCATCACACATGTTTTTTCGACTGTCCTTCTCCTCAGTTATGAGATTTTCCTCCACCATTTTCGCACAAACCATTCGCACATGCAAATCTTGTGCAAATCTTGGGTCAAAATTTGACGCATGGTGAAAGTGTTTAAGTGTAACAGGTCGTCATCATCCTTTTTGTTAAACGTCGGCCTGATCTCACAAGAGCACACACACACTTTCGACGTTTTCGTCGGTTTTTGAAGCTGAAAGTCTCCCTGAGCAAGGTTCACCATCAAGGTGTTCTCGACCTTTCAAAAATGATTTGTGCCAGCGAAAAACTTGTGCTCTTGAGAAGGAATGTTCTCCACAAGCCTGTTTCAACTTTTCAAAAATAACCCTCATGGATTCCCCGAGTTCAACACAGAACGTAATAGCATAACGTTGCTCTAAATTCCGCTGTTCCATTTTCGAACACACAACAAAAACACAGCTTCACTGTGGTGCCTTCAAAACTCACATGATGTCTGTACGGGTTGAAATTCGGACTGAGCATCGGGAAGGGATGGAGTCTACACAAGTAGAACAACACAGGGTCGCCAGATCGCTAGCAACGTTGTCAGCCTCATTACTTTTCTCACACGCTTCGTACCGATGCGTGTGTGTGTGAGAGAGAGAGAGAGAGAGAGAGAGAGAGAGAGAGAGAGGGAGAGAGTGCGCGCGCGTGTGTGCATGTGTTTGTATTGATACAACTATTAAACAATGACTAATAGATACAAAAATGCTTCAAATGGCTCTGAGCACTATGGGACTTAACTTCTGAGGTCATCAGTCCCCTAGAACTTAGAACCACTTATACCTAAGGACATCACACACATCCATGCCTGAGGCAGGATTCGAACCTGCGACCGTAGTGGTCGCTCGTTTCCAGACTATAGAGCCTAGAACCGCTCGGCCACCTCGGCCGGCCACTAATAGATACACTTTCGTTTTTTGTTAACTGTGGAAAAAAAATCGCTGTTGTTATACATCGTCTTTCTTTTTCTTCTGTGTCAACCTTCTTCATCACTCTGTAATATTTTCCAAATAACTTTCTTTTATATGCTTTAAATTCAACTTGTATTGCGTTCAAACCAATTGGAGCACTCACATATCGCTCATACCTTCAAAATTCTCAACTCGCATCATTTATAAATCCGCCAGAAATGTTAGACGCCTTATGCTTTACGTAAAACATATGCAATTTATGTGACGAAACATTTAAAAATCAAAAGGCAATGCTAACCTGGACACTAGACCGCTTTCTGTTTCTAGGAAGAATGATTACAATTTAACGTTTTGTCAACGCGTATAATAGTTAAGAATCTGCTTCCTGTTTCGGATAAATGTGCTTGATTCTCAAATATGCTTGATTCGTAGTGTGCACATGTAAGATCGGCGCGTGCGTGAGAGAGAAACTGTGAGCCTATGAATTTCCTTTGTTTCTTCTTTGTTTGTTTGTTTTGCACATAATTAGTACCATACTTCTTTTAGTTTTAGTCCCTTTTATATTCTGCATCCTTAAAAAATATAAATTGCATTTTATAAGTAATATCTGCATTTTTATGTAACCAAAGCACTTAACGATGATTCAAGTACAGTTTACACGCACAAACGTAAGAAAATCTACGATTATTGTTGTTTTACATACTCAACACAATAGTTCATCATCATCAAAGGCAAGACTTTCCTGTTATTAGTTGTTTATGAATGACAGACACATAAGCTCGACGTGGTACTGAAGCGATGTATCATATGTTTTCATTTTG
Source organism: Schistocerca cancellata (assembly GCF_023864275.1). NCBI lineage: Eukaryota > Metazoa > Arthropoda > Insecta > Orthoptera > Acrididae > Schistocerca > Schistocerca cancellata. The sequence goes on along the minus strand of NC_064626.1, from coordinate 385,147,295 downwards.
CATTTTTTTCAGTTTTATCTTTCTTTTAGGAAACTGCGTTTTCTAGCGCTATACGATAAATCTGTATAGTTTTATTTATTTTTAGAACAACATCCCTGTGTTTCACATTACAAATCAACAATTTTGAAATAAAACCTGACTTAAACATTGACGATTTCAATTTTGCTATAAATGCTGTTTGTTTTTAGGTAACAGATAGTAGCATAACTATGTAGAATCCGTTTTTACATCCTTCCTCAGTTTCTATATTGTTCACCGCTTTTGGGTTCTAGTGGAATCTAGTAAGACACTAATCACCTAGCAGACAAAGCGATTGAAAGGAGGTGACGCCTGATAGATACGCAACACACCCAACTTACAGATAACGTTGTTACGATCTTAACAGACCAAAACTACAAGGAAAACCACCATAGCCTACGCTTACTTGTGGCAGTCTACGGTAGCCCATGATAGTTTTACAGTTCTTGCTTTTAGTTATTTTAAATTTAGGGCAATCTGAATTTCCTCCATTTTCTAACATGTGGTAAAGCATAAGCCTAAATGTGCTTCTTGCATTTTTCAAATTTCACCTTCATTTTAACTTGGGTGATGAGGGCTATGATTGTAATGCTTATGGTTCGGTGACCAATAGATTTTTTTTAGTTTTATTAATGTTGTGCTGCAAGGTGTCAAGGTGAAAAAATGTACACTTTAGTTGCAATAGTGTCATGAACCAAGGCAGGGAAGACTGAGCGGCTCCAGCAAGAAGCAAGCAAATTGTCACTGAGGTGGAAAGGTAAGGAGGAAGTTCCAAGTTGCATGTTTCTAAGGCAATAAGAAGTATTTACAATGTTTCCGACAAAGAGGGGAAGGGTAGACACTAATCTAAAATTATATAAACTGAATTTAAATTATTTCTGAACCAAGCCAAGATTAAATATATGGAATATACGGGAGACGGAAGAAAACTGACTTATAGGAGCACTCCTTGGATGGAGAAGGCTTGGAAGACGCTACACCATGCGACACTACTCTATGCTGCACTGTGGTCGTTACTAATGACAGAACCACTGGGGAGATACTAGCGGCCTTGACCGTGACAGCTGCGCATTACGAGGTGAGCGGTCTGGGGAAGCGTTGGCAGACACTTCAGAGGGCTGCCAACATCCATCTCGGCCTCTGACAACGTGATCCAGCATGTCATCATCAGCTACCACCACCAGCGAAATGTCAGCTATCAGGTTCACAGACACCAGCTAGAAACATAAGAAAAATCGGCTCATAGCATATAAGCCATACAGGAAAATGTCTCATCTACAAAGTCGTCAGCAATTTACTGCCACACAATTTGCTGTTATTGAGAAAAGGAGAGTAACTTCTGAGGCTCGAAAGTTCAAGAGGTCATTAACGGAGTAATGCCTTGGTTCAGAAGTCTTTTGTCAATTAATGTGGTGCATAGTGTTAAGAATTGATGTCCTAAACTGCTGACGTTTATTTTATCGGAGCATCAAATATCCCTAACTCCGAACTTGAATATTTTCTCATGGAACTTTGTTATGCGCACAAGATAGGAGAATGTAGGACTCAGCCTGACATTGATGCATTCAGAGATGCATCCTCAATAATAGGAAAAGTAAGTGGAGATTAACTTTACTTACAGCTGTAGCCCTGTCCTTTCACTTGGACGATTCTATTTTCAACGTGGTATTTTTTTGCGTTTTATGGCTGTGGGCAGATAGGTGAGACACGAGCTCAGCTGGTGTTTAGGGATATGACTGCTGGGAATCACTTCATATGCAGCAAACGCGCCAGGATGAGTTTTACATGTATAGAAATATTCGGAATAAGGAACCAGATCACTAATGGAAGCTGGTATAATACTTTCTGGTACACCACCGGGGCTTAAATATGAGCCAAAAGAAAAAAATACACAAAATTTCAGTGGTTAGAACAGTGGGACTTTAACTTAACTAACAGAATAACGAAGTCCAATTGCAACACTTGGAACTCAGGGGACCTGTCACATAATGTCAGAAGGATTGTGAGGTAGACTGCAGTGCCACCACAAACAACATATTAGTGGTTGAATTCGAAACTACTGTATTGGATTTTGAATTTTTACTGAGGATGAGTAGGATCTTGGGTCTTATACCTGAGACTCAGTGACTGTATAAGCGAGGTAAGTGGAGGGAGAGCAGAGAGCAGCGGGGAAAAGGAGAATAGCTAGGATACCTCCAGAATTTTAAACTTGGATTTCCCTTCAGTTTATACTTACCATAGGAGGATCTTGGCTCTAGACTTGAATTTCACGATATGTGAGTCCAGAGACCACGGAAAAGAGCCTGTCACAGTTTTGTTTCAATAAAGACGCATTTGCTCCAGTAGTGTCCTAACAGTGTTAGCAGTTGTCTAAATATTTTATATGAGCATAGCACAAGTGGGATTAAACTTATGACAAGTCAGTTTGGAATTTAATGTGACAACTGCTTAAACATATAAGCTGTGATGCCAGAGGGGAGGGGGAACTGTGCAAACATTAAATATGAGCATAGCCGAAGTGGACTTAAACTGGGGGCGAGTGGAATCTGAACTGTATTGTCATAAAATAAATGATTTTTTTTAAATTCCCGGCTATCTTAAATGTAGAACCAGATTCTAATCTTAGGGCAAGAGACATGGTAACCATGAAGGCTGTCCTCGTATGCCCAGGTCTACCATTTTGAATTCTATACTTAGGGCAGGTGATGTGACAACCATACAAGCTGTGCTCGTATTCTCAGAACAGCCATCTTGGATCGCCTTCTTGAACTGTGTCATCATGACCATGCTACCATGTTCATTTTACCAGCTCTGTCATCTTGGATTGCCGCCTTGTATTCTAACATTGTAGAGGCTGTGCTCATATTCCTAGAATCGCCACCTTGGATTTTCATGCGATTGGATGAGGACCCATGTTGGATTTCCTGCCAGTTTCCACTTAGGACGGCTTGTCTATGATCTGTGACATCACCGTACTAGGGAAAACCCTCTAGTACAATTGGGCTGTCTTTAATTCCCCACCATTTTTTTTAATTTCCTGACATTGTATACATGGAGCAATTGACATGTCAGACGAGTGGGAGGAGGGACAGATGAAAGAAATCTGTAAACACTGTATGACATCTTCGGCGATGGCATAGAAGGAGGGATAGGGAGGAAATCTGACAACAATGCAAGATGTGCTTGAACATACCCAGTCGCATTACTCGCTGTCCAAGTGTGTCATGTCACACACTACAGGACAACAAGACACTTTCTTAATGAACTGTTGCATTCTTTCACAAGTCATCATGCTTTCCTCAATTTTTGGACCCTCACACTTTCGTACCGGTATTGAAAACACAAAATTCTGTAAGTCTGAGAAAACGTTCAAGCAACTGGCAAGTTTGCACTGACTTTCGAAAGCTACTTGTGATTGATGACAAAACTTGCGGAAATAGACTTTGTGGGCGTGTTTTCATATCAAAAGACTTGCGGAATTAGCTTCTAGAAGTGACTTATGCAAGTTTCCTTGCTCGACAATGTTAAATCTGTATTTTACTAGAACCGTAGACAGTCACTGCTAGAAATTCTGGAGAATTACGTAATGAATAAAAATTCTATGCCCAGATGCCAGAAGAGCTGCAGTGGTCCCCTTTTACCCCCCTTTGGATCCAATGTGTTAACCATGTTTCCGTTTTTTGCCAGTCTTGATCTGAACCTAAACTTGCCCAGCTGCCCACGGCTGAGGTGTGAATGGGAATTTAGACTGAGGAGGGAGGCGTGCTAGGGTAGTCCGTGCAGTTGTGCAAAACCACTGTGCCAGGGTGGTGTAATAGTTGGCATATCTGGCTAGTGAACAGGAGACCTGAGTTCGAATCCCAGCCTTGGTACAAATTTTCATTAATCACTTCAGTCTGCATATATACTTCTCCCAGTAACAAGCACTTCTGCCTCTGTTTTTAAATACATTTGACAGATAGAGTCACCGGTTTTATACCGAATATTATTTATGTGCTATGTGATACACAAACAAGTGTGAAGCAAAGATTACAAATGGCTCTGAGCACTATGGGACTTAATATCTGAAGTCATCAGTCCTCCAGACTGAAGCGCCTAAACCGCACGGCCACACCGGCCGGCTGACATTAAGTCACAGGGGACAAGCTGTTCGGTTTTAAAATGCGTGCATGTAGAAACATTGTCGCGTATTGGTCAGGGGTATTGTGCGACCTTGCGACTAGAGCTTCTTGCTAAAACTCACACAAAAACTGACTTTGCAGCATTCAAAATTGATGGGACATTGTTTCCGCAATGGACATTAGCTACAAGAGTTTCAAAAAAATGGTTCAAATGGCTCTGAGCACTATGGGACTTAACTTCTATGGTCATCAGTCCCCTAGAACTTATAACTACTTAAACCGAACTAGCCTAAGGACAGCACACAACACCCAGTCATCACGTACAAGAGTTACACTGCCGAAGGTTCACCGCTCATGAAGATGGTACCAAATAAAACTTCTTGACACGTTAAAACTATGTGCCGGACCGAGACTCGAACTCGGGACCAAATAAATTGCGGACACAGTCACTAAAAATCAGTTCGTGCGGTACGATATTGCAAAGTAAAGAAAAGTTGACCTGGCTGAGCATCGATACGGACCTACATAAGGATTTATTATATGTTTTAGAGCCATTGGAAACTAACGAATAGGTCACATTGTTTTGTACGTAGAAGTCTAGCACACGTCAGTGACGTGGACGGAGAGGAAGAGGCCATAGATAGGTCAAGTGAGAACCTCTGCCGCAAGCAAACCTTTAATGAATCTGCGTTACATGAGAAAGCGAAACATTTATAGGCGAATGATAGAAAAGCAATGGAAGCTTTGTTACTGCAGTACATGGATTTATTTAATCCGACTGGTCTGTTACGAGCAACACCACTCACGCAACACAGATTACTAAAAGGGAAGAACCTATAACGAGTTCCAAAGTATGTGCGACCGATAATGAAAAAATTTACCGGCCAGCACCTAACTGAAGGTATTATTCATTATAGTGATAGGTCCCAGGGGCACCGATAATTTTGGTCCCGGGAAAGCCACCAGATCGCACTAAAATATAGATTCTAATGTGACTACTGATACCTCAATGCACGAACTATCACTGATGCATAACCGATACGAAACATAACAGAGAATCTCGACAACTTTGGTCAGTGCAATTATTTATCCACAATGACTTTAAAGAGCGGATATAACCAAACAGAAGTAGCCCCACAGAATCGGCAAAAGACAGCCTTTTCCACTCCCGTGAGTCATTTCCATTATCTTCGAATGCCATTTGGACTCAATAACGCCGCCGCCGCCTTTCGAAGTTATTGGCTGGAGTACTTACGGGACTAAATCAAACCAATGTTTGATCTATCTGGGTGACCTAATATTGTTTTCAAAGGACATGGGAGAACATGAATGGTGGTTGGAGGAGGTATTCAAAAGACTGAGAACGTCACACCTAACGCTGAACATTCATAAAAGTCACTTTTCAGCAATTGAAGTAAATTATCTTGGGCAAGGGAAAGGAAGTGTGAGAACAGATCCACTCTTGGTCTCAGCAGTTCAGAATTTCTCGCCACTGTAGACAGTGAAACAGTTGCAGAGTTTCATCGGTATCTATAATTATTATAGTCGATTAGTAAAGTACTTTGCTGAAACTGCCGAATTTTAAACCATTTGCTAGGGGAAGGAGCAAAATTAAATGTTCTGCAATATGTCAGACGGTGTTTGATACTTTGAGGTGAGCACTGACATTGGACTCAGTTTTGCTACTACCCAATTTGAAAAGAGAATTTATTCTGTTTTGTGATGCAAGTAATATGCCTCTGTGGTTGTCATCGGACAGAATATACACTCCTGGAAATTGAAATAAGAACACCGTGAATTCATTGTCCCAGGAAGGGGAAACTTTATTGACACATTCCTGGGGTCAGATACATCACATGATCACACTGACAGAACCACAGGCACATAGACACAGGCAACAGAGCATGCATAATGTCGGCACTAGTACAGTGTATATCCACCTTTCGCAGCAATGCAGGCTGCTATTCTCCCATGGAGACGATCGTAGAGATGCTGGATGTAGTCCTGTGGAACGGCTTGCCATGCCATTTCCACCTGGCGCCTCAGTTGGACCAGCGTTCGTGCTGGACGTGCAGACCGCGTGAGACGACGCTTCATCCAGTCCCAAACATGCTCAATGGGGGACAGATCCGGAGATCTTGCTGGCCAGAGTAGTTGACTTACACCTTCTAGAGCACGTTGGGTGGCACGGGATACATGCGGACGTGCATTGTCCTGTTGGAACAGCAAGTTCCCTTGCCGGTCTAGGAATGGTAGAACGATGGGTTCGATGACGGTTTGGATGTACCGTGCACTATTCAGTGTTCCCTCGACGATCACCAGTGGTGTACGGCCAGTGTAGGAGATCGCTCCCCACACCATGATGCCGGGTGTTGGCCCTGTGTGCCTCGGTCGTATGCAGTCCTGATTGTGGCGCTCACCTGCACGGCGCCAAACACGCATACGGCCATCATTGGCACCAAGGCAGAAGCGACTCTCATCGCTGAAGACGACACGTCTCCATTCGTCCCTCCATTCACGCCTGTCGCGACACCACTGGAGGCGGGCTGCACGATGTTGGGGCGTGAGCGGAAGACGACCTAACGGTGTGCGGGACCGTAGCCCAGCTTCATGGAGACGGTTGCGAATGGTCCTCGCCGATACCCCAGGAGCAACAGTGTCCCCAATTTGCTGGGAAGTGGCGGTGCGGTCCCCTACGGCACTGCGTAGGATCCTACAGTCTTGGCGTGCATCCGTGCGTCGCTGCGGTCCGGTCCCAGGTCGACGGGCACGTGCACCTTCCGCCGACCACTGGCGACAACATCGATGTACTGTGGAGACCTCACGCCCCACGTGTTGAGCAATTCGGCGGTACGTCCACCCGGCCTCCCGCATGCCCACTATACGCCCTCGCTCAAAGTCCGTCAACTGCACATACGGTTCACGTCCACGCTGTCGCGGCATGCTACCAGTGTTAAAGACTGCGATGGAGCTCCGTATGCCACGGCAAACTGGCTGACACTGACGGCGGCGGTGCACAAATGCTGCGCAGCTAGCGCCATTCGACGGCCAACACCGCGGTTCCTGGTGTGTCCGCTGTGCCGTGTGTGTGATCATTGCTTGTACAGCCCTCTCGCAGTGTCCGGTGCAAGTATGGTGGGTCTGACACACCGGTGTCAATGTGTTCTTTTTTCCATTTCCAGGAGTGTAGATGGTAAAGAGCGTCCTGTGGTGTATGCATCCCGACAGTTGAACAAAGCAAAGCAAAATTATTCCACGACTGAGAAGGAGATGCTAGCAGTAATCTATTGTGTCAACTACTTCCACTGTTATTTACATTGCGGGAAAATTAAAGTAGTGCTCTCAAATGGTTATTAGGCTAGAAAGATCCTTGCAGCAGATTAACAAGGAGGGCGCTCCGTTTCAGTGAACTTGGTTATGAGATAATACACAAGCTAGCGAGAAAGCATGCTACCGCCGACAGTTTGAGTAGAAAAATTACTGTTCTACAAACACTGGTCAGGAGCGGTTCAGAATGACGAAAGGCTCAAGATGCTGTGCTGACTGTCAATAATTAAGTTGCAGCAGCAGTTCGTGACGCACGATGGCCTGCTATGCAGAACAAGGAAGCGCGGATTACGAGTGGTAATACACGCTGCTCTCCAGAATGAAGTCTTGCCACAAGCACATGACCGTATGTTGCCAGGTCATGGTGGGCGAGGAGCAACTGATAGACGAATTGCCGTAAAGGTTTGGTGGGGGCTACAAAACGAGGCGTCTAGCATTATGTTAAGGAACTGTTTACCTTGTATGCAACGAGGTATCTTAGCCACAGACCGATTCCATTACAACGTCTACCGGAAGCATCTGAACCGTATGAAATGCTTGGAATTTTAGCTCCTTTAATAAAACACCAGCACGAAATAAATACGTATTGACTATATCTGACCATCTGTCGCGTTTCTTTATTTGTAATTTATTTACAAGTCAAGTTCCGTAGGACCAAACTGAGAAACAAATCTCCAAGGTCATAGAACGTGTCAGTACATGAAATTACAACATAAAAGTAATAACAGATAAAAATAAATGTTTATGAACCCGAAAAAAGTCAGTCCACAGGTTTAAGTAAACGCAATCAACAATACAATAAGAATCAGCTTAATTTTTCAAGGAACTCCTTGACAAAATAGAAAAAGTAACCCATGAGGAAACTCTTCAGTTTAGATTTGAAAGTGCGTGGATTACTGCTAAGATTTTTTAATTTGAGTGGTAGCTTGTTGAAAATGGATGTAGCAGTATACTGCACACCTGTTTCACAAGAGTTAAGGAAGTCCGATCCAAATGCAGGTTTGATTTCTGCCGAGTATTAACCGAGTGAAAGCTGCTTATTTTTGGGAATAAGCTAATATTGTTAAAAAGAAATGACAGTAAGGAATATATATATATTGAGAGGCAAATGTCAAAATACCCAGACTCGTGAACAGGAGTCGACAAGAGGTTCGTGAACTTACACCACTTATTGCCCGAACCGTCCGTTTCTGAGCCAGAAATATCCTCTTAGAATGGGAAGAGTTACCCCAAAATATAATACCATACGACATAAGCGAATGAAGATAAGCAAAGTAGACTAATTCTCGTGTCGATCGATCACTCACTTCTGATACCGTCCGAATAGTAAAAATGGCAGTATTAAGTCTTTGAACAAGATCCTGAATGTGGGTTTTCCACGACAGCTTACTATCTATCTGAACAGCTCTTCAGTTTCACTAATCATATGCCCGTTCTGTGAAATTAAAACGTCAGGTTTTGTTGAATTGTGTGGTATAAACTGTAAAAACTGAGTGAGTCCTACTGTGATTTAGCATTAGTTTATTTTCTACAAGCCAAACTTAGGTCATGTACTGTATTACTTGAAACCGAGCCAATGTTACACACAACATCCTTTACTACTAAGCTAGTGTCATCAGCAAACGGAAATATTTTAGAGTTGCCCGTAATACTAGAGGGTATATCATTTATATAAATAAAGAACAGGAGTGGCCCCAACACTGATCCCTGGGGCACCCCCCCCCCCCCACTTGACAGTAACCCACTAAGACCCCACATCACAGCCGTTATGAACATTGTGAATAATGACCTTCTGCTGCCTTTTGCTAAAGTGAGAGGTGAACAAATTGTGAGCTAGTCCCCGTATTCTGTAATGGTCCAACAATATTTTGTGATCAACACAATCAAATGCCTTAGTTACATAAAAAATATGCCAAGCGTTCCAAACCTTTTGTTTAGCCCATCCAGTACCTCACAAAGAAAAGAGAACATAGCATTTTCAGTTGGTAAACGACTTCTCAAGCCGAATTGTACATTTGATAGCAAATCGTATGATATAAAATGATCAATTGTCCTTACATACACAGCCTTTTCAATAACTTTTGCAAACACTGATGAAATAGAAATAGGTGAAATAGGTCTAAAATTATCTACATTATCCCTTTCTCCCTTCTTATAAAGCGGTTTTACTACTGAGTGCTTTAATCGCTCAGGAAATTAACCATTTCTAAAGGAAAAATTACAAATATGGCTAAATACAGGGCTAACATGTGCAGTACAATACTTTAATATTCTGCTAGACACTCCACCATAACCATGAGAGTCCTTAGTCTTCAGTGATTTAATTATTGACCTAATCTCCCTCTTGTCTGCATCACAGAGGAGTATTTCAGACATCAATCTAGGAAAGGCATTTGCCAAGAAAGTTACAGGATTTCCTGTGGAAAGTAAATTCTCAGAAAATGATTGTTAAATACTGTACATATATCTGATTTATCAGAAACAGAAATATTTTTACTGTGAACTGACTTTATATCGTCGACCTTGTGCTGCTGACCCTCAGTTCCTTCACAACTAACCATATGGTTTTAATTTTATTCTGTGATTTAGCTGTTCTATTTGCATACCACATACTCTTTGCCTTCCTAATAACATTTTTAAGCACCTTACAGTACTTGGGCTACTGTTGCTTGATTTTGACCACTTCTAACATTTTGATATAATTCCCGCTTTGTTCTGCAATATATCTTTATCCCACTAGCCAGCCACCCGGGCTGCCTATTACTGCTAGTACCCCGTTTAGGACGTTCTGATGGAAAGCAACTCTCCAAGTTCATGAGAAATGTGTTAAGGAAGGTATTGTATTTATCATCTATGTTATCGGCACTACAAACATCCTGCCACTCTTGTTCCTTGACAAGGTTCAAAAAACTCTCTATTGCTGTTGGATTAACTTTCCTACATAGATTGTAATTAAATATGACATTGGTTTGAGTACAAAAGCCTTTTAGTGTTAAAATTTGTGCATCATGGTCTGAAATCCCATTCACGCTTTTACTAATAGAATGTCCATCTAGCAATGAATAAAAATATTGTCAATGGCTGTGCTACTGTTCCCCTGCACCCTAGTTGGAAAAAATACGGTCTGAATCAGATCATATGAATTTAGGAGATATACCAGCATCCATTTTCTTGCACCATTACATACAAAATTAATACTGAAGTCATCACATATAACTAATTTCTGGTACTTCCTACAAAGTGAATCAAGAACCCTCTCTAGCTTGAGCAGAAATGCTCTGAAGTCGGAGTTAGGGGACCTGTAAACAACAACAATTAGAAGTTTAGTTTCAGTAAATTCAACTGCCCCCACACAACATTCAAATATCTGCTCAGGGCGATGTCGTGATACGTCTATGGACTCAAATGAATACTGTTTCTTACATACACAGTCACTCCCCCAACCCACAAGGAACTCCTTGAGAAACAGCCAGCTAATCTGTACCCTGGTAAAGGAAGCCTCTTATTTGTCCAATTACACTCCTGGAAATTGAAATAAGAACACCGTGAATTCATTGTCCCAGGAAGGGGAAACTTTATTGACACATTCCTGGGGTCAGATACATCACATGATCACACTGACAGAACCACAGGCACATAGACACAGGCAACAGAGCATGCACAATGTCGGCACTAGTACAGTGTATATCCACCTTTCGCAGCAATGCAGGCTGCTATTCTCCCATGGAGACGATCGTAGAGATGCTGGATGTAGTCCTGTGGAACGGCTTGCCATGCCATTTCCACCTGGCGCCTCAGTTGGACCAGCGTTCGTGCTGGACGTGCAGACCGCGTGAGACGACGCTTCATCCAGTCCCAAACATGCTCAATGGGGGACAGATCCGGAGATCTTGCTGGCCAGGGTAGTTGACTTACACCTTCTAGAGCGCGTTGGGTGGCACGGGATACATGCGGACGTGCATTGTCCTGTTGGAACAGCAAGTTCCCTTGCCGGTCTAGGAATGGTAGAACGATGGGTTCGATGACGGTTTGGATGTACCGTGCACTATTCAGTGTCCCCTCGACGATCACCAGTGGTGTACGGCCAGTGTAGGAATCGCTCCCCACACCATGAGGCCGGGTGTTGGCCCTGTGTGCCTCGGTCGTATGCAGTCCTGATTGTGGCGCTCACCTGCACGGCGCCAAACACGCATACGACCATCATTGGCACCAAGGCAGAAGCGACTCTCATCGCTGAAGACGACACGTCTCCATTCGTCCCTCCATTCACGCCTTTCGCGACACCACTGGAGGCGGGCTGCACGATGTTGGGGCGTGAGCGGAAGACGGCCTAACGGTGTGCGTAACCGTAGCCCAGCTTCATGGAGACGGTTGCGAATGGTCCTCGCCGATACCCCAGGAGCAACAGTGTCCCCAATTTGCTGGGAAGTGGCGGTGTGGTCCCCTATGGCACTGCGTAGGATCCTACAGTCTTGGCGTGCATCCGTGCGTCGCTGCGGTCCGGTCCCAGGTCGACGGGCACGTGCACCTTCCGCCGACCACTGGCGACAACATCGATGTACTGTGGAGACCTCACGCCCCACGTGTTGAGCAATTCGGCGGTACGTCCACCCGGCCTCCCGCATGCCCACTATACGCCCTCGCTCAAAGTCCGTCAACTGCACATACGGTTCACGTCCACGCTGTCGCGGCATGCTACCAGTGTTAAAGACTGCGATGGAGCTCCGTATGCCACGGCAAACTGGCTGACACTGACGGCGGCGGTGCACAAATGCTGCGCAGCTAGCGCCATTCGACGGCCAACACCGCGGTTCCTGGTGTGTCCGCTGTGCCGTGTGTGTGATCATTGCTTGTACAGCCCTCTCGCAGTGTCCGGAGCAAGTATGGTGGGTCTGACACACCGGTGTCAATGTGTTCTTTTTTCCATTTCCAGGTGTGTATTTAAGTGGTGCTCTGATAAACCAATAATTTTAGAGTCAACATCTATAAGCAGTTCACTAACTTTATCTCTAATACCTCATACATTTTGATGCAATATGCTAATTCCTTCTCTACTTGGAAACATTACATCCTCGGAAAGTGAGCCCTTAGTTAAAGGGATTTCCTTTAAGCAGCTGACTTCAATCAAAAAAAGGTGCAGCTCTAACACCAAGAACTACAGCAATTTTTCCATATATAGTGATAGTTGCAATTTGTGACCAAGGAGTGAGTGCTGATGCTCAAGCGTTAGAAAATAAATGGTTGTTTATGATTGTCATTCCGGACACTTTAATTACAAACCATGGTATTAATTTCATGTCCGATCTTACGAAGCAATTGTATCAATTGCTCCGAATGTGGAAGCTGCGAACAAGTCCCTTCCACCCTCAAGCCAGTGGGAGAATAGAATGAGATTATCACACAATTTCAACGATGTTGAGCTAGTACGTTTAGCAATAATCGTGAAAATTCGCGCACATATTTAAATTTTGAAACCATCATGTACAGTTCTGAAGTCCTAAAGGCGACCGGTCTTTCACCTTTCACCTTTTGAAGTGATTAAGCCGAAGTTTGGATCCGACATCCAATCACTAACGAAGTTTGCTGAGAACCTGCGAGACGATCGGCAGCCAATAAAATGCGCAAACACGATAAAGGCAGGTAGAACAAAACGCTTAGGGTTGTTACCGCAATACAGGATTAGCCAGCGGGTATTAGTAACGGACCCGTACACGCCAAAAGCCTAACACAAAGAAATCCTTGAGCCGATTCGATGAATCGTACCAAGCAGTGAAAATGACTTCACCCGCTAGTGTTAAAATACACGCGCCAACGAAGACCAGCTATTCACATGAGACGTATTAAGCCTTTTAAGGGAGCAGTCGACGCATTGTCACAGATGCCTGCGACAACTGCAGTATGAGACCAGTTATTCACATGAGACGTACACTAGTGGCCATTAAAATTTCTTCGCCAAAAGAAATGCAGATGGTAAACGGATATTCATTGGACAAATATATTATACTAGAACTGACATGTCATTACATTTTCACGCAATTTTTGCATAGATCTTGAGAAATGAGTACCCAGAACAACCACCTAGGGCCGTAATAAAGGCCTTGGTGCGCCTGGGCATTGAGTCAAACAGAGATTGGATGGCGTGTACAGATACAGCTGCCCATGCGGCTTCAACACGATACCACAGTTCATCAAGAATAGTGACTGGCGTATTGTGGCGAGCCAGTTGCTCGGCCACCATTGACCAGACTTTTCAATTGGTGAGAGATCTGGAGAATATGCTGGTCAGGGAAGCAGTCGAACGTTTTCTGTATCCAGAAAGGCCCGTACAGGACCTGCAACATGCGGTCGTGCACTATCCCGCTGAAATGTAGGGTTTCGCAGGGATCGAATGACGGGTAGAGCCACGAGTCGTAACACATCTGAAATGTAACGTCCACTGTTCAAAGTGCTATCAATGCGAACAAGAGGTGACCGAGACGTGTAATCAATGGCACCCCATACCATCACGCCGGGTGATACGCCAGTACGGCGATGACGAATACACGCTTCCACTGTGCGTTCACCACGATGTCGCCAAACACGGATGCGACCATCATAATGCTGAAAACAGAATCTGGATTCATCCGAAAAAATGACGTTTTGTCATTCTTGCACCCAGGTTCGTCGTTGGGTGCACCACCGCAGGCGCTGCTGTCTGTGATGCAGCGTCAAGGGTAACCGCAGCCATGGTCTCCGAGCTGATAGTCCATACTGCTGCAAACGTCGTCGAATTGTTCGTGCAGATGGTTGTTGTCTTGCAAACGTCCCCATCTGTTGACTCAGGGATCGAGACGTGGCTGCACGTTCCGTTACAGCCATGCGGATAAGATGCCTGTCATCTCGACTGCTAGTGATACGAGGCCGTTGGGATCCAGCACGGCATTCCGTATTACCCTCCTGAACCGATCGATTCCATATTCTGCTAACAGTCATTGGATCTGGACAAACTCGAGCAGCAATGTCGCGATACGATAAACCGCAATCGCGATAGGCTACAATCCGACCTTCTCCTCCTTACACGAGGCATCACAACAACGTTTCACCAGGCAACGCCGGTCAACTGCTGTTTGTGTACGAGAAATCGGTTGGAAATTTTCCTCATGTCAGCACGTTTTAGGTGTCAGCACCGGCGCCAATCTTGTGTGAATGCTCTGAAAAGCTAACCATTTGCATATCACAGCATCTTCTTCCTGTCGGTTAAATTTCGCGTCTGTAGCGCGTCATCTTCGTGGTGTAGCAATTTTAATGGCCAGTAGTGTATTAAGCCTTTTAAGGGAGCAGTCGAGGCATTGTCACAGATGCCAGCGACATCTGCAGTATAGCATGGGGAGTCTTGTGGAACAAAGAAGAAATAGACGACTGGTGATCAGAGTATGTCTGAAATGCCTTACGCTCTTGGACCACGTCGATAGAAATGATTTAAGATTGTCGTTTGCCTATATTCCACTTCGTTTGTTCTTGTTTGGATTATTAGGAAGTCGTCCAGTTTTATTTTGTTCTGTTAATGGGTGCAGGTATAGAACAAAGATGTATTAATAATTTCGGAGCAAAGTAGTCGCTACGCTCTAATGTCGTTAGGAGACCTACAGATACGCAGGGGGGGGGGGGATACTATGATCTGCCCAGGTAGGATGATACACACTGGCGTACAGGCGTACGAAGCCCTCTAGCAATGACCGAATCAAGTGGTCGACGTTGTCGCAGACTCGTCACTCGGAGTGCCTCGGGTCCGCACTCGTGTGGGTCTTCGTCGAGAGCGTGCCAGGGTGGGGCGGCAGAGCGGCCAGGTGTGTTTTTATGGCGCGGGCCGCGAGTGCCATTAGGAGGCGCAGAGGCGGGCGTGGGGCCGAGTTAGCGAACGCCCGCCAGTGGCAGCGGCAGCGGCAGCGCCACCGCGGTGTCACCTGGCGCGGCCCGCGTGGGCGGCCCCCCGGCCTCTAATTGAGGGCCCCGGAATGCGGACCACCCAGCGCGCCCGCTGTTTGCCCCCGCGCCCACCTCTCGGCCGACTCTCAATCGCCGCCCGACAGCTCTAATGAAGAGAGGAGAAGAGAGCCGAGGAGAGGAGCTCCGCGGACGCATATCTTACCTCGCCAGGACAAACACGCCGCGACACGCGCTGTTGGCCCAACGTGCCCCGAATATCCGCCCGCGGCCGGTGTCTTCACAAACTGGGCCACGTACCGCACTGACCTCGGACTCGCTGTTTACGGAAAAACCACACACTATGCTGCGAGTACCCACAGACATGATTCTGTAAGCGAACGAATTCGCACTTCCAGGTTTTATTTATTTTATGTATCATACGACATATCGCAGAAGTACTAATACAAATATAATGCCACACATACGCTGAAGCGCCAAAGAAACTCGTATAGGCATGCGTATTCAAATACAGGGATATACCGGGTGGTCCATAGATAGTGACCGGGCCAAATATCTCACGAAATAAGCATCTAACGAAAAAACTACAAAGAACGAAACTCGTCTAACTTGAAGGGGGAAACCAGATGGCGCTATGGTTGGCCCGTTAGATGGCGCTGCCATAGGTCAAACGGATATCAACTGCGGTTTTTTTTTTTTTACATAGGAACCCCCATGTTTTATTACATATTCGTGTAGTACGTAAAGAAATATGAATGTTTTATTTGGACCACTTTTTTCGCTTTGTGATAGATGGCGCTGTAATAGTCACAAACGTATAAGTACGTGGTATCACGTAACATTCCACCAGTGCGGACGGGATTTGCTTCGTGATACGTTACCCATGTTAAAATGGACCGTTTACCAATTGCGGAAATGCTCGATATCGTGTTGATGTATGGCTATTCTGATCAAAATGCCCAACGGGCGTGTGCTGTGTATGCCGCTCGGTATCCTGGACGACATCACCCAAGTGTCCGGACCGTTCGCCGGATAGTTACGTTATTTAAGGAAACAGGAAGTGTTCAGCCACATGTGAAACGTCAACCACGACCTGCAACAAATGATGATGCCCAAGTAGGTGTTTTAGCTGCTATCGCGGCTAATCCGCACATCAATAGCAGACCAGTTTCACGAGAATCGGGAATCTCAAAAACGTCGGTGTTGAGAATGCTACATCGTCGTGTACAGTTCTGCCGCTGGGCAAAAGAGACATTACGGGACGAAGCGTCATTCACCTACAGCGGTAACGTAAACCGGCATAATATGCTCTATTGGGCAACGGAAAATCCACGATGGCTGCGACAAGTGGAACACCAGCGACCTTGGCGGGTTAATATATGGTGCGGCATTATGGGAGGAAGGATAATTGGCCCCCATTTTATCCAAGGCAATCTAAATGGTGCAATGTATGCTGATTTCCTACTTACGGTTCTAACGATGTTACTACAAGATGTTTCACTGCATGACAGAATGGCGATGTACTTCCAACATGATGGATGTCCGGCACATAGCTCGCGTGCGGATGAAGCGGTATTGAATAGCCCAGCACCAGCAGCAGCGAGTACTGTTTGTATAAAGCGTTTATTTTGCATTTTGTTTACGACCTTCCACTAAGGAAGGGATTCTATTTGTATTTATCTGCTCTGCATAGTAACTAACAGTTCTTGATAAAACTTTACGTAGTTTTCGTGTTAGATTTCTTAGTGTTTTCTTGATCGTTTAGAACAGAAAGCGCCCTAAAACCGTCTTTTGTTTGTTTCGCGGCCGTTAGCCACTAGTCACTTGAATCAGCAGTTGTCTTGTGACAGCCAGAGCGAGAGCACCAGCAGCAGCGAGTACTGTTTGTATAAAGCGTTTATTTTGCATTTTGTTTACGACCTTCCACTAAGGAAGGGATTCTATTTGTGTTTATCTGCTCTGCATAGTAACTAACAGTTCTTGATAAAACTTTACGTAGTTTTCGTGTTAGATTTCTTAGTGTTTTCTTGATCGTTTAGAACAGAAAGCGCCCTAAAACCGTCTTTGTTTGTTTCGCGGCCGTTAGCCACTATTCACTTGAATCAGCAGTTGTCTTGTGACAGCCAGAGCGAGAGCACCAGCAGCAGCGAGTACTGTTTGTATAAAGCGTTTTTGTACTTATTTGCTGCGCTTAGCTTTTAAATAGTTTTTCTGGGAAAACCTAGCGTAGTTTTCGCGTCTCGTATTTCAGTGAGTGTTTCGTGATTATCAGAGTAGCTCATCAGAAGATTATCTTGGGAATTTGTCACCGTATAGGGTAGGGTAAACATAGTCATGTGTAGGGACTGTGGTTGTTGTGAGCGGACGCAAGGAGAATTGGCCACTCTTCGGGGGCAGGTGGAGGCTTTGTCTGTTAGGCTCATCGAGCTCGAGGCGCAGGCGTCGGCTCGTAGTGGCGTTGGGGCAACTGTGGTGAGACCTATGCCTACTTCGGTGGCCTTGGAATCACATGGAACCCCTGATGTCGCTGCGTCTTCCGGCAGTGAGCATCTTGCCGGTCAGCCATCACTCCAGGGTGAATGGCGGACAGTGGTGGGCTCGCGCGTGCCTGGCCGAAAGGCGAAGGTGGGATCTGGCCGCGTGGCAGCTGCCTTACCCCTTTCCAACAGGTACGGGGTGCTTCCTAGTGGTGATGACATCGTTTCCGAGCCACCACAGGATGCCTCGCCTGTTGGGCCAGTGGCCGATTCTCCGGCAAGGTCCCGACAGTCACAGAGGGCGGGCCTATTAGTTATAGGGAGCTCCAACGTTAGGCGGGTTATGGAGCCCCTCAGGAAAATAGCGGGTAGGTCGGGGAAGAATGCCAGTGTGCACTCGGTGTGCTTGCCGGGGGGTCTCGTCCG
Organism: Schistocerca cancellata; assembly: GCF_023864275.1. NCBI lineage: Eukaryota > Metazoa > Arthropoda > Insecta > Orthoptera > Acrididae > Schistocerca > Schistocerca cancellata. The sequence goes on along the minus strand of NC_064626.1, from coordinate 385,129,003 downwards.
TAATGTGGAGGAGGCCCTTCCGGCAGCTATTGAACGCACTGGGTGTGACCGGCTGCAGATAGTAGCACATGTCGGAACGAATGACGCCTGCCGCTTGGGTTCTGAGGCCATCCTTGGTTCCTTCCGGCGGCTGGCTGATTTGGTGAAGACAACCAGCATCGCACGCGGAGTGCAAGCTGAGCTTAATATCTGCAGCATAGTGCCCAGAGTCGATCGCGGTCCTCTGGTTTGGAGCCGTGTGGAGGGTCTAAACCAGAGGCTCAGACGACTCTGCGACTATAATGGTTGCAAATTCATCGACCTCCGTTATTGGGTGGAGAACTGTAGGGCCCCCCTAGATAGGTCAGGCGTGCACTACACACCGGAAGCAGCTACTAGGGTAGCAGACTACGTGTGGCGTGCACACGGGGGTTTTTTAGGTTAGAGGGACCCCCCCTTGGGCGAAACGATAAAATACCTGACGGCTTACCAGAGAGGACATTATCATCGTTGATAAAGAACATCCGTCCTCAGAGACCAAAAACAGGAAAAGTTAACGTAATATTGGTAAACTGCAGGAGTATCCAGGGCAAGGTTCCTGAATTAGTATCTCTTATTGAAGGAAATAGTGCGCATATAGTATTAGGAACGGAAAGTTGGTTAAAACCGGAAGTGAACAGTAACGAAATCCTAGACACAGAATGGAATATATACCGCAAGGATAGGATAAACGCCAATGGTGGAGGAGTATTTATAGCAGTAAAGAATTCAATAATATCCAGTGAAGTTATTAGCGAATGCGAATGTGAAATAATCTGGGTTAAGCTAAGTATCAAAGGTGGGTCAGATATGATAGTCGGATGCTTCTATAGACCACCTGCATCAGCAACCGTAGTAGTTGAGCGCCTCAGAGAGAACCTGCAGAACGTCGTGAAGAAGTTTCGTGATCATACTATTGTAATAGGGGGAGACTTCAATCTACCAGGTATAGAATGGGATAGTCACACAATCAGAACTGGAGCCAGGGACAGAGACTCTTGTGACATTATCCTGACTGCCTTGTCCGAGAATTACTTCGAGCAGATAGTTAGAGAACCAACTCGTGAAGCTAACGTTTAGACCTCATAGCAACAAATAGACCGGAACTTTTCGACTCCGTGAATGTAGAAGAGGGTATCAGTGATCATAAGTCAGTGGTTGCATCAATGACTACAAGTGTAATAAGAAATGCCAAGAAAGGAAGGAAAATATATTTGCTTAACAAGAGTGATAGGGCACAAATCGCAGAATATCTGAGTGACCACCATCAAACGTTCATTTCTGAGGAAGAGGATATGGAACAAAAATGGAAAAAATTCAGAAACATCGTCCAGTACGCCTTAGATAAGTTCGTACCGACTAAGGTCCAAAGCGAGGGGAAAGATCCACCGTGGTATAACAATCATGTACGAAAGGTACTACGGAAACAAAGAAAGCTTCATCATAGGTTTAAGAGTAGTCGAATCATAGCTGATAAGGAAAAGCTGAACGAAGCGAAAAAGAGCGTAAAGAGAGCAATGAGAGAAGCATTCAACGAATTCGAACATAAAACATTGGCAAACAATCTAAACAAGAACCCTAAAAAGTTTTGGTCATATGTAAAATCGGTAAGCGGATCTAAATCCCCTATTCAGTCACTCGTTGACCACGATGGCACCGAAACAGAGGACGACCGAAGAAAGGCAGAAATACTGAATTCAGTGTTCCGAAACTGTTTCACTGCGGAAAATCGTAACACGGTCCCTGACTTCAGCCGTCGCACGGACGCCAAAATGGAAAATATTGAAATAAACGATATCGGAATTGAAAAACAACTGCTATCACTTAGTAGCGGAAAAGCATCCGGACCAGACGAGATACCCTTAAGATTCTACAGTGATTATGCTAAAGAACTTGCCCCCTTTCTATCAGCAATTTATCGTAGATCGCTGGAAGAACGTAAAGTACCTAGCGACTGGAAGAAAGCGCAGGTCGTTCCCATTTTCAAGAAGGGTCATAAATCAGATGCGAATAATTATAGGCCTATTTCGCTTACGTCAATCTGTTGTAGAATAATGGAACATGTTTTGTGTTCTCGTATTATGACGTTCTTAGATAATACAAATCTCCTTCATCATAACCAACATGGATTCCGCAAACAGAGATCATGTGAAACTCAGCTCGCCCTATTTGCCCAAGAAATTCACAGTGCCGTAGACACTGGCGAGCAGATTGATGCCGTATTCCTGGACTTCAGGAAGGCATTTGATACGGTTCCGCACTTACGTTTAGTGAAAAAAATACGAGCTTACGGAATATCGGACCAGGTTTGTGATTGGATTCAGGATTTCCTAGAAGAAAGAACACAACATGTCATTCTTAACTGTTCAAAATCTGCAGATGTAGAGGTAATTTCGGGAGTACCGCAAGGAAGCGTGATAGGACCTTTATTGTTTACAATATACATAAATGACTTAGTTGACAACATCGGTAGCTCCGTGAGGCTATTTGCAGATGACACGGTTGTCTACAAGAAAGTAGCAACATCAGAAGACTCGTACATACTCCAGGAAGACCTGCAGAGGATTAATGCATGGTGCGACAGCTGGCAGCTTTCCCTAAACGTAGATAAATGTAATATAATGCGCATACATAGGGGCAGAAATCCATTCCAGTACGATTATGCCATAGGTGGTAAATCATTGGAAGCGGTAACGACCGTAAAATACTTAGGAGTTACTATCCGGAGCGATCTGAAGTGGAATGATCACATAAAACAAATAGTGGGAAAAGCAGGCGCCAGGTTGAGATTCATAGGAAGAATTCTAAGAAAATGTGACTCATCGACGAAAGAAGTAGCTTACAAAACGCTTGTTCGTCCGATTCTTGAGTATTGCTCATCAGTATGGGACCCTTACCAGGTTGGATTAATAGAAGAGATAGACATGATCCAGCGAAAAGCAGCGCGATTCGTCATGGGGACATTTAGTCAGCGCGAGAGCGTTACGGAGATGCTGAACAAGCTCCAGTGGCGGACACTTCAAGAAAGGCGTTACGCAATACGGAGAGGTTTATTATCGAAATTACGAGGGAGCACATTCCGGGAAGAGATGGGCAACATATTACTACCGCCCACATATATCTCGCGTAATGATCACAACGAAAAGATCCGAGAAATTAGAGCAAATACGGAGACTTACAAGCAGTCGTTCTTCCCACGCACAATTCGTGAATGGAACAGGGAAGGGGGGATCAGATAGTGGTACAATAAGTACCCTCCGCCACACACCGTAAGGTGGCTCGCGGAGTATAGATGTAGATGTAGATGTAGATTTCTTGACAGGTGGATTTGTCGTCGAAGCACCATGCCATGGCTCGCACGTTCACCGAATCTTACGTCCCTGGATTTCTTTCCGTGGGGAAAGTTGAAGGACATTTGCTATCGTGATCCACCGACAACACCTGACAACATGTGTTAGCGCATTGTCAATCCATGTGCGAACATTACGGAAGGCGAACTACTCACTGTTGAGAGGAATGTCGTTACACGTATTGGCAAATGCATTGAGATCGACGGACATCATTTAGAGCACTTATTGCATTAATGTGGTATTTACAGATAATGACGCTGTAACAGCATGCGTTCTCAGAGATGATAAGTTCACAAAGGTACATGTATCACATTGGAACAACCGAAACAAAATGCTCAAACGTACCTACGTTCTGTATTTTAATTTAAAAAACCTACCTGTTACCAACTGTTCGTCTAAAATTGTAAGCCATATGTTTGTGACTATTACAGAGCCATCCACCACAAAGCGAAAAAAGTTGTCCAACTAAAACATTCATATTTCTTTACGTACTACACGAATATATAATAAAAATGGGGGTTCCTATTAAAAAAAAAAACGCAGCTGATATCCGTTTGACCTACGGCACCGCCATCTACCGGACCAACCATAGCGCCATCTGGTTTCCCCCTTCAAGCTAGACAAGTTTCGTTGTTTGTAGTTTTTTCGTTTGACGCTTATTTCGTGAGATATTTGGCCCGGTCACGATCAATGCACCACCCTGTATAAACAATCAGAATATGGCGCTAGCCGCGCAGGATTAGCCGAGCGGTCTATGGCGCTGCAGTCATGGACTGTGCGGCTGGTCCCGGCGGAGGTTCGAGTCCTCCCTCGGGCATGGGTGTGTGTGTGTGTGTTTGTCCTTAGGATAATTTAGGTTAAGTAGTGTGTAAGCTTAGGGACTGATGACCTTAGCAGTTGAGTCCCGTAAGATTTCACACACACACGCACACACAATTGGCGCTACGGTCGCCAACGTCTATATAAGACAAGTGTCTGGCGCAGTTGTTTAATCGGTTAGTGCTGCTACAATGGCAGGTTATCAAGATGTCAGTGAGTTTTAACGTAGTACTATATTCGGCGCTAGAGCGTTGGGACACAGCATCTCCGAGGCAGCGATGAAGTGGGAATTTTCCCCTTACGACCATTTTAGGAGTGGGCCTTGAATATTAGCAGTCCGGTAAAACATCAAATCTCGGACATCGCTGCGGCCGGAAAAAGATCCTGCAAGAACGGGACCATTGACGATCGAGGAGAATCGTTCAATGTGACGGAAGTGCAACCCTTCCGCAAACTGCTGCAAATTTCAATGCTGGGCCATCAACAAGTGTCAGCGTGCGTATCATTCGACGAAACATCATCGATATGGGCTTTCGGAGCCGTAGGCCAACTCGTATACCCTTGATGACTGCAAGACACAAAGCTTTGCGCCTCGCCTCGCCCGTCAACACCGACGTTGGACTGTTGATGACTGGAAACATGTTGCCTAATCGGACGAATCTCGTTTCAAATTGTATCGAGCGGATGGACGTATACAGATATAGAGAAAACCTCATGAATCCATGGACCTCGTATGTCAGCCGGGGACTGTTCAAGTTGATGGAGGCAGTGTGATGCTGTGGGGCGTGTGCAGTTGGAATGATGTGGGACCCCTAATGTGTCTAGATACGACTATGACAGGTGACACGTACATAAGCATCCCGTCTGATCATCTGCATCCAACCACGTCGATTGTGCATTTCGACGGACTTGGGCAATCCCAGCAGTACAATGCGACACCCCACATGTCCGTAATTGCTACAGAGTGCCTCCAGGAACACTCTTCTGAGTTTAAACACTTCCGCTGGCCACTAAACTCCCCAGACATGAACTTTATTCAGCATATCTGGGATTCCTTGCAAAGTGCTGTTCAGAAGAGATCTCCACCCCCTCGTAATCTTACGGATTTATGGACAGCCCTGCAGGATTCACGGTGTCAGTTGCCTCCAGCACTACTTCTGACATCAGTCGAGTCAATGGCACGCCGTGTTGCAGCACTTTTACGAGCTCGTGGGGGCCCTACACGATATTAGGCAGGTTTACCAGTTTCTTTGGCTCTTCAGTGTATTATACAATGAGGCATACCTCCTAAAATCGTGTCGTAACTCCTTTTATCCTGCATTGGGCAGCAGCGAGACGAGGCATGGACTCAACAAATCGTTGGAAGTGTTCAGCAGAAACGCTGACCCACGTTGCCACAAAGGCCATACATAATTGCAAAGCAGTTGCCGGTACAGGATTTTGTGCACGAACTGATCTCTCGATTATGTCCCACCAAACTGCGATGGGATTCGTGTCGGGCGATCTGGGGGGCCATATCGTTCACTCGAAACGTCTTCAAACCAATCGCAAACCATTGTGGCCCGGTGACTTGGCGCATTGTCATCCATAAAAATTCTATCGTTGTTTGGGAACACGAAATCCATGAATGGCTTTCCATTCAACGATCGATTCAGTTGGACCAGAGGAACCATACATTCCATGTAAACACAGCTCACACCATTACGGAGACACCAACATCTTGCACAGTGGCTTGTTGACAACTAGGATCCATGGATTCGTGGGGTCTGCACCACACTCGACCCCTTGCTCTTGGCAGCTGAAATCGAACTCATATGACCAGGCCATGGTTTTGCAGGAGTCTAGGTCCAATCGTTATGGTCATGAGCCCAGGAGAGTCGCTGCAGGCGATGTTGTGCTCTTAAAAAAGGCATTCTCGTCGTTCATCTGCTGCCGCAGCCCATTAACGACAAAATTCGCCGCACTCTTCTAACGGAAACATTCAACGTACGTCCCACATTGATTTCGCCGGTTATTTCAAGCATTGTTGCATGTCTGTCAGCACTGACAACTCAAGGCACACGCCGCTCCTCTCAGATGTTAAATGGAGACTGTCGGCCACTGAGTTTTCCTTGGTAAGACGTAATGCTTGACATTTGGTATTTTGGCACACTGTTGATGCTGTGAATTTCTGAATATTGAATTCGTTATCGATTTCCGAAATGGCCTGCCCTATTCGTCTAGCTCTAGCTACCATTCCACGTTCAAAGTCTGTTAATTCCCATTATGCGGCCCTAATGACGTCGGAGAGCTTTACACACGAATCACGTGAGTACAAACGACATCTCTGCCAATGCACTGCTCTTTTATGCCTTATCTATGCGGTGCTACCTCCATCAATATATGTGCATTGTAATGTGAAGGCCGGCTGGTGTGGCCGAGCGGTTTTAGGCGCTTCAGTCTGGAACTGCGCGACCGCTACGGTCGCAGGTTCGAATCCTGCCTCGGGCATGGATGTGTGTGATGTCCTTAGGTTAGTTAGGTTTATGTAGTTCTAAGTTCTAGGGGACTGATGACCTCAGATGTTAAGTCCCATAGTGCTCAGAGACATTTGAGAACGCAAATATTTTGTGTCGCCAATGTATGGGACAGTGCTCGAGACCTACGGATTAACGAATGTTTTTCCAGAAATGATTGTTAACTGAGAAAAGACTTATTATTATATTGTGAATTATTATTATATTGTGAAATAACAACAATATGTTTTATTATTTTATAACCAGTTTCCTACAAAGAATAACCACATAACAAAAGGTAATACCACTAAAAGAGTGTATTGGCTTTGTATTGTCTGTGAAATTCTTACTTCTTATGTTCTTCTTCTCTATGTTGTATGAAGCGGATGAGATCGAAGATAAGCTGAGATCTGTTCCTTTAAATATTGTAAAAGGTAGTCATAAGTGGTCAAAGGAAAAATATAACCTAAAATTTACTAAATGGAATTCTAGTGTACGGACTTTTATTTGTAACTAAGTAACCAACTATGAATGTTTTAAGTTTTGTGTCCGCAGCAGTCCAGACTGTGCTTTGTTTGCCGCCATTACGTGAGCGTATGGAGCGGCAATTTTAAACTGCAGAAATAATCAGACACTAATTCTTTCGATCGATATTACAATATTTGAACTCCGAGGACAAGAACCCACAGGAATTTACTATTTTCTATCGTAAAAGTGAAGATAACATTCAGAAGAACAATCTTAGACTTTGCGTGAAGAAATAATTTTATGGCTGGTGCGTAAGATTAATTTTTCCAAAACTAATTCATCAGTGACTTCAAACAGAAATATTTACGACGTCAGTGTTGTTATGGGTAGGGATGGTGGTGTGATATATTAGTTATTTGGTGCATACATTTTAATGTCAAATATGGAATTACTGAAACTCGCTATAGTCGGGCTCAGAATTACATGAATAAGAATTATCAGAGTTTATTTATTTCTTTCAAATAATACTGTTATTCTTGCTGCTACATTTTGATATGTTTTACAATAGCACTTACACATCACAACAACAACATTAAATAGAACCCCAAATTACCCATTACAGCAATCGCTATCTCATGACTTTTGTCACCTCAGTGTAAATATGGATGTATCTACGTGTGTGTATATGTGTGTTCCACAACTCCTCCTAATCCAACGGATTGATTTCAACCAAACATGGTACACCTATCCCTTACTACTTACCATTAGCCAACAATCGGTGTGGTGGTAATATGGTTGGTTAAAATGGCTCTGAGCACTATGGGACTTAACTTCCGAGGTCATCAGTCCCCTAGAACTTAGAACTACTTAAACCTAACTAACCTAAGGACATCACACACATCCATGCCCGAGGTAGGATTCGAACCTGCGACCGTAGCGGTCGCGCGGTTCCAGACTGTAGCGCCTAGAACCGCTCGGCCACTCCGGCCGGCTGGTGGTAATAACTACTTACCTATCATAGTTCAGGGGATATGACTTCATAAGCAAAGAGATGCGTGAAGAACTGCAGTATCATCCATAACGTTTAAATCTATTACTTCTGTGCCACAATCTCTATTCACAATACATTACGCAGACAATCCACATATACCGCTAATTCCTCCTATGAAATTATATCACGGCACCACACATAGTCCAGGAGATATGACGTCATAAACACTGAGACGTGTGAAAAACTGCTGCATTGGGCACCGCGTTTAAATTTATTACTTATTTGCTATTAACTCTATTCGCGATATATTTCGCAGACAGTATTCACATAGGCCGTTAAATGTACCTACACAAATATATCACTGTATGACACGTAGTTCAACAGATATGACGTAATAAACACTGACATGCGCAAAAAAATGCTGAATCGTGGATGAAGTTTTAATAGATTCGTTCTCTACTACTAAGACGCCCACCCAATCGAGTCAACTTCGGGAAGCCCCTGACAACTGGCTGCGCTTTTGACAGCTTGTAACTGCGAAGCGCAAACGGCTGTAGGCGAAAGCAGTAGCTTTCTACAGTGCTCTGAAGAGGCATTGCCATCGAGATCTTTACAAAAATGGTTCAAATGGCTCTGAGCACTATGGAACTTAACATACGTTGTCATCAGTCCCCTAGAACTTAGAACTACTTACACCTAACTAACCTAAGGACATCACACACATCCATGCCCGAGGCAGGATTAGAACCTGCGACCGTAGCGGTCGCGCGGTTCCAGACTGATGCGCCTAGAACCGCTCGGCCTCCACGGCCGGCAGATGTTTACAAAATCGCTCTGTAGACATGCGAAGCGGCTGCGCCCGGCATACAGAAACTGTGCTCTACAAACGCAGTATGTTTTTCAGAATATACCGATACGATCCTTCTAAAGAGCGAAACTAACGGTAATGGAAGACCAGCTAGCCGGCTTTGTGAAGACCGTTCTCCACAATGTCCGACTCCATCGCATGCCCTTTTCGCTCCAATTACGCAACGTGTTCGAGAAAGGGTGCCTTCACCGTCAACAGGCGTGACTGGCGCACCAAGGAGACGCCACTCACCCGAAATGGAAGAGGCCGTTCTGCATCATGTTGAAGAGAACCCGTCAACGACTACACAAGGAATTTCTTTGGCTATTAAGAAATGGTAACTTAAAACAAATAATGTACTGGGTCACGTCTAACCAATGATTTCCAAAAGTGGTCGCGTTAGCAACATGTTTCCAACCAACATGTAGTTTTTTATTATACGATCTCATAGCATGTAACACCATCTGAAGTGTAACGTTTCTTCTTCTTTCGCTGCGTCAGGTGTGACTGGTTTGAAGTTTTGCCGAGCCCTCGCACCTGATGCAGCTGGCTATGACATACTGAGTCAACTCCCAATCTCCACTGTTACCTTAAGGGGAGGTACCTGTGAAATTTCAAACACATCGTAAGTCAATGAGCACATCGTGTTAGTAACGATTCATCGATCAAGCGAGTGTAAAGAGGCAGTAATTTATCTAAACAAAATTGATTTATTGGAGTTTTTATACTAGAAGCATGATATCCAGGCTCAATATCTGCTGCCAATGCTGCCTGATAAAATCGCCATGATGATTCCCCTTTCGGGCAGTGAGAATCTTGAGAATTTCTGTCAGCAGAAGTGCAGTGATATATTTATGCAAATATTGCGTCTTCCATATTCAGTAAATAATAAATTAGTTGATACTATTAGATTGTAAAATGTCGATCACATCGAATGGCATGTTTATACGTACCGTTATAGCACCTTTATTTCTAGATATTGCTTTTTTGTAGTATTCTGCAAGGTTTTTTTTATTGCAGTGTCCTTCAGCTGTCCATGACCCTTACCATCCAACATAATTTTTTTGCTTCTTCTTTCAAAATTTGTGTTATACCTGAACCCTGGTACTACTCAATTCTTTAGAAAATCAAAATTACAATCTCACCACAGTTATTTAAAGGAGATAGGAAGCCCGGGATCACTGGTGATGGACAAGCTTATGATTATTGTACAATTTTAATTTGACTCAAAACAAATTTTATTATAAACTTCAATTCGGACATTTGCCCTCTTACTGCTGCAATATACAAATCTTCACTTTAATTGAATTAGATAAACATGAGTAATAATCATACTATTTTGTGTTCGCAACCAAAATCATTGATAGTCGGTACGATGAATAATAAAATCACAAACAACCGTACTTTTAAACCATATCTCAAAAGACAATAACATTGTACACTTCCAACCAAAGTTACACAGCCACACAATACCACAACTTCATAAACACCAAGACATCTTAAAGCTTAATATAACTGAACTACCCACATAAAGGTCCACAGTGAAACATGCTTGTACTAAAAATACAAGGTGGGCCAACCACGGTCGCAGAACATGCACACAGAAACAACAACAAGATGAATGTTCAACCAGTAAAATAACTTACAGAAATGCTAATCTTATAACAGGGTGGCCTCGCATAACTAACCGACATAATGACTCACAATGATTCCCAAATTGCACTTAACTTTAGAGAACAGCGTTAAGGCTCATAGCAGTGTTTGGCAGCAATAACGCTACGGCCGGCAAACAATACAAGCGTTCACTGCCCACGGCTTGTGCACAGGGTCACATTGCAGGGGGTATACACTCCTGGAAATTGAAATAAGAACATCGTGAATTCATTGTCCCAGGAAGGGGAAACTTTATTGACACATTCCTGGGGTCAGATACATCACATGATCACACTGACAGAACCACAGGCACATAGACACAGGCAACAGAGCATGCACAATGTCGGCACTAGTACAGTGTATATCCACCTTTCGCAGCAATGCAGGCTGCTATTCTCCCATGGAGACGATCGTAGAGATGCTGGATGTAGTCCTGTGGAACGGCTTGCCATGCCATTTCCACCTGGCGCCTCAGTTGGACCAGCGTTCGTGCTGGACGTGCAGACCGCGTGAGACGACGCTTCATCCAGTCCCAAACATGCTCAATGGGGGACAGATCCGGAGATCTTGCTGGCCAGGGTAGTTGACTTACACCTTCTAGAGCACGTTGGGTGGCACGGGATACATGCGGACGTGCATTGTCCTGTTGGAACAGCAAGTTCCCTTGCCGGTCTAGGAATGGTAGAACGATGGGTTCGATGACGGTTTGGATGTACCGTGCACTATTCAGTGTCCCCTCGACGATCACCAGTGGTGTACGGCCAGTGTAGGAGATCGCTCCCCACACCATGATGCCGGGTGTTGGCCCTGTGTGCCTCGGTCGTATGCAGTCCTGATTGTGGCGCTCACCTGCACGGCGCCAAACACGCATACGACCATCATTGGCACCAAGGCAGAAGCGACTCTCATCGCTGAAGACGACACGTCTCCATTCGTCCCTCCATTCACGCCTGTCGCGACACCACTGGAGGCGAGCTGCACGATGTTGGGGCGTGAGCGGAAGACGGCCTAACGGTGTGCGGGACCGTAGCCCAGCTTCATGGAGACGGTTGCGAATGGTCCTCGCCGATACCCCAGGAGCAACAGTGTCCCTAATTTGCTGGGAAGTGGCGGTGCGGTCCCCTACGGCACTGCGTAGGATCCTACGGTCTTGGCGTGCATCCATGCGTCGCTGCGGTCCGGTCCCAGGTCGACGGGCACGTGAACCTTCCGCCGACCACTGGCGACAACATCGATGTACTGTGGAGACCTCACGCCCCACGTGTTGAGCAATTCGGCGGTACGTCCACCCGGCCTCCCGCATGCCCACTATACGCCCTCGCTCGAAGTCCGTCAACTGCACATACGGTTCACGTCCACGCTGTCGCGGCATGCTACCAGTGTTAAAGACTGCGATGGAGCTCCGTATGCCACGGCAAACTGGCTGACACTGACGGCGGCGGTGCACAAATGCTGCGCAGCTAGCGCCATTCGACGGCCAACACCGCGGTTCCTGGTGTGTCCGCTGTGCCGTGCGTGTGATCATTGCTTGTACAGCCCTCTCGCAGTGTCCGGAGCAAGTATGGTGGGTCTGACACACCGGTGCCAATGTGTTCTTTTTTCCATTTCCAGGAGTGTATATAATCCGACCGGCACCACAATGAGCGGTCCTGAATATCCATAACCACGCCGGCGACAGGGAACAAGCAGTCTTAACAAATGGCGTGCAGCACAAATAGATTGCAATGAAAACTAGGTCAAATCACAGCCACAATGGAATAAATAATAAGCACACTCCCAAATTCTTACGGAGAAATACTCAACATTACCCGTCTCCCAGTAAATTAGCGGGAAACTGTAGAGATCACTTCCAGTTGCCTTAAGGCACTTTCAACATTAAATAAACATACCAAATGCTGCCGTGACAAATGATTAAACCATCAACTCGACTGCTACCGGGCACATACACAACCGCAGCCAGTCCCACAGCTAGCAATATGTGTTAAAACAAGTTAAAATTTGCATGAAAACCACTTAAAACACACACTACACGGATAAACAGAAACATGTGGAACATAAGTCTCCTTAAAAATAGCCACGGTGGAACCAAGTTCAGAACCGTCTCCGACAGCTACTCATGCCACCTTAAGTTTCAACAATCTGCTTCGTTGAACACAGAATAAAAGTCGTACGTAACTTGGAGCTTACAAATTACGAGCTGGAAAGCTGTTCAGCGTGAGACGACGAACCCACCACAATTTTGCACGTCAAGGCGCCCCATGATCGGCACTGTACATCCCGTGCGCGCCGAAAGACAAGGGCGGCGAGATCGGCCAGGCCCATGCACCACGGTTAGGAACGCGGGCTTGTTTCCCACACAAGTTGGCTCGTTGAATGCCGACCGGAGACTCACCTGTCACACGTTCACCCGGAAAACCGTCGTGGGAGCAGTCAAAGATAGCAGGACAGCCGAATATCGAAATCAGCGATGCAAGTGGAGCACCCTAGCGCCAGCCGCCACGGCTCAATACCTTCACAGACCCTGCAAAAAGTGTGAATTGGAAATGTATCCTATCGCAATTTTGCGATGCAAATATTGAAAATAACATAGTTGTGACGTAGATAATGTGTACACATCTATGTATTTACAAGAAGTTTTGTGTAGACATACTGACATAGAATACCTTTTTCCACCATGATTCACATGTTCTTTCTTTTGTCTGTCATGATTATCTCCTTAAAATACTCAGTGAGGCGACATGATTGGAAGGTTTTGAATCACCATCTGAAAGCATTTTGGTATACTGAAATCCACAGCTTTCGGATCCTTTCCTTATATCTTCAGTAATGGTAAGTTTCATCGTAGCAGAAGACGCCGAATGATTCATGGAACATTGATTGGCGTGCCCTTCCGGTGTATCTTCACCTAACTAGGTTGCTGTATCAACGCAAGTTTGACAAAAGTTTGTTACAGTACCAAAAACGATTTTGTATCCTGTGAACAAACCAATAATTCTGCCAAAACCAGCTTTTAATCGGAACATAGAATGAAGGCTTTCACGACCGGATAACATAGGTGCTGGCAAACCTTTCGGGATGTGTGGTCGTGGTCCAAGAAACTCTTCCGTTCCTGACGTTTCGTCCAGGTCTGCGTTGGACATCCTCAGAGGCGCTCCTCCGCTGAGTCTTGCAGATTCGAAAACCTCTAGTTGCCCATGAACCATCATAACTCACACCTAAATCTATTTTGTATCTGAACTTCGCAGTATTATATCATTGTTGGTAATATTATCATCACTACGCTCACAATCAAAAGGAGATCTACTTGTATTTTGTTTGAAACATAGTCTCGACGTATAAATACGAGATTTGGAAGAATCATTTCTATTCAGTTCGCAATAAGAACATTTTATTCTATGCGAAAACCCCTAGCACGTTGGATCTAACTCAAAATTCAAGATACTTTGGTCGCAATCAACGCACTTCGTTTTTTATAATAATGATAATAATAGTGAAAAGTCAAGTAGAAGATACTGAGATTCGTCTGCCTATCCTTCAGTGTCTTTTCATACTAGCAGCATTGTGTTTCTCAACCCTATTGCCAGCAATACTGTAAAATTTCATCTCTATGTGTATGTTTTTCTCATACGATATATTTTCATTAACACTTTGCTACTGTCACTAACACTTTCGTTTTCTTCGCTTTTCACGTTTTTCCATCTCTTCTTCACTATCTAACTACAATTTGCAGAGTGCCTCTTACGTCGAGGCATATTTGGTACTATTAGTTACTGACATCATGTCAAAGAATGTGTAGGAGAGCGATGAAGTACTGCTCGCGAACACTCACCGCCCAACGCGGCGAGCATGTTCCCGTGTCCTCTGTGTACGCACGGGTAAGTCGTCGGGCTTGTGTGTGAGGAATGAAAGTGGGTCTCCTCTGGTCACCGGTTGTCTTGCTGTCATCAATCGTCTGACATCCGCGTCATGTTAGAGCTGGTACGATGCAGGGGCGTTGACGGCTAGAGTGTATGTATGTATCGTGGTATGAATAAAGTTATGTAAAGCAACTGGACTGTGTAGAATGCTGAAAATGGCTCTCAGCACTATGGGACTTAACATCTGAGGTCATCAGTCCCCTAGATCTAGAACTACTTAAACTTAACAACCTAAGGACATCATACACATCCATGCCAGAGGCAGGATTCGAACCTGCGACCGTAGCAGCCGCGTGGTTCCGGACAGAAGCGCCTCGAACCGCTCGACCACAGCGGCCGGCTCGAATGTTGATCACCTTAGAACTCACAACACGCCGCCATGAATCCTGGACCAGGAACCTTTATAAATATTTACTGTCCTATTCACACTTGAGTCCGCTACGAACGTAAATTCTAATCACCTTACGCTTATTTATTTACATTGATTTCAGATGTACGTATAGATTATTCACATACAGGGTGTTACAAATTTACAAAAAGGTACGGCCAAACTTACAGGAAACATTCCTCACACACAAAGAAAGAAAATATGTTATGTGGACATGTGTCCGGAAACGCTTACTTTCCATGTTAGAGCTCATTTTATTACTTTTCTTCAAATCACATTAATCATGGAATGGAAACACACAGCAACAGACCGTACCAGCGTGACTTCAAACACTTTGTTACAGGAAATGTTCAAAATGTCCTCCGTTAGCGAGAATACATGCATCCACCCTCCGTCGCATGGAATCCCTGATGCGCTGATGCAGCCCTGGAGAATGGCGTATTGTATCACAGCCGTCCACAATACCAGCACGAAGAGTCTCTACATTTGGTACCGGGGTTGCGTAGACAAGAGCTTTCAAATGCCCCCATAAATGAAAGTCAAGAGGGTTGAGGTCAGGAGAGCGTGGAGGTCATGGAATTTGTCCGCCTCTACCAATCCATCGGTCACCGAAACTGTTGTTGAGAAGCGTTCGAACACTTCGACTGAAATGTGTAGGAGCTCGATCGTGCATGAGCCATATGTTGTGTCGTACTTGTAAAGGCACATGTTCTAGCAGCACAGGTAGAGTATCCCGTATGAAATCATCATAACGTGCTCCATTAAGCGTAAGCGGAAGAACAAGCTAAAATGAGCTCTAACATGGAAATTAAGCGTTTCCGGACACATGTCCACATAACATCTTTTATTTATTCGTGTGTGAGGAACGTTTCCTGAAAGTTTGGCCGTACCTTTTTGTAACACCCTGTATAAATACACGATTACGGATGTACATACGGATTATGCACATATATAGACAAACACAAAAGCGATGTCTCAAATTTCTGCACTGTGCATATCTATATAATGATAGGAAACTAACTATACTTCAACCTTTTTGAAAAAAAAAATCAAAATGGCCATGATAAAACATGCTACTCCTCCGTCAGTTTTAAACATTTTTGGCTCAAAATTTTTTGTGAGGATATTCCATAATAACAACAACTCCACGTAAGGTAGAACTCAAAGATCCAAAAGCATGTAAAAAAATTTTTAGGAAATTGGATTTATACACGTATCTCAGTATGCCTATATCTTTTATGAAACAAATTTTGGGCCCTTTGTGATTTTTGTATGGTCGGGTGTAAACTTGCCCGGTACCTCCCCTTAAGTTCGGAAACACATTGTGACCTAATTAATCAATAGATTAGTAATTACGTATTACAGTAGCCAAGACAACATATGCAACAGATGTAACCATACTCTAAGAAGATATAAAGGGAAAAGCTGTCACATCATATCTAAGTCAAATTGCCATCTCTTATTCCTACCATTAAATACAATTTTAACTTTAATTTAAAATACGTTCACGACCTACTATGTATCTTATTTTCTATCATTATCTAAGTTAGCAATAGATTTAAACAAAATTTTATATATACGCTTGTACATTTTTATATTTTTTGATTTTTTATTTTGATTTTGTTCTTTTGTAAAATTCTCAAAAAAATGTACTACTAATAAAACTGAATTTGTACGATATAACATGTAAAATCACAACATGTAGGACTTGCTATATAACAACAGGCAGCAGGTCTTTATTTGAGAAATAAATAGGTAAAATAAATAAATAAATTTTCAAAAGGTTGTAGCATGGAAACGGTACGTTCCCGGATACAGGTTAAAGTTGAAAATATTATCTACTCACTCCGTTCTACACGTCCTAGAAGCCTGTAACGGAAATTTCTAAACGCCCTGTGTGAGAGAACATGTAGGATATAACAAGTGCCACATAAGAAAACTGCACTGCTACGAGTAGGACTCGTCCCCTGAGGGTTCCGTACAAACTTCGTGTGGGGCAGTTGCCTGGTGCAAGTCTTTTATTGGACGCATCTTAGGAGACTTGGGTTTCCCTAACTTAAACCAGTTATCAACCGGGGAAAGGGTACCTGTAGTTTAGCGTGGAATGCGAACCGTTGTTTCTGGCGACTTCTCACATCATTGAGAGGTGTACGGTAGGTTGAAAATCCGGCATGTACATAAATACACTCATGCTCATAAATTAAGGATAATGCTGATACATGGTGAAACAACGATCTGGTGGGCAGTTTGCGAGTTTAAATCACCTCGGGGTATGACCACGCCGTGCATTTGACCTGCGGTCGTCGCACGGTGGCACTGGCAGCAGTCCACGTACGCAGAGGTGTATTGGTGCATGTCAGAGTACGGTGCAGCGAGTAAGTGTGCAGACGTATTCAGACATGCTAATGACGACTGTGTGTTGAAAATGGCTCAGAGTACACATATTAATGACGTTATGAGGGGTAGAATACTAGGGCGACTGGAGGCGGGTCAAAAACAGCAGGTCGTAGCACGGGCCCTCCATGTGCCACAAAGTGTGACCTCAAGATTATAGCAACGATTCCAGCAGACAGGAAACGTGCCCAGGCGCTACAGTACCGGACGTCCACAGTGTACAACACCACAAGAAGACCGATATCTGACCAACAGTGCCCTCAGACGGCCACGGAATACTGCAGATAGCTTTGCTCCGGACCTCGTGGTCGTGCGGTAGCGTTCTCGCTTCCCACGCCCGGGTTCCCGGGTTCGATTCCCGGCGGGGTCAGGGATTTTCTCTGCCTCGTGATGACTGGGTGTTGTGTGATGTCCTTAGGTTAGTTAGGTTTAAGTAGTTCTATGTTCTAGGGCACTGATGACCATAGATGTTAAGTCCCATAGTGCTCAGAACCATTTGAACCATTTTTTTTGCTGCGGATCTTATCGCAGCCACTGGAGCAGTTGTCTCCAGACACACAATCTACAGACGACTGAACAGACATGGTTTATTCGCCCGGAGACCTGCAAGGAGCATTCCACTGACCCCTGGTCACAGGAGAGCCCGTAAAGCCTGGTGTCAAGAACACAGTACATGGTCATTGGAGCAGTGGTACCAGTTTATGTTGACCGACGAGTCAAGGTATAGTCTGAACAGTGATTGTCGCTGGGTTTTCATCTGGCGTGAGCCAGGAACCAGATACCAACCCCTTAATGCCCTTGAAAGGGAGCTGTATGGATGTCGTAGTTTGATGGTGTGGGATGGGATTATGATTGGCGCACGTACACCCCTGCATGTCTTTGACAGATGAACTGTATCAGATCAGGTTTATCGGGACGTCATTTTGCACCGGCCCCACCAACTTGCCCTCGTGGAGGAGTACCTTGAAACAGAAGATATCAGGCGAATTGAGTGGCCTGCCTGTTCTCCAGACCTAAATCCCATCGAGCACGTCTGGGATGCTCTCGGTCGACGTATCGCTGCACGTCTTCAAACCCCTACGACACTGCAGGAGCTCCGACAGGCACTGGTGCAAGAATGGAAGGCTATACCCCAGCAGCTACTCGACCACCTGATCCAGAGTATTCCAACCCGTTGTGCGGCCTGTGTACGTGTGCATGGTGATCATATCCCATATTTATATCGGGGTACATGCGCAGGAAATAGTGTCGTTTTGTAGCACATGTGTTTCGGGACGGTTTTCTCAACTTATCACCAATACCGTGGACTTACAAATCTGCATCGTGTGTGTTCCCTATGTGCCTATGCTATTAGAGCCAGTTGTGTTTAGTGCCACGTTGTGTGGCACCACATTCTGCAATTATCCTTAATTTATGAGAATGAATGTAGTTTTTATAGAGGTTTTGGTGAGTGAGTTTCCGAGTATCAAAATGTGCGAATTATATGGCCGTATCTTTCGATTGCATTGACTATTTACGTCACTAAGGGACCGTAGACGTAAGTATTTGACATGAATCTGAACTAGATACATCTATCCGGTGCTGAGAAAGAGGGGTCGGACAAACAGACAGACGGACGGACAACAAAGTGATGCCATAGGGGTTTCGTTTCTACCGACTGAGGTACAGAGCCCTACAAACACACAGAAGTGGCCGTGCAAGACAGTTTGCTGGCTAAATATTGATGCATTCACTTCATAGCATGAGATGTGCCTTCTGTAAAGTCCTCAGGTGGTCCACCGTATCTTTTGTTGGGCACATTTTTATGATATGGTGCCGAATCTGCTCATATACTGGACAGTCACAACTTGGGTTATTTATATCTCCCGTTTATAAAGAATGGCCTTGCATCTCATGTGACCACTTCGCATACGGCTGAATCTAGTCCAGTCCTTTCTTGGGAAGTTGAACCCTTGCAGTACTTTTGAAGGATCAGTTGTGAGATGATGATTACTAACTGATTTCTCCCAGATATTCTTCCTCTTGTGTAGTAGTTTTATGAAACGTCCCCTTAGAACTATTTATACACGACTGTGCTTAAACTGACACACAATATTTTTAGCGCAACGCAATCTGACTATCAAAGATCCCTGCAAAAGAATGGCCCTGAGTAACATTAAACTATACCTTTCACAAATAACTTACCTCACAAAAATCTTCACTACTCGAACTACTGCAATACAGCGAGCGCCATTATTGCCAGATAAATAAAAGATTCAAACTACGGAAGTCACTAACTACTGATAGGCATAGTTAGCAAATGAAAGATTTTAATAGAGAACAAACACTGTATTTACCTTAATAATCATAATATATATAGCAGTTCAATTTCAAAACTTCCGCCATCTCTCTCCCCACATCCACCACTGCTGGCGGCTCACCTCCAACTGTGCAACGCTACGCGCTGTTCACATCCAGCTGCCGCTGCCCAACACTACAATGGCAGACAACAATGCAAACTAGCCACATACTGCACACAGCACAGCCAGTGATTTTCATACAGAGCGCTATGTGGCATTACCAATATAAAAATCTAAACAGCCTACTTACATAGCCCACATGTTCCCCACAAAAAATTTTACAAAATATTTTTGGGCAGTGGCCAATAATGATTTGAAAAAATTTTTCATAATTACAATAACAAAGATATCAAATGCACACACTTATTTATACAATGTTGGTCAAAAGCTAAAATTTTCTCACAGTCCATAAAGACAGTCCAGATTGTTCATCACAATAGTAATTACAATTTTTTTTTACAAAGTCTCATTAGTAAAAAAAATTGCACACAGAAGTAGTGGATTTCCATGCAGTCTTGAAGAAGTAGTGTTGTCCTTCCAATTGAAAGACAGTACTGACTCTTGACATGCTGACAGGTAATGGGACACAACAGAGTAAACCCACAGCAGAGTCATTCGACGTTTTGAAGAAGATTGGTAGGTAGGTCATCACAGAGCAGACCCACTGTAGTCATTGTAGAAATTGTGGACAGGCCCACTGTAGTCCTGGTAGAGATTGTGGTATTGGTGGGCCACCAGAGGTGCAGACCCACTGTAGTCCTTGTAGAAATAATGGTATTGGTGAGCCAGCAAAGGTGTAGACCCACTGTAGTCCTTGTAGAAATAATGGTATTGGTGAGTCAGCAAAGGTGTAGACCCACTGTAGTCCTTGTAGAGATAGCCAGCAGCCATCTGCTGCGACTGTGCAGGTGCACAATCACCATCGAAGGGTCTTGCAGAGAAGATAGCAAGTCCATAAACCACCACTTGTGCACGCACAAAGTTTTTGGGAATTGTCCTTAGAACCAGCAATGCTGTTATCCAGTCCCTTTCTGAATTATTAACACATGTGCAAACACTAACAGTCCCAACTTCTCACATATTGTGTATTACTATGACCAACAGAAATATGTGCAGTGAAATGAATGCTTACACGTTACTAATTTGATGAACTGCTGTCAATTACAATTTTATAACATAAGAATACAATGACAAAGGTACAAAATACATAATTAAAAACATAACAATACAGATAACATTTGTAGTACAGGCTTTACAACAGAATAGAAATAAACATATACATCAGTGTTACAGGAATTATGACATAAGTACATACATAAAAGATCAGAAGAACGTTTGAAACATCACCTTCACATGTGATCAACCAAACAGTATAAATAATGTCTAAACATCTTTACAAAGTAAAGAGTATTAGAAAATGTCTACAACATAGCTCTCATCAGCTAAACACATAAAGACAGGAAAAACACAAATACACAAGGGTACACAACATATAGAGGGATGACACAAAAGGAAAGGACAGGGTTTGTTTTACTGCAGTATTTTCCATGGAGATCTCCCTTTGTTCATCATTATTCCTAAAAGTCCTATTTAAGCCTGCTTTCTGTATTCTGTCCACATCCTCTGTCAAAAATAGTTTTTCTCCACTGTACAGTATCCTGTTTTTTTGCCCAAACCATTTTCATATAGCTTCTCAATACATTTCTTCCAAGTCATCATAGTTAGTTTCTTATATAGTCTACCCCTCTTAAGCTAACTTAAATCTACTGAGCTCAGATATATATACCAAGGGACGAGGCAATGCAGCATCACATAAAACAATTAATATAAACAGCAATTAAAAAAACGCAGATTTGCGAAGCAAGCAGCATTAAGAAATTAGCAAAGCAATTGTAATATTACAATTAATCTAAGGCAATGTGCAGCAAATAATAAAAATAAATCATTAGTAAAACTGGCTTAACAGAATAATACAAAGTCAAATTCAATAACACTATGCCTGGCAAACAGCAGCAACTTATACCTAAACATGACATAGCTCAAGCAGAAAAAATATTACAGTAAAAACAACAATGCAGATAAGGGAAATGTATATTCACATCTTAATGTCTATGTAATTAAAGTGGTGCACCACAACAACTTATTGTAAAAAAAATATTACCATGTACTTGAAAAGAAAATTATGTGTTACTGTTACTAGTTCCTTCTTATTGTTCTTTCCTTTCCAAGTGCTCCTTTTTTAAAGAATGTGGATCATAAAATAATTATTTAATAGATCTGTTGACAGAAAGTGTTCACATTAGTAAATGCATTTTATTTTATCAAAGCAATGCTGCAACACAGCTGGAAACCAGATATCAAATGAAATAAGCAATTACGCAAACCAAAGCATAAAAATATCATTCAATAGTCGTGTGACATTTCATAAGTTAGTAGAAATTCTCTCAACTCTCGTAGAAAGACGCTTGTCGTAATCAGGTGTGCATATGTAAAAATATTTCTTGTCATTTCATTAGGCATTTCAGTAAATATCATTTCATTAGGCATTTTAGTAAATATCATATCATTAGGCATTTTAGTAAATATCATAAATTACGAGCTCCACAGTATGCTTTCAACAAGGAAATGTCAATAGCGAGGATAATGGCCTCCCCCTTTTTTTTTTCTACCTGTGCTTCCGGAAAGTCACACCCTAATGGCTTGTTCTCCAGGTGTCTGACACAGCTGTGTGCCGACGACGTACGTGCAGGTGGTCACTTAACTTTCTTACAGAAATATTTACGACAGCAGTTTCCGCTACAGTGACAGTCTCATATAAAATATTTCACAGGTCAAGAATTTGCGTTGCAAATGTGTAGAAACAAAATGCTATTGATATAACAGTGTCCAAAAAATTTTCGCCGGCATTGTGATACATTCACGCATTTACACACATTTCATAACTCTTAAAGTACGATTCTTGGTTTCCAACATCCTTTTTCACAAATCAAGAGTCCCTACCCACTATTCATTATTCCTTACCTTATTACACATATACATATTCGTATTCATCAACACATAATAACTACATAGCATAATCAGATTCCTCATATAACATCAGCTTATTGATCAATAACATACCTCAACAGCATAATACACATCGTCGTCGTAAAAATAACATCATTACACCTCAGTCAAATCTCAAAAAAGTCGTAGCTTTCTGCAATAATTTCAAACCATAAAAAAATATTCTCTGCTCATTTCAATAGTGTCATCTGCCTCAAACGTACTTTAAAAATCATGATCTCATACCAAATACATCATTCAAAGCTCTCATTGTATCACAATGGTTCCGAAAAAATACAAACAGTTCACAAAGTACAGACAAAATACAATTTCATAAGTGTGAAGTTACCCAACTGTGTAATTGCGTAAACATGTGTCACTGATGTAGTAAAAAGATGTTTGTTTCTCTGATAAATGATCAGATAGCTGTGTAATTTGTGTGTTAGAGAAATATGGTACCGATGTGTAAAGTTGTATAAGCAAATACCATATTAGCTAGGGCTCCTTGTGCTTGCCAAACACATGGTACACAAAGTAGGCGTGTACCCCCCTGAGGATTAATGTAATTATACCCTCAGGTGTTACAGATTACAGCAATGGAATGAAATGTATCACGGAAAACTTTCTTTGTAATTCAAAAATCTTTAAAAATAAATGTTTTAAGTACAAAATTAATCACTGAAATGCATGTCCTGTAGCGCTAAAGGTGCATCTTGTTGTAAGATAATCTCTGTGGAAGTATCGTAGTTATTTTCCTCCGAAAGCTAAGTTCTGCAGAAGCCAATGTACTTACCTCATGATAAACAAAAGTGAAATGCTTGGCGTAGAGATATCTTAGTTATTACGCTTATTGTTGTGATGATGAAAGTACTGTGCTGTAACGTATTGTTGTGCTATGGAAAAGGCTGTCTCCTTGTAGCTATACCACAAAAGTTACTGATAAAACATGTTTTGCTTTCCAGAAGAATTCAGAAAAACTGTGCAGATATAAAACAGAAACACCGCAAAAGCAACATTGTAAATTGTCACTCATTAGTGGCGTCGTGATAAAATCGTGTAGCTGTCACATAAACTAACCATTGTCTCATCTGGTATCTCACAGAAAGTACCTTAAATCCAGAATGTATTTTCAAGTACATCAAAATATTGCATTAGAATCTCATTAGCAGTACCAGATATAATGTTATTTTTCTCGGAGCCAGCCGGCGCACGTGTATGCCTGCGGTGTGAGTCATTGTCTGTCTCTTTGTTGCCGCGCGTCGTTACTGTGATTAGGACGCCTAACTTCCACAAATTCGCCTTGCCGAGAGGGCCCAGCTCTGTTTAAAGCTCGCCAGTTCTGATGGAATTCAGGTCTGTCGTTTTGTCGGTAGTTTACACAGTTTCTTTCGTGTCAGTCACGTGGTGGAGAATTTCTCCCTGAATCGTAACTGCGCGCTGGACCGTTGCGTCTGAAGTTATTCTGTCTCCCGTGATAATAATTATTTTGGTTCCCATATTGTCTGTTTCTTTGATTGTCTCTGTGATAGTCATTACCGCGGAAAGGTGATCTTTCCCTGTAACTATTACTCTGCCAGTGGTTGTCATATGGGTGGTGTCTGTTTTGGTCACGATTTACGTTGTAAGAATAGGTTTGTCGTGGCCATTTATTGTTTCTGTCGTCACGGAATTGTGACGGATGTGACCTGTAGTGATTGTTTTCCTGTTTTCGCATCCCGCGACTGTCTGTGTCAATTTCTAATTCTTGTAAGAGTCCCTGAAAAGCTTCAATGTCGTCTTTGCAACGTCCTGCCAAAATATTATGCCGTAAATGTTCAGGTAATTTGATTAAACAAATGCGAATGAGTTCTGAGGGGCTGTGTGGGTTTGACAGGTACTGATTCTTGTGCAACATATCTTCAAAATATTTGACAAGACTGGAAAATTCAGATTGTTCAAAGTGTTTCATAATCATGATGCTATGTTTTACTTAGTCTTGTGTAGCTTGTGACCAATATGCTGAGAGGAATGCATGGTAAAATTCTCCTTCACTATGACAATCGTGAATGACCGATCGCATTCTTACAGCTGGTTCATTCTCCAAGTAGCCACACATAAATTCTAATCTGTGTTCTAATGACCAGTTGGGAGGAAAACAATGAGAGAATTGATGGAGCCATGCTTGTGGATGAATGTCGTTGCCAGAATTCTTAAATGTTTTGAATTTACGTGTAGTAATGAACAGCTTATAGTCAAAATCATCATGTCGGCGAGTCACATATCGGTCATTGTTACGTCGTGTCGGCGGTTCCATCTCAAAATTCGGTCCACCTTGCTAATTCCTTTCATAATTACCGAAATGCCCTGTGTTATTATTTTGTGGCTTTTCCGTATTTCTAAGTTCCTCTTCCCGTGTTGGAGCGCGAGTGTCCTCTGGAATATGTAATTCTTGTATCACCTGCGTCAACTGATCTTGTACTTCCCGGATTTCTCTTTTGTACTGTGTATTGATTTGATTTTGATTTTGTTTGAATTTTCTTATTTGTTCATACTCTTCTGTGTCAGTAAAGGCTACAGGTCTTGTGTCATTCAGATCATCATCTACCTTTGTAGATAAGTTAGTGACCTGATTCGAAAGTTCGGCTACTTTCTCCGATAGTGAACACATTTCCTCAGTGTGTTTTTCTGAACCAAGTTTCAGAGTGTCCATTTGTGTTGAAATCGAATCTACTGTGTCCTTTACGTTTTCCTGAGTTTTTGCAAGTTGCGTAACCGAATCGGTAGATGCAACTGAGTCAATTTTAGCTCACAAGGTCTCATGATTTTCATGAACAATGGTTTGCAGTTCTTTTATGGCTGCTTCGTGATTCTGTAATGCATTTTCATGCCGCGAAAAAATAGGTTGAAAATGCTCACAAATCTGTGTTTTTACGTCATTACAGACTTTTTGACATTTCGATTCAATGTTATGTAACTCAGTAGTTAAATCTTCACGTGTTTGTTCAAGTGTGGTGTCTAACTTCCGAAGATTTTGTTCCATTGTATCTAACTGTTGCTGTGTTTGTCTCTGGTGTTGTTCCATTGTGTCTAACTTATGAAGATTTTGTTCCATTGTGTCTAACTTTTGAAGATTTTGTCCCATTTGTTTCTGATTTTGTTCAAGCTTTGTGTCTAACTTTTGTAGCCTTTGTCCCATTTGTTGCATTAACTGTAATAACAGTGCACTGATGTCTGAAACATGTTCCTCAGTGCTACTCGGCAATGCATTTGAACCGGCAATATTTGCAGTTTGAAAAGCAGAAAATGTGTCTTGGCTTATTTGAGAAAAGGGTGAGGACGCAAAACCTGAATCTACAGTATTTGCAAGATTGTGTCCTGTCATTTCGGAATCCTGAGGCGAGCTGTTGCCGACCGATCGATCGATAATGCTTCCCTGTTCACTAATTGTTTCACTGCCTACACCATTATTTGACGCCCGCTCCATTTCCCTATGCACAGTTTCCAAATTACTACTTTGAATATTTGTTAATTCATTACATGGTGGCGTTAACACACTGCTTTCGTCTTCACTGTCATTTCTCAGTTTACTTTGGAGCCTAGTATTACGTTTTTCACACGCCATTATTGTCACAATATTTCACACGACAACACAGAAAAGTACAATTTTAAGAGCAAAAATAAGAGAACACATTAACATAGAACTGAAAATAATATCTAGTTAATTGAAGCTGCGAAATACTTGGTGCAAATCTACATGCATGCCACAACTGTTTTACTGTACAACAATGAAAGACTGCAACTACAAAGGAGATTCTCTCTACAATTACGCAATAGCAATAAACAAAATCTACACTAATTACACAAACTACAAGAAAAAATCAGAAGATTCCAGTGAGGTATCCAAGGCTAAGGGTCGACATATGAAACGTCCCCTTTGAACAATTTATACACGACTGTGCTTAAACTGACACACAATATTTTTAGCGCAACGCAATCTGACTATCAAAGATCCCTGCAAAAGAATGGCCCTGAGTAACATTAAACTATACCTTTCACAAATAACTTACCTCACAAAAATCTTCGTTACTCGAACTACTGCAATACAGCGAGCGCCATTATTGCCAGCTAAATGAAAGATTCAAACTACAGAAGTCACTAACTACTGATAGGGATAGTTAGCAAATGAAAGATTTTAATAGAGAACAAACACTGTATTTACCTTAATAATCATAATATATATAGCAGTTCAATTTCAAAACTTCCGCCATCTCTCTCCCCACATCTACCACTGCTGGCGGCTCACCTCCAACTGTGCAACGCTACGCGCTGTTCACATCCAGCTGCCGCTGCCCAACACTACAATGGCAGACAACAATGCAAACTAGCCACATACTGCACACAACACAGCCAGTGATTTTCATACAGAGCGCTACGTGGCATTACCAATATAAAAATCTAAACAGCCTACTTACAGTTTAAAGGTATACTGTCCTCTTACATAGTTGTACTTCATCTTTCACTTCGTGATTTGAAGCGTTTATTTGGTTAATTAATTTTACAGCAGCAATAGGCAAATTTTTTGCGTGATTTGTCTGTAGTATTTTTTCTCGTTCATAAATAGTTGTTTTCTTTTATCCTCTTAGGTTTGGTGGAGCTATATTACTGATGACAGAGTGTCACGGTATAAGAGTGGATCTTAATGTACAGTCATGCTCAAAAGTATCCGAACGACCTGAAGTGCACTTCGCCTGACTCACATGCAACCCACATAACGCAGCTGTCTAGCAGGTCCTCTAATCGCTCCTTGGTACAGTCGTTTGACTATTCAAAATGGTTCCAACAAGTGACCACTAGAAAACACTGCTCTGTATCGCAATAATTCAAGATGTAAGGTAATACTACGATACTAGAAATATCAGGGAACACCTTATCACAGATAAGTCTGTGCTTAAGGGTTGTAAGCTCACATTTATTGCAATAAATGATATACCTGAAATGTTACCACTCTCATTATTACGTCAGATAGGTAATGCACGTAGAACGTTCGTCGTATTCATGATTTCCTCTTCAAAGTAACATACCGTACTTGTTATTTAACACAAAATGACGTTAAACATTTAAGTTATACACGAGCAGCTGGTTGAGAATATGTAGGAACTTCAAATGACACGACGAACCGTCTCGTTCTGCATATGAATTCAAACCCAGGTCATGAAGACTAAGATTTCGTGACTGACGGAAACTAACAGTCATTCCTGACTAGGCATAAATAGAGAGATATACCTCGCTTTTAGACAGTATAAGTTACCAAATTTCAGCTTTAACTTACATAATGTAAACATTTTTAACGGACGCTAATTCCTACCCAGTACCTGTTGTCCCTGTTAACGAACTACGAGAGATGTTAAATATTGCTTCTTCACAAGTAACTTACTGGAATGCCGTGAGGTAAAGCTTTGTGTTGGAGAGGGATTCGAACCCAGAACCTTATCGGATTGTTATCGAAGCACAATCAACTGTGACATGTCAGATTTTCTCGGCAGTAGCTAGATGTTTTATCTGCAATGACGAGACGAAACATTAACTTTTTCCTTCACAGGACTCCAACCCGGCACCTATCGCTGTTATATTCTAGAGAAAACGTACGTTAAATATGATTTTGTTACACCAGCAGCGATATGTGAGCATTTCTGAACTAGAAATAATATGACGAAGAGTTCAGCGCTGACTGGGAATCGAACTCCACACATATCGTTGTTGACTACACACAAAGAGACGTCAGCTACCGAATTTTTCTCCACCAGCAGCTCGGAATAACATCCTTGAACTTACAGTGATCTCTCAAATAGTTCTGTGTCTCACTGGGAGCCAAAAACGTCAGATATCGTTGGTGTTGACAACGAATGAAAATGCATTAAAAATCAAAATTATTATCCACCAGCAGATAGGTGTTATAATGCAAGAGCCTGATTATACATAATGAAAACTTTAGTGCCAGACCAGGATTCGAACCCATTCACGCGCAATATGTGGCAATGTTGAGGAATCTGCAGTTTTGTACAAACAATAAATTGTAGTCGAGCTGTATTGTCACGAAGGGATCAAATTCCGCTTTAAGGGCGGTCTGAGTTGCGTTCCCAGTTCAGAACCAATTTTATCGACATACAGAAGCGCAAATAGAAGATGGAATAAGTGTCCTGTGATCCTTCATAGCGTTTGTTTCGTCAATAGAAATAAATAACTAGTATAAGAAAGGTTACTGGCGATAGAGTTCCCACATTTCGCCCCTCTTGACTTTATTGTAGTTCAACCTAACGTCTACTTGGTAGAGAAGGAATACCATGTGTAATGTGAATTTCAGACCACAATGTCATTATACCTTCTTCACTTGGCGTAGCCAGAAGAGAATAGAATCTGACTCTCCATATTAAAAATCATCGGCACAAGTTAGAACCGAACCCAGACCATCGTCATAGGAACCTATCATCAGTCCAACAGAAAACCAAATCCTCTTCTCTGAGACTCATTTTTCTATCATAACACCACTGCAACACACTCGATGAGAATTCTGACACACAGGTTCCCTGTAGTGGTCTCCAGCAAGTTCAGTACATTCATTCACTTGGTTGACCATGAACTAGCTGCCTCGACTACCCAGTGCATACATTCGCTTCTATTTTGTAATCACCGAAATAAAATATCATAACTGCCACCTAAACATAACTACCAACAGTGTAGGATGCAGAAATTTAAATAGGAAGTGTTCCTTCCCATTTGAGTTAGTCTATTGGGCTATCTGTTTGAGGAAAACGTCGTGCAGTGCAAAAGAAAAGCTGTAACTGTCTGTCTCTCAAAAGTCTAGATCCGGCCATATGCATTATCTCACAGCACTTTGGAATGCGGGAGTTGTGGAGGAACTTATGTTTACTTCTTCAGGTGCTGTAGCTACATGACAGCTTGTAGCGTAATCGTAAGTGTTGCGCACTGTAAATAACGCGTCGTGAGTTCTATTACATTCGCTGCTACATCTTTTAAAACGCAATTCTGCTGTCTGCTGTAGTTATCAATTTAATGGTACTTAGAACATCATTCCCTTCACTTCTCAACCCCAAATAGTCGCATGTGGAAAAAGGGCTAACTTTCTGCGACATTTTGTTCTTTTCAGGTTTAATAGATGGCCAGGCAGCAGATGCTCCTCGAAGCATTTGTATTATGTGTGGGGAGAGCGCATCATGCCGAAATAGTCAGAAAAGTACTTTCTACATTAGCTGTAGTCTAGTAGTGGCATATTATTTTTCTTCAAACCTTGTTTGACAGCTTTAACTCAGAACAAGTTTTCTACATGCATGAAATCAATAAACTGCATGTGCATTGTCAGACTGTTATAGATAACATCAGAGAATTCGTATATATCGTTGATGATTAATTTCTCTCTCATGTTTAGTATTGTTTTAACAACACTAAAAGAAACCTTGCGAAAATTGTGCACTGTATTCAGTTCTGCAGTCAGTTCTGAGTATTATTAGTAACTACGCTCCAGTCCCTAAACCTAGTTACAGAAAGCGAATCAGACGCATTACGTATTCCAAGCCGTAGCAGCCGCGTCTTTGGGACGCCAGCTATGGTCAGTTCCCAGCCCGCTGTAGGATGACATCGGTTCGTCTTCTTCGTGCTGATACTGTAACTGAGATTTGGCAACAAGGCAAAGTATGTTTGGCAACTCTGTGATCGACAAGTTACTTCCTGGTGCGCACGGAATTAAGTCACAAAGTTCACTTGATTTTTTCCTGTCATTTCCATTGAATGATCTGAGTTACTATCGCTTGAGATGTAAGAAAAGACTGTAAATTTACTGTTTTCAGCTCAGCCAAGTCGTTGCACGTGGAAATCGCAACTAATCTCGTCCTTTAATTAGCGGCTTACGAGTTCTAGCCACTATTGGCCTCGTAACTGGAAGGCACAACACATACACCTTCGCCAGCTGTGTGGATACGTGCTGACCTGTGTAAAACCGTCTGTTATGGTTCCCGGTTCCATTCTCACAGAGTGAAACGTTTTCTTCCCCCTCTTTGAAAGAGCTACAAGCAGTCAGAACAAACATCGATAAGGAAATCGCAAGAAAATACTTTCAGCTCATAGTGAAATGGTGAAAAACTTACAATGCTGCACGACAAGTAACGCCTCTTTCCGCTGCTGACAAGCAAATTTTGGGTTTCTAGGAATACGTAACTTTATTTAAGAAATGCCACATTTGCATACCTGTTGAGTATGACACCAATTAAACACAGACCCAATCGAAATCTAATGAGTAGTATTTTACTAATTCATGTTGATAGAAACACGCTTGTGTACAGATAATCAGTTTTATTAAAACAGACTTTCGCCGTAAGGTTATTGTGGTTAGTTTTATTTCATTTCTTATAATACAGTGCACAATTTTCGCAAGGTTTCTTTTAGTGTTGTTAAAACAATACTAAACATGAGAGAGAAATTAATCATCAACGATATATACACTCCTGGAAATGGAAAAAAGAACACATTGACACCGGTGTGTCAGACCCACCATACTTGCTCCGGACACTGCGAGAGAGCTGTACAAGCAATGATCACACGCACGGCACAGCGGACACACCAGGAACCGCGGTGTTGGCCGTCGAATGGCGCTAGCTGCGCAGCATTTGTGCACCGCCGCCGTCAGTGCCAGCCAGTTTGCCGTGGCATACGGAGCTCCATCGCAGTCTTTAACACTGGTAGCATGCCGCGACAGCGTGGACGTGAACCGTATGTGCAGTTGACGGACTTTGAGCGAGGGCGTATAGTGGGCATGCGGGAGGCCGGGTGGACGTACCGCCGAATTGCTCAACACGTGGGGCGTGAGGTCTCCACAGTACATCGATGTTGTCGCCAGTGGTCGGCGGAAGGTGCACGTGCCCGTCGACCTGGGACCGGACCGCAGCGACGCACGGATGCACGCCAAGACCGTAGGATCCTACGCAGTGCCGTAGGGGACCGCACCGCCACTTCCCAGCAAATTAGGGACACTGTTGCTCCTGGGGTATCGGCGAGGACCATTCGCAACCGTCTCCATGAAGCTGGGCTACGGTCCCGCACACCGTTAGGCCGTCTTCCGCTCACGCCCCAACATCGTGCAGCCCGCCTCCAGTGGTGTCGCGACAGGCGTGAATGGAGGGACGAATGGAGACGTGTCGTCTTCAGCGATGAGAGTCGCTTCTGCCTTGGTGCCAATGATGGTCGTATGCGTGTTTGGCGCCGTGCAGGTGAGCGCCACAATCAGGACTGTATACGACCGAGGCACACAGGGCCAACACCCGGCATCATGGTGTGGGGAGCGATCTCCTACACTGGCCGTACACCACTGGTGATCGTCGAGGGGACACTGAATAGTGCACGGTACATCCAAACCGTCATCGAACCCATCGCTCTACCATTCCTAGACCGGCAAGGGAACTTACTGTTGCAACAGGACAATGCACGTCCGCATGTATCCCGTGCCACCCAACGTGCTCTAGAAGGTGTAAGTCAACTACCCTGGCCAGCAAGATCTCCGGATCTGTCCCCCATTGAGCATGTTTGGGACTGGATGAAGCGTCGTCTCACGCGGTCTGCACGTCCAGCACGAACGCTGGTCCAACTGAGGCGCCAGGTGGAAATGGCATGGCAAGCCGTTCCACAGGACTACATCCAGCATCTCTACGATCGTCTCCATGGGAGAATAGCAGCCTGCATTGCTGCGAAAGGTGGATATACACTGTACTAGTGCCGACATTGTGCATGCTCTGTTGCCTGTGTCTATGTGCCTGTGGTTCTGTCAGTGTGATCATGTGATGTATCTGACCCCAGGAATGTGTCAATAAAGTTTCCCCTTCCTGGGACAATGAATTCACGGTGTTCTTATTTCAATTTCCAGGAGTGTACGAATTCTCTGATGTTATCTATAACAGTCTGACAATGCACATGCAGTTTATTGATTACATGCATGTAGAAAACTTGTTCTGAGTTAAAGCTGTCAAACAAGGTTTGAAGAAAAATAAAATGCCACTACCAGACGACAGCTAATGTAGAAAATACCTTTCAGACTATTTTGGCATGATGCGCTCTTCCCACACATAATACTAATGCTTCGAGGAGCATCTGCTGTCTGGCCATCTATTAAACCTGAAAAGATCAAAATATCGCAGTAGTTGGCCCTTTTTCCACATGCGACAATTTGGGGTTGAGATGTGAAGGGAATTATGTTCAAAGTTCCATTAGATAGATAACTTCGGCAGACAGCAGAATTGCGTTTTAACAAATGTAGACCTTTAGTTTGCGGTACACTACACTTACCGTTACACTGCTAGCTGAACCATAGCTACAGCTCCTCCAGAAGACAACAACAATTCTTCCAGTACTTCCACATTCCACAGTGTTATGAGGTAATGCATATGGCCAGATGTAAACTTCTGAGAGGCAGACAGTTACAGCTTTTCTTTTGCACTGCACGACGTTTTCCACAAACAGATAGCGCAATAGAGTAGCTCAAGTGGAAAGGAACACTTCCTATATAAATTTCTGCATTCTAAACGGTTGGCAGTTCTGTGTAGGTGGCAGTTACGTGATTTTATTTCGGTGATTACAAAATAGAGTCGAATGTATGCACTGGGTAGCCGAGGCAGATAGCTCATGGCAATTCGTTCAACCAAGTAAATGAATGTACTGAACATGCTGCAAACCACTACAGGGAGCCCATGTGTCAGAACGCCCATCCAGTGTGGCGCAACGGGGTGACAATAGGAAAATAAGCCCTCAGGGAAGAGGATTTGGTGGTCTTTTGGATTGCTGATAGCTTCATATACTCATGGTCTGGGTTCGATTCCAAATTCTGCCAATGATTTTTGATAGGGAGAGACAGATTCTATTCTTTTCTGGCTACGCTAAGTGAAGAAGGGATAATGGCATTGTGGTCTGAAATTCACATTACACATGGTATTCCTTCTCTACCATGTTGGTATTAGGTTGAACCACAATAAAGTCAGGAGTGGCGACATGTGGGAACTCTATTACTAGTAACCATTCTTATACTAGTTATTTATTTCTAGTGACGAAACAAACGCTGTGTAGAGTCACAGGACACTTATTCCATCTTCTATTTGCGCTTCTGTATAAAATTGGTTCCGAACTGGGAATGCAACTCTGACCGCCCTTAAAGCGGAATTTGATCCCTTCGTGACAATACAGCTCGACTACAATTTGTTGTTTGTTCAAAATTGCAGATTCCTCAACATTGCCACATATTGCGCGTGAATGGGTTAGAATCCTGTATTATCAAGCTCTAGCATGAGAACACCTATCTGCTGGTGGATAATAATTTTGATTTTTAATGCATTTTCATTCGTTGTCAACACTAACGATATCTGACGTTTTTGACGCCCAGTGAGACACAGAACTATTTGCGAGATCACTGTAAGTTCAAGGATGTTATTCCGAGATGTTGGTGGAGAAAAATTCTGTAGCTGACGTCTCTTTGTGTGTAGTCAACAACGATATGTGTGGGGTTCGATTACCAGTCAGCACTGAACTCTTTGTCATATTATATCTAGTTCAAACATGCTCACATGTCTGCTGCTGGTGTAACAAACCCATATTTAACGTTCGTTTTCTCTAGAATATAACATCGATAGGTGTCGGGTTCGAGTCCTGGGAAGGAAAAAATTAATGTTTCGTCTCGTCATTTCAGTTAAAACATCTTGCTACTGCCGAGAAAATCCGATATGTCCCAGTTGATTGTGCTTCGATAACAATCCGATTAAGTTCTGGGTCCGAATGCCTGTCCAACACAAAGCTTTACCTCACGGCATTTCAAGTAAGTTACTTGTGAAGAAGCAATATTTAACATCTCTCGCAGTTCGTTAACAGGGACAATAGATGCTGGGTAGGAAATCGCGTCCGTTAAAAATGTTAACGTTATGTAATTTAAAGTTGATATTTCCTAACTGATACTGTCTAATGTCGAGGTATATCAATCTCTGTATGCATAGTCAGGAATGGCTGTTAGTTTCCGCCAGTCACGAAATCTTTGCTTAGTCAGCATGACCGGCCGAGTGGTTGTAGGCGCTACAGTCTGGAACCGCGCGACCGCTACGGTCGCAGGTTCGAATCCTGCCTCGGGCATGGATGTGTGTGATGTCTTTAGGTTAGTTAGGTTTAAGTAGTTCTAAGTTCTAGGGGGCTGATGACCTTAGAAGTTAAGTCCCATAGTGCTCAGAGCCATTCTGCATGACTTGGGTGTGAATCCATATGCAGAACGAGACGTTTCGTCGTGTCATTTGAAGTTCATACATATTCTCAACTAACAGCTCGTGAAAAACTTATATTTTTAATGTCATTGTGTGTTAAATAATAAATACGGTATGTTACTTTGAGGAGGAAATCATGAATACGACGAACTTACTAAATGCATTACCTATCTAACGTAATAATGAGTTTGGTAACATTTCGGATATGTCATTTATTGTAGTAAATGTGAGTTTAGAAGCCTTAAGGACAGTCTTATCCGTGATAAGGTGTTCCCTGATATTTGTAGTATCGTGGTATTACTTTACATCTTGAGTTATTGCGATACACAGCAGTGTTTTCTAGTAATGATTTGTTGGAACCATTTTCAACAGTCAGACGACAGTACACGGGAGCGATTAGAGGACCTGCTAGACAGCTGCGTTATGAGGGTTGTATGCGAATCAGGCGAAACGCAATTCAGGTCGTTCGGATACTTATGAGCACGATTGTTCATGGGAGCACCATGCCGACAGAACACAGACTGTTGGCTACAATGCAACAACTGCAGAATTAGTCGTGTCGAGGTGGATGTGGGAGTATGGTGTGGTAATAAGAGGAAGTACTGGTTCTTCCAGAAGGATCACATCACAGGGAGATCATGGGATAGCTCTACTGCGTCTGATGAGCAGACAGATGACTACGCAGGCAGAAAAATGTTCAGATGTGTATGAATTCCTAAGGGACCCAACTGCTGAGGTCATCGCTCCCTAGACATACACACTACTTAAACTAATTTATCAGGACTCGAACCTCACTCGGGAGAGGCGCACATTCCGTGACGCCGGCCGCTGTGGTCGAGCGGTTCTAGGCGCTCGAGTCCGGAACCACGCAGCTGCTACGGTCGCAGGTTCCAATCCTGCCTCGGGCATGGATGTGTGTGATGTCCTTATGTTAGTTAAGTTTAAGTAGTTCTAAGTCTAGGGGATTGATGACCTCAGATGTTAAGTCCTATAGTGCTTAGTGCCATTTGAACCATTCCGTGACACGATGCCACAGACCGCGTGGCCAACGCAGGCAGAGCCTACATGTAAAATGTCCTGACGAACCGTCCGGAACAGATTACTGGAAGCTCGACTGACCTGTCGAAGCACCACGGGGCGTTTACCGCTGATACCATACCGCAGACAACAAAGACTAGCATGACATGTAACCAGAATCAACTGGAATATTGAGTGCGATTCTGTGGTGTTCAACGACGAGTTTCACTTCTGTTTATGGGTGTCAGACCGACGTCGAAGTGTCCTTCGACATCCTGGTGAAAAGTGACAGGACGCAATGATTCTCAAGACCTGCACTTCAACTCTTACACTCATCGTCATGGAAGCTTTCGGACCTGACAACAGAACTGATTTGAAAACTGTTGAAGGGAAGTTGAACCCTCGCCAATGTGCGACAAGTACTGGAAATTCTGTTGCGGCTAGTAAATGGCGTAGTCCAGCTGGATAATGGAAGACCCCTAACTCCAGCTCATATGATAAACGATTTGAGGTCTACCTGATCACCAGCTTTGTCACACACAGATTACGTATAGGCTGCGATGAGACGACGAATACTTTCAAACAAGCCTGCAGTCATGAATCGGCACAGCATATTTGTCAGCCATGGCGAGAAATTCCTGAAGATGACGTTCTGATTCTGTTTCCTTCGACGCCTGAAGGAATTCAAGAGGCTCTTCGCGCCCGCAGCGGTCACTGATCTTGGTGATAGACATCGGTTCCGAATGGAATGAAAGTTTAATCATTTCATAACCGTTATGCGATGAGCATCTCCACAAAGCTTGGTAAATATCGAACTAGTGCCTTATGGTCTAATATATTAAGTTAGTGTGCTTATTCTGCAAAATTACGTTTCATTTTCGATGGTACACTCTAAGACAAAAGAAACGACACACCACGAAGGCATTATTCGTATGGGTCAGAAATCGGTAGATGTGATGTACATGTACAGAAAAGAAATGATTACTGAGCCGTGATGCGCCTTTTCTGTCACACCAGCTCTTTGGACGACTATCGATTACCCGGCTGTACTACAATCTTTGCCCCTGTTGTGATCTGGCGGCGGGTATTTGTGGTCGGGGAGTTGGTTGTCGGACTCGCTATGAGGCGCTAGCATGTGCTTGAGGGGACGAAGGAGCAGCAGACACGCGGGCTCGGCCAGCAGCGGCGTGGCCGGTCTGCCTTGCAGGAGGGTCGCGAGTAGTAAGAGAAGTAAGAGCAGCCGGCAAGGGGTGTGATCGCTAGGAGACCAGCAGTCACTACTTCCTTTAAGGAAATCAACGTCCCTATAAGATGTAGTAACTGTACGCTACTGAAGATATTAGGTCATAGTCTTGTTGTAATTTTCTGCATACCAAGCTTACACTATTGACAGTAAATTGCAGACCTATGCAAGGAAATTAAAGCGCACAAAACCCAGT
Source organism: Schistocerca cancellata (assembly GCF_023864275.1). NCBI lineage: Eukaryota > Metazoa > Arthropoda > Insecta > Orthoptera > Acrididae > Schistocerca > Schistocerca cancellata. Next base: position 385,091,548 of record NC_064626.1, on the reverse strand, counting down.
TTGCGCTGCAGTTGTGCATTTGAATAACGTAATACTATCTTAAAATTATTTCCATTTCATCTTTGTACACATTGTCGTCCTTAATGATACGTGCAAATATTCTTTGCCTATGAGAGTGTACAAATCTGATATTTTAGAAGTTTTATTGAAAGTAATTATTGGTTTTCTTAAAATTATTATTTATTGGTTGTTAACTTATATTAATTGATGTTTGGTTGGCGTTCGCCGTGTCTTCTGCGGTCTGTTTGTGCTCCAGTTTTTCTGCGGGTTGGGATGTGTGGGAGCGGCGCCACGTCGCGCTTCGGTGCACGGAAGCTGTGACGCGCCGTCTAATGTGAAGTGACTCCCGGTTGGGCCCCGGCGTTTAGGTGTTGTTTGGACGGCTGGTCTGCTGCTTCCGGCATTTTAAGTTAAGTCACCTTTTGCCCTGGTCAGCCTGGCGTCACTGCCCGTTTGATAAACTCGCATGTATAATTTAAAAAACATTGAAATTTGCTTGCCAATGAATTATATTAACTGTAACGTCTTACTTGAGTTATTGCTCAAATATATATATATATATATATATATTATATATATATATATATATATATATATATATATATATATATATATATATATATACATTTGGTGCCACATTCCACATTTCTTTGAATCACTTCTGATGTAATTTACTGTTCGTTAAGTAATTGTAATTTCCTGCTTGCTTAAGAAGGAAGCTGTCATTTTTCGATATTGTCTTAATGATGGCCACATGTTGGTTGTATGTTAGCTGTTTTTATAAATGTGGTCTTGAATAAATTATTGATCTACTAGTTGTTGTGTTTAAGGAGTGACATTACAGGGGCCTTGACCTTCCACGCTAATCCCGACTTCCTAAGTCACAATGACAATTTCAGAAAAATTGGATGATTTATTCAAGAGGAAGAACTTCACAAACAGAACAAGTCAGTAACGCGTCGGTGCACCTCTGGCCCTTATGGAAGCAGTTATTTGGATTGGCGCCGGCCGCGGTGGTCTAGCGGTTCTGGCGCTGCAGTCCGGACCCGCGGGACTGCTACGGTCGCAGGTTCGAATCCTGCCTCGGGCATGGGTGTGTGTGATGTCCTTAGATTAGTTAGGTTTAAGTAGTTCTAAGTTCTAGGAGACTTATGACCTAAGATGTTGAGTCCCATAGTGCTCAGAGCCATTTGAACCATTTGATTGGCGTTGATTGCCGTATGGCGCGTGACACTCAGGTCGGCAGCCCACCGCTATCTGACGCGTCCCCAGACACGTCTTCACTGCTCACCGGGGCTCATGACTGAAAACAATTCTACTCCAGTCAACGAGATTCCAAGCCGAAGACGTGTCTGAAAACGACCCGGTCAGTGATGCAATACCAACCCTACTGTCCCCCACCATATTGTCCAACAGCTAGGAACGATGGTCTGGGGTGCCACTTCGTTTTATAGCACGATCCCCTTCGTTGTCATCCGCGACACCCTTAGGTATGTCCACAATATTCTACGCCCCGTTATGTTGCTCTCCGAGGCAAGCCATCCTCGGCTTACATTTCAGCAAGATAATGCCCACCTGCACGCGGTAATAGTTTCTACTATTTGTCTTAGTCGCCGATCTCTCCCTAATTCAGAACATTTGGAACATTATGGGCAGAGCTCTCAAATCTGCTCGTGATTTTGACGACCTAACGCGCTATTTGGACAGAATTTGTCACGATATCACATAGGATGACGTCGTACAACCCTATCAGTCAATGTCAACTATACTCATGCTCATAAATTAAGGATAATGCTGATACATGGTGAAACAACGCTCTGGTGAGCGGTTTGCGGGTTTAAATCACTTCGGGGTATGACCATGCGCTGCATTTGACCTACAGTCGTCGCACGGTGGCGTTGGCAGCAGTCCATATACGCTGAGGTGTCTTGGTGCATGTCAAAGTATGGTGCAGCGAGTAAGTGTGCAGACGTTTTCAGACGTGCTAATAGTGACTGTGTGTTGAAAATGGCTCCAAGAACACATACTGATGACGTTATGAGGGGTAGAATACTAGGGTGTCTGGAGACTGGTCAAACACAGCAGGTCGTAGCACGGGCCCTCTGTGTGCCACAAAGTGTGATCTCAAGATTATGGCAACGATTCCAGTAGACAGGAAACGTGTCCAGGCGCTATAGTATGGGACGTCTACAGCGTACAACACCACAAGAAGACCGATATCTCACCATCAGTGCCCGCAGACGGCCACGGAGTACTGCAGATAGCCTTCCTCTGGACCTTACCGCAGCCACTGGGAAAGTTGTCTCCAGACACACGGTCTACAGATGACTGAACAGACATGATTTATTCACCTGAAGACCTGCAAGTTGCATTCCACTGACCCCTGGTCACAGGAGATCCCGTAAAGCCTAGTGTCGAGAAACAGTACATGGTCATTGGAACAGTGGTCCCAGGTTATGTTCACGGACGAGTCCAGGTATAGTCTGAACAGTGATTCTCGCCGGGTTTTCATCTGGCGAGAACAAGGAACCAGATACCAACCCCTTAAAGCCCTTGAAAGGGACCTGTATGGATGTCGTGGTTTGATGGTGTGGGGTGAGATTATGATTGGTGCACGTACACCCCTGCATGTCTTTGACAGAAGAACTGTAGCAGGTCAGGTGTAATGGGACGTCATTTTGCACCAGTATGTCCTCCTTTTCAGGGGTGCAGTGGGTCCCACCTTCCTCCTGATGGATGATAACACACGGCGCTACCAAGTTTCCCTCGTGGAGGAGTACCTTGAAATAGGAGATGTCAGGCGAATAGAGTGGCCTGCCTGTTCTCCAGACCTAAATCCCATCGAGCACGTCTGGGATGCTCTCGGTCGACGTATCGCTGCACATCTTCAAACCCCTACGACATTGCAGGAGCTCCGACAGGCACTGGTGCAAGAATGGAAGGCTATACCCCAGCAGCTACTCGACCACCTGATCCAGAGTATTCCAACCCGTTGTGCGGCCTGTGTACGTGTGCATGGTGATCATATCCCATATTTATGTTGGGGTACATGCGCAGGAAACAGTGGCGTTTTGTAGCACATGTGTTTCGGGACGGTTTTCTCAACTTATCACCAGTACCGTGGACTTGAGAGGTGGCATGAGCCCCCTCTCATATTTCTATCTTACGATTCTCCTCTCTAATTGCATGCGGTGGAAAATCGCTATTCCTTCATACGCGGACTTCCCATGCAGCGTCTCTCGTCACCCGGGTGGTCCGGTGACAGGCGGGCTCTGCTGACTTTGAAAGCGTTAAGCCGACGGGTGTGAGGAAGTCGAGTGAATGCTTTGCAGACGCCGACATTGTCAAAAGACACGCCCTGAGGGGTTTGAAGTAGCGGCTGGGCTAGAGGTTCCGTTACTTCGCAGAAACTTAGCGAAAACACTTTCTGGCGGGCTACCAGCGAGGCGTGGGAATGACTTGTGTACCCAGGCAGTTGTGGCGGGAAAATTCCCGCGCTTTCTGCAAAATAGTAACTGTGATTGGCTTGCTCAGGGCATAGCTCCGTGACGTAGCAAAATCGGCGCAGAAATTGGCGCCAAGAATCTCCATTGGTGGAATGGTAGTGTTCCAGCAATGGAGTGGAATTTTCCGCCGGTTTTCGAGTTGCTGATTGGAACATTTAACCACGGCCACTGTCGTGGGGGCGGGAATGTTGTGTGTTCGGCCTGTACGGGTGCTCTAGGTAGTCGGCTCTCGCCTTTCAGTCGAGGACGTCGAAGCAACCAGCCATCGCCTCTGGTGCGCCAGATCGTGTTCTGGCAGTTAAGAAGACAGTTTGGTAAGGTATGTCCGCAGCACCGGCAGACAGGGATTTTCCTAGGTGATAATCAGAGCTCAGCAGAGCACGCCTGTTCGTCTTTTTCTAACTTTGTTCTGACTTGGGTAGCAGCAATTAATGTTGGGTTGGCTATGTGTTTTCTCTAAGATTTGAGTTGCAAGGAATTCGCTGCACATACCACTTCGTCATAATCCTCACAATCTAGTTTAGGGACAACTTCACATTCACAGCGTTTGTTTGAGTATCCAATTTGAGCCAATTTGATGTATTGTAAATGTTTCATGTGTTTTGTTTATTATTTTGTGTTTAGTCTTAATAAATCATATTGTTATTTTGGACAGAACTTTCATTCTGTTAATCGGTAGAGCAACCCTATCATTCCTCACTATGTTAATGAAACCTTCATTTATTTAACTTATTTAACAAATTAAATTATTGCAGGTGCCAAACTCTCTTCTACTCCACTGGCAGGGTTGATTAGAGTCAGTTCGCGTATTTTTTTTAATCCTTGTGCAACACCAAAAGTCGGAGTTAGAATAGGGGGGGCTTAGAGCATCATTTACATATGTAGATTCTAGAAGAATTCAGTGTTAAATACACTGCTTGCCCAGACACCTCGCATAAAATGGCGACCCTTAGGCTCGGATCTTTCCTGTGAATCACTGATAAGCAAACAGGATTCTTAGTAGGAACATTCAAATTTTTTTTCTCTACTTTTTTAATGATTAATACCCAACTTGTTTTTCTTGTAGTTCCGTGATTAGTTTTAAGTAGCGGCGCATGATTACAGTTTTTGTTTTAAGTATATATTTTTGTTTGTTCATTGTTTTTTGTGTTTCTTTTATGTGGTGTCTGTACCACATCACACTTTGACGGGTTTGTGTGTGGTTTCTGTACCACAACAAATCGTGCATGTAATTATAGCGTTGGAACGATGTTGTTGAAATTTTATGTTTATGTGTAAAAATATTGGGAGTAGATTATTTTTATTGTGCATTTTTAGATAAATTTGTTTTTCATGAATGATCACGAGAAGGAAGGCACGACTATTATCGAGCGTAGCTAAAACGAAAGAGGATAGCATAATGGATAAGGGGCAGTTTACTGACGGGGATAGGTTCGGAGATGAGATGGGCACATTTTTAGCAGGTCAGGACGACAGACTCATTGATGAGGAGGGTGATTTGGACGCGATCATAGAGCAGCGTCGCAGCCTTGAGTATGAGAGTGAGGTAGAGGATGAAACAGAGACAGGCACACAGGTCGAGACGATAGCAGAAGTTTATAATCAAACGAACGAGAGCAGACAGGGGCCAGCTCGGCCACGTCAGAGCTCTAGCGCCCATGTATCCAAAGTTACATCACCCATGTGTGACGAGGATCAAAATGATGACATTAACCCAATACTGAGCTTCCTACGATCAATGAAAGAAGAAGCTGACGAACAATGTAAGAAGGAGAAGGAAGAAGATGAGAAACAACGTAAGAAGGAGAAGGAAGAAGATGAGAAACAACGTAAGAAGGAGAAGGAAGAAGCTGACGAACAGCGTAAGAGGGAGAAGGAAGAAGAGGAGAAACAACGTAAGAAGGAGAAGGAAGAAGCTGACGAACAGCGTAAGACGGACACTGAGGCAATAATTTCGCATATAGGGGAAATTCGTGGGGAATTACTAACAATAAAGAAAGGATGTGAAGAAGCAAAACAAATGTCAATGGTAGCACAAAAAGTAGCAGGCCTAGCCAAAACGGCAGCAACAGGGGCAATGAAAATCAAAAAAGTAACTTCTCAACTCGCAGGGCGCTTGCGACGTGCGACACAATTGCACTCAAAATCCCTAGCGGTCTTAAAGACTCAAGGTAATATTGTGGTTACGAACATCACGAAACGAATGAAAGAAGTAGAGAGTCGGATAGCAAAACTAGAGCGAAACGGGCACACGAGCACTGCGCGTTCGGATACCAATGATGGAGTACACAGAATTGTGTCTCCGAGGAAAAGCCCGCCGTGCTCTAGCCCAGTGACAGCGTGCGGAACGAACAATGCACACGCAGATACAGCGAGTAATATCTCCAATAATTGCAGCCCACTTAGAAGAGTAAATGCTGAATGCCACTTCCACTGTGATACAGACGTAGCACATCACAGTTATCAGCAAGATAGATCAGGACACTCAGGAGACGTGCAAGTATCGGAAACGAGTGACAACACCAGTGCGAGGATCGGACAGAATTTTGATCACAATCACTTCCTGTCGATACTAAAATTCCAGAAATTCAAAGATAATGGAGGGTCGATGCATCCGAAGAGCTGGGTGATGCAATTTACAAATTCATTACCGTCGTCATGGCCAACCCAGGCCAAATTAGAATTCATGTGTGGACACATCGAAAGCCAAGCTGCGGAAAAGATGCGGGGCGTGGCAGCGACGTGTCGGACTTATCAGGAATTTGTTGGTGCATTCCTGCGGACCTACTGGTCAAAGGAAACGCAAGACAGGATTAAAGAGGAAATAATATTTTGTCCTGAACTGGAAGTGTCCGGGCATAGAAGCGCAACCAAATTTTTTGATGATATACTCAAGAAGAATCAGTTTTTAGATAGTCCATATAGCAACGGAGAAATCATTAAATTTTGCTTTTCCAAATTGCCTGTTAGGTATCAACAGACACTTTTCGGGAAGTGTGGATCTGACATAGAAGCATTCAAGAGTCTATTGCGCGAACTCGAAGTAGTCTTCGATAAACAAGACGCAAAGGACAGGAAGAAGGCGCAAAATAACGAATACCACGGGCCAGCAAGGGAAGACGACAACAGATCGCATAATCGCACTCGTCAGTTAGGAAACCAGGGTTACGGAAATCAAGGTTACGCTTTTCAAGCTTATGGAAACCAGAGACACGGAAACCAGAACGTCAGGGAACAGGGTCAATCTAGACAAGGAATCTGGGACAGGAGGAATAACGAACGGCAAAGCGACCGTAATTGGAGAGAACGAAATCAAGGACAACAGGAGAACCAGGAGATTGAAATTAGACCTGCAAATCCTAATGCACGTCAGAGGAGGGGGAGTCTAACAAGGGATTGGCGCTAGTCCATAGGATTCCACCACATCTCTCACACAAAGAAGTTCGTGGAATAATAGTCGTTTAAGTGGTGTACATAGTAGAATAGGCAAATATTGAACCTTTCTTCGGGGAATGATAATCGTTGCATTAATAGATTAAGATTGCTAAAGTGTTAACACGCTGCGTTGTCTTGCATAAGAATTTACTGCTGCTATCCTCTTTTTTGTTTATGTTCGCGACTTCCAATGTCGATGGAGTAGGAGACACTATCTTTTCATGAGCAATGTTTTTGTCCTTTCCTGTCTGGTGTCCATGTTGAGGGATAATGATGAGTGAGGCGACGTCGCACAAACGGGCGCATACAAGAACGTGCTTTTAGAAGCGTTCTGAGAAGTCGTGATACGCTCTATAGCGGCCACAACCAATTCGTGAGACGTTCATACCAATGCTTGCAGGCACGCGTCAGTGCACTGCAAGATTGTGGTATATTGCGTGATTTCGAGGATGAACATGTGCAGTATAGTTTTTACAGTGATGCGCCAGCATCTTTGTCTTGCAAGTCGGGGTGAACCTGTGAGCGTTTGACTCCAATGGTGCCCTAGGGCCCAGACGGTAGAAATGCGGGCATAAAGCCTACCATGCCAATGTGCTGGTTGGGGATTTAGCGTGCTGCTTGTGACTGTCACAGATGAATAACCAAGGAATTATACTTGGAAATTCGTGACATACTGTGTAGCTGATGTGTGGTGGGCGACGGAATCCTCAACAGGAACCAGTCCTGTCTTGGTCATATTACATTGCCTCTGGAAAGGTGTGCTTTGATCGCGAATACTGCATAACACAGAAAAAGAAGTTGCAACTATAAATTTATTGTCTTGTATAGCCATGGCTAACCCAGTCTCTGGAGTTTCAGTGAGGCGTAGTGAGAACTCGGAGGCCATGTCGTACGGCGCGCACATCACTGTCGTCAATAGTGGCGAACAGCGAGACATCTCAGCGTAACAGGAATTATGTAAGAGTGTTGTATAAGGTAAAAAAAAAATAATAGAGAGAGTACCATATACTAGGATAAATTAAACTTTAGGATTTTACAATAACTAGATCCTTAATAGTGTGGCGGTTTTCTGCCACAAGTGTTCAGCAGAGAACGCCTGTTAAGATGCTATTTTTCGGGTCACCAAACAACAGACCCGAGATGGAGGGACGACGGGCGAGCGAAAGTAGCATAGTTGCATGTTCTTTATAGCACAGTAAAACTTAGACCTGCATAACAACATAATTTAATTAAAAGACATAGAATGTAGATCATTGGCAAATGGTAGTTAATTCTTGAGCATGTCTACTATCGATCTATATAATTAATAGTAATATTAGTGTGGGCCCGCACATTTAGCTGTTCATCCAGTGTAGCGTCACACACCATGTACAGTAGTGAGACCGGTCTCTATTTTGTTATAATGATAGCCAAAGATTAATAGCTATAAAAGTAAAATAAAAGTGTCTGAAATGACAGACCATCAATGTGTCATTAAGTAAATTTATTATAACATAGAAGGTCATGGGAAAAAGTTAGGCATAAGATTTTCGTCAGAACTGTGCAGATGACGGGTATTGTGGCAATGCAGAGGCCAGCCAGCGCGAAAACAAGAGGTCTTCGGCTACCTGCCAGAAGGCGAGCGTCCGGTCCTGCAAGCTGACAGTCACCGGGCCGTATACCTGAGGGATTAGGCGGGATCCTCGCCGGGCCACAAGTGAAAGTGAGGCTGGCCGTTGACACTGACACGCGACCCACATGCAACAGCCTGCTAGCTCTCCGGATGCGGCAGCCGTTTGGAGGGATTCCCTGTGGCAGACCACGTTGTCGTGAGTACACGAAGAAGATCACATATCGTGTCAGAACCTGCGCCTCATGTGCCTCAGGACAGAAAGGGACGCTATATTCTCACCTGTTTGGGTTTTTACAACTCACTAGCATTGGCCGATCTGCATACACAAAGCAGTATCGTGCCACACTAACAAACATATGGTCTCATTTCTAACTTCTCCTCTCTATTAGAGAGCAGTTTTAGCAATCGTCGCACACTTGTGAAGTCACTCCACGTGCCATCATCCCTCGTCGAACTGCAATATTGGGAAACGTAAAGTACTGTCCAGCGAGAGAAGAGACCTAGACTAGTGATGTATCCCAACAAGTAGACCTCAGAGACAATTAATCGACGTGAGGAGAGCCTATCACTGTGTCTTCCTACCGTACTGCCGTGATCGTATGCGTAGGTCTTGGTGCAATCTCAACAGAGTACTGCAGATGCTCCAGCACACCCTATTGCCGTTGCAACAACGTAGCAACAACACCCGATGTTTAGCCCTATGTGATGTCAGTACTGTGGAATTTGTGAAGTGCTTCGAATATTTCTAACAATGTGATTTAGTACCTCATTCTCAACACAGTCGTGAACTTTGTGCAATGTGCACGCACAACTTGACGCCCCATGAACCTTGTTTCTTTCTTAAATTTCTTTCTTTAGTGTTGTTTTTGTAATGTATGTTATACCTTGTATGTGTTTGTGTTTTAACACTGTAATTCTTATTACAAATTACTGTATTGTTCTCCACACCATGTTTCTTTGTATTTTGAATTTGTTGTTGTGTGTATGCAAACAGTGTGCCTGAAGTCCCCATAAACTGAAGCAGATACCACCACTGTCATTGTGAATGGACCATCAGTTCAGGGAACATTTTGTAAAGGTTATTCTTGCTGCAGGGAGACAGAATGAATCGGAGGTTGTAATTAGATTCTGAAAGCTCACAAAGAGATTGTTATGTTAAATAGTATCATGTGTGAGTGAGTTCAGGTTAGTTTAATGATTAAAATTGTTGTAACATCTTGGGCATTTAATTGCGGAGCACTCCAACTCTGATTGTAAGGAATAAATTGCTCCATATTTGGCTCACATGCCCGGGCCATATTTAGAGCGTGAATGTCTGTGTGAATCGGTGTTTGGAAGGGGCTCCCTGGGTTTGGATGTGTGATGTGAGTGTTAGAGTTCCATATTAAGAAGGTGAAGTTGCCTCCCTCTATGAGCTGTATTTTTCAGTTGCAGTGATTTTCTTTATAGAGTGTGGCATGTGGAGTCAGTTTGCAAGATTGTTCTTGGGCGATTGACTCACTACCTTGCTCCTAAGTGAGCCAACCGCTCACCAATTACGATCTAAAATGGCGTAGGGGCTATGAGAGGTGACATGAGCCCCCTCTCATATTTCTATCTTACGATTCTCCTCTCTAATTGCATGCGGTGGAAAGTCGCTATTCCTTCACACGCGGACTTCCCACGCAGCGTCTCTCGTCACCCGGGTGGTCCGGTGACAGGCGGGCTCTGCTGACTTTGAAAGCGTTAAGCCGACAGGTGTGAGGAAGTCGAGTAAATGCTTTGCAGACGCCGACATTGTCAAAAGACACGCCCGGAGGGGTCTGAAGTAGCGGCTGGGCTAGAGGCTCCGTTACTTCGCAGAAACAGCGAAAACACTTTCTGGCGGGCTACCAGCGAGGCGTGGGAATGACTTGTGTACTCAGGCAGTTGTGGCGGGAAAATTCCCGCGCTTTCTGCAAAATAGTAACTGTGATTGGCTTGCTCAGGGCATAGCTCCGTGACGTAGCAAAATCGGCGCAGAAATTGGCGCCAAGAATCTCCATTGGTGGAATGGTAGTGTTCCAGCAATGGAGTGGAATTTTCCGCCGGTTTTCGAGTTGCTGATTGGAACGTTTAACCACGGCCACTGTCGTGGGGGCGGGAATGTTGTGTGTTCGGCCTGTACGGGTGCTCTAGGTAGTCGGCTCTCGCCTTTCGGTCGAGGACGTCAAAGCAGCCAGCCATCGCCTCCGGTGCACCAGATCGTGTTCTGGCAGTTAAGAAGACAGTTTGGTAAGGTATGTCCGCAGCACCGGCAGACAGGGATTTTCCGAGGTGATAATCAGAGCTCAGCAGAGCACGCCTGTTCGTCTTTTTCTAACTTTGTTCTGTCTTGGGTAGCAGCAATTAATGTTGGGTTGGCTATGTGTTTTCTCTAAGATTTGAGTTGCAAGGAATTGGCTGCACATACCACTTCGTCATAATCCTCACAATCTAGTTTAGGGACAACTTCACATTCACAGCGTTTGTTTGAGTATCCAATTTGAGCCAATTTGATGTATTGTAAATGTTTCATGTGTTTTGTTTATTATTTTGTGTTTAGTCTTAATAAATCATATTGTTATTTTGGACAGAACTTTCATTCTGTTAATCGGTAGAGCAACCCTATCATTCCTCACTATGTTAATGAAACCTTCATTTATTTAACTTATTTATCAAATTAAATTATTGCAGGTGCCAAACTCTCTTCTACTCCACTGGCAGGGTTGATTAGAGTCAGTTCGCGTATTTTTTTTTAATCCTTGTGCAACACCAAAAGTCGGAGTTAGAATAGGGGGGGCTTAGAGCATCATTTACATATGTAGATTCTAGAAGAATTTAGTGTTAAATACACTGCTTGCCCCGGCACCTCGCAGACTTACAAATCTGCGTCATGTGTGTTCCCTGTGTGCCTATGCTGTTAGCGCCAGTTGTGTGTAGTGCCACGTTGTGTGGCACCACATTCTGCAATTATCCTTAATTTGTGAGCATGAGTGTACTTGCACAAGTGACACAGGTGGATCAACGCGTTATTGACTTGATCAATTTGTGAAGCTCTTTCTCTTTGAATAAATCATCAGTTTTTCTGAAATTCAAATCGTTTGTTTGTCTGTACTCGTATATCACATCTACCGATTTCCGAACCATTCGGATAAGTCCTACGTTGTGCATTTTTTGTTTTTTTTTCGTTTTTCTTTTTTTTCATTTTCTTGTGTATTTCGTCATCGGTATACTGATTGGGAATGAAATGAAAGCTGTAAGAAGCTTTCCTTCTTCATTATTTTCTTATAAATGGTTTTTCCATTATAATTCATTTTTTAACAAATAAACTATGTCATATTAAACTACATTTTACAAGGACAGTGATGTGCCTCATCGAAACCAAGAGATTGAGCCCACAATCAACCATTCTCGTTGCAGCGAAATGTGTGCTGCGATGAGCCTTCGCGATATTAAAATTGTATCTAGGAGCTAGACTCGAAGCTGGACCTTATGCTTCTGCGGACAACGTCTGCGAACTGGGCCAGCTGGACATCCCTCACGGCCTACGAATGGCAACGATCCATATTTTAATTCTGCTCTGGTACCATATGTGGTGCATAATAAATGTTTAGGAAGTCATTACATGAAGATTTAAACACGGATGTAGATGTTGCGTTTTCAGTTGCTTCAAAACTAGTTAATATATGATGCAGAAAAGACATATAAAAGACGCCGACAGTGAAAATTTAACGTCGTAGAGAGGATGTCTTTGCATGCAGAATATGCATCAGGTCAGCCTGAGAACAGAGTTTGTCGTCCCTAGCGTGTAGTAGGACTGGGGCGCATTGCTGCACAGAGTCAGTCAGACCACAGGGCTGTGGCTTCTTACACAGAATATGCCTCACCAAAGTCACAGGTCGCGCTGGGCTGCCTGTGCGACGTGATAAGCCAGCACGCATTATGGCGGGAGCGAAAGTGGCCCGCGCGCGTGAGCGGCGCGTGTTTGCCCAGGGTCGCTTCGCTTTCACCTCGCGAGTCGTGGGCGACAGCAGACAAGCTGGGAGCGAGCTAACCGATATACCAGCTGCTCAGCTAGGTCGGCCGACCATGCTAAATATGGCTTCAATTTTTTTCCTTTGATAAGAATCATTTTGATATTTGTCCGTTCTGACGGGATAAATCGACAACTTGTAACAGCCTGGTGTGCTGTTGTTTTGTTGCTGTTGTTGGGCTGATAGTGTTCGTCTTCAATCTCAAGACTGGTCTGATACAGCTCTCTATGTCTGTGTATCTTGTGGAAGCATCTTCATTTCCACGTAACTACTGCAACCTACATCGATTTGAGTCTCCTCACAGCATTCAAGCCTTGATCTCACTCAACAATTTTTGCTCCCAGGCTTCCCTCCATTATCAAGCTGCCGATTCCTCGATGCCTTGGAATGTGTCGTATCAACCTATTCCCTCTCTTAGTCAAGTTCAGCCACAAATTTCGTTTCTCCCAAACTCAATTCAATAGCTCTTCATAAGTTATACCAGCTCCCCATCTACATTGCGGTGATAAAAGTAATGGGCGGAGCTGTCATTTGTGCTCAGGTGATTCATGTAAAAAGGTTTCAGAGGTGATTATGGCCGCTCGACGGGAATAAACAGACTTTGAACGCGGAATGATAGTTGGAGATAGACGACTGGAACATTCTATTTCCAAAAACGTTAGGAAATTCAATACTCCGAGATCCACAGTGTCAAGAGCGTGCCGAGAATACCAAATTTCAGACATTACCTCTCACCACGAACAACGTAGCGGCCGACGGCCTTCACTTAACGAGCGAGAGAAGCGGTGTTTGGGTAGAGTTGTCAGTGCTAACAGACAAGCAACACTTAGTGAAATAACCGCGGAAATCAATGTGGGACGTACGACGGACTTATCCGTAAAATACTGAGGCGAAATTTGGTGTTAATGAACTGTGGCAGCAGGCGAACACCGCGAGTCCTTTGCCAACAGCACATCACCTGCAGTGCCTCTCCTAGGTTCATGATCAATTCTGTTGGGCCCTAGACGACTGGAAAATCGAGGCCTGGTTGCATGAGCCCCAATTTAAGTTGGTAAAAACTGATTGTAGGAATCGAGTGTGGCGCAGAGCCCACGAATCCATGGACCAAAGTTGTCAACAAGGCAACGTGGAAGCTGGTAGTGGTTCATTAATGGTGTAGGCTGTGTTTACGTTGAATGTACTGAATCGTCTGGTCCCGTTGAACCGATTATTCATTGGAAATTGTTATGTTCGGAGAATGTTTTCAGCCATTCATACACTTCATGTTCCCAAACAACGTTGGCATTTTTATGGATGACAGTGTCCATCTCACCGGGCCACAGTTGTTTGTGATTGGTTTAAGAAACGCTTTGGACAATTCGAGTGAATTATTTGCCCATCGAGATGACCAGACACGAATCCCATTAAACATTTATGGGACATGATCGAGATGTCAATTCGTGCACAAAATCCTTCGGCGGCAACCCTTCGCAGTTTTGGACGCCTGTAGAGGCAGCATGGCTCAATATTTCTGCAGGGGACTCCCAACGACATGTTGAGTGCATTCCATGTCGACTCGCTCTCCGAATCAAGGTCCAACTCGATATTAGGAAATAGTTTGAAACTGAAAGTGCTGTATTCTCTTTTCCCTGTGAGGGACTGGACGGATTAAACAAAAGAATTTGAACGCTATGCATCCTCTTTGATTTGACTAGGGCATTTGATTGTGTTGATCACAAAATATTGCTACAGAAATTGGACCATTATGAAATATGGAAAGTAGCTCACAATTGGTTCAACTCTTACTTTAATAAAAAAAAAAACAGCAAAAGGTCCTTCTCCACAATGTCGATACTCTGATGTAGACTCTGGTGTAGAGATGATTCTGGTCTTGACTTTTTTTGTGAGTGGGTTGCATTTAAGGCACTTGTCCTGAGTGTGACTTTGCGCTAGCACTAGTATTGACGGGGCAGCCTGTGGTGAGGACTTAGCTGTACCGGCAATTTAGACCTCAGTCATCTTGGGCAAGTCACTTTGCCAAGGGCAATCTTATTCTTGATAGGCCTGCCACCATGAAATTTGGTCTCCTTATGTGGACTGCCGTATAAGTGAGTCAATTAGTCCTTGGTATGACTGACAAATGGGAGTGTCACACGCTGGAGTCTGCTGATACTTCAGCGCTCCATTAGAGAGTAATTGTGATCTGTTTAACAGATCACCAACCAAGACTTTGCATATTTCGTGCCCACAACAGGGAAATACAGGTGCCACACATCACTGCCTTGCAGACACTTGAATCATGACTATCATTTGAGACAGAGCCACACATTGTATTACTCCTCCAGCTTGTTCGGGCAAACAGGTTCATAATGTCGCCATTTGTTCAGCGGCACCAACATAGTACAATTTCCATGTAGAATAAACCCATCAAAGTCCATCAGTATTAGATAATTTCATATTGCGTTATCCATATTTTGAGCCAGAGTAAATAGTTCAGACAGACAAACGTTAGTCTTTACCAACCATCTGCCACCCGTGGTAGTGTTAACTATTTGTTGCATATTTGTGCTGCCATCAGTTCTTGTTTTCTATTTGTCATCATACTTAATACGTATTATAGTGAAACGTCCCCTTTAGAACAATTTATACAAGACTGTGCTTAAACTGACACACAAGGTTTTTAGCGCAACGCAATCTGACTATCAAAGATCCCTGCAAAAGAATGACCCTGAGTAACATTAAACTATACCTTTCAGAAATCACTTACCTCACAAAAATCTTCATTACTCGAACTACTGCAATACAGCGAGCGCCACTACTGCCAGCTAAATAAAAGATTCAAACTACGGAAGGCACTAACTACTGATAGGGATAGTTAGCAAATGAAAGATATTAATAGAGAACAAACAATGTATTTACCTTAATATCATCACAAGTCATAATATATGTAATTTCAAAACTCCGCCATCTCTCTCCTCACATCCACCACTGCTGGCGGCTCACCTCCAACTGCGCAACGCTACGCGCTGTTCACATCCAGCTGCCGCTGCCCAACACTACAATGGCAGACAACAATGCAAACTAGCCACAGACTGCACACAGCACAGCCAGTGATTTTCATACAGAGCGCTAAGTGGCATTACCAATATAAAAATCTAAACAGCCTACTTACATAGCCCCCATGCTCCCCAAAAAAAAATTTTACAAAATATTTTTGGGCAGTGGCCAACAATGATTTGAAAAAATTTTTCATAATTACAATAACAAAGATATCAAATGCACACACTTCTTAATACAATGTTGGTCAAAAGCTAAAATATTCTCACAGTCCATAAAGACAGTCCTGATCATTCATCATAATAGTAATTACAGTTTTTTTTCACAAAGTCTCATTAGTAAAAGAAATTGCACACAGAAGTAGTGGATTTCCATGCAGTCTTGAAGAAGTAATGTTGTCCTTCCAACGGAAAGACAGTGCTGACTCTTGACATGCTGACAGGTAATGGGCCACAACAGAGCAAACCCACAGCAGACTGCACACAGCACAGCCAGTGATTTTCATACAGAGCGCTAAGTGGCATTACCAATATAAAAATCTAAACAGCCTACTTACAATAGTCCATTTTTTAATAAATAAACTTATGCCACGACCTTAACAAAAGATCAATCCTATTTTGATATATTAATCACCTATAAACAGTTGACTAGCATAATGACAAGGCTACCATTTCATTAATACTATTTCACCATTTAGGTTCATTTAGATTCTTATAAATGTGATAACCTCTAATGCCGGCTGTCAACAACGAACGCAGTTAAAGGCCAAACTCAATTTAGCAGACTCATGAGGCAGGTAGTCAAGTGGAAGGTTTACTAGTCAAAGTGATTGCTGTCAGGACGGTAACTCGTAGTGGCCTGTCGCCTTTCTGAACTTACCACAAGTCCAGTGCAGTCTTGCATAATCATCTTGTACTGAATGTGTACAATTGAGGAGATGCTGTTGATGAAGAGGAAGCATTTTAATAAGTGTACTACATGTAAGCACACAGCTGAGGACTGTATCCATAGCTCCCTACATGAGGGTTGGAAAGGAAAGATAGTGAACGAATGTAAGAAGAATACTTTTCAGAAAATAGTGGTGATACATCCTGATGGGTTGAAGATACATTTCACAACCCTTGCAGATGGCTGCTTATGCTATAGCTGTCTACCTTTTCTGAAATTTCTCATCAACATGTTTAAGAGACGAATGTGAGTGTGATCTTCACCAACAATCCTAGACCAACTGAGCTAGTTCTCAAAATTGCCACAGAGGGTACTTGAAGTGGGTACTGGTCCCACACCACTTCCTCTGAGGGAGGTAATAGGAACACAGCATTCCTCCCTCCCCATGTGAAAAGTGTAGAAGGTCAATTCGAATGCTATATCCAGTCATATGATTATGATGGCATGAGTGATAGAAGGCAAACACGGCAGTCTGCCAGTCTCAGTCAGAGGAGTTGTAGTAGCCATAAAGTATCAACAGCAGCCAAGACCCTCATCCATCTCCGTCTCGCAGAAGAAGTGGAAGAATAAGTGCTCCTTACACGTCTTTGCTACTATTACCACATGTCGCAGTTCTTTATTCAAGCTCATTTCTCTGTCAGTGGTTGCTAATTGTTTCTTCTATTTCTTTGCTGAACATGTCTGGACAAGCAGCAGCACCTACTGGGTTGTTGGAATCTGCAGCGACCTCCGCTTTGTCCAGACTACCAGCAGTGGCAGCCAACAGCTTGTCAGGAGCTGCGGCGACATCAGGCCTGTTGGGATCTGCAGCATCATGGGATGCTGTAGCGTACCGGGGTGGCATGTTGGAGGAGGACAGCGAGTTGCTGTTATTCATCCCACTCGTCGATTTGTGTAACGATGCCACCCAGCCTGTCCCTGAATCTCTACTCCACACACCACAGATCAGCGCTGGTCTCTGACATATGCACCATCCCAGAACATTCTGGTGTTACTGCAAGCACAGGATGAAGATGTTGTGGATGAGAAACTGCTAGTTCCTCCCAGTGCTCTAATGCTATTTAATTTTTAAGTCATAATGTAACAGCCAGCGTCTCAAAGCGCCTAAAAATTGATATAGAAGCATCAGTGGACAATGACTGGCACGTTGTGTTAGAGACTGAAAACTCACTGAGAGGTGTTAAAATAAGGTTTCACGGAGTCAAAATGGGATGAACTGTGTAATGCAGAACCCTACATCAATCTGCAGACTATCCCGCTCTTCCCCAGAGATCTGCTGTGCCAACATGACGCTGTCCATAACATCACTGTACAATGGCATAATACTAATGCTGAGATCACGTGGTTGGTCCTTTTACTTACACACTCTACAGTTACAAACTTGTTCAGTCTGTGGATGGTGCCATCCATTGTGCTGAAAAGATTGAACAGATGGTTGCCTTATATTCAAAGTGCATATAATGATATTGTGAACTATCTCCAAATGTATAGTGTGCATGTAGACGATTTAGAACAACTTATTAATATGAGACCAAAAGAAGAAGCTGAAGGAATACCCATCAGTTTGAGGGAAATACATACTGAATTTTGTACGTATAAGAAACCGTTATTTGCTAAATACTATACTAGTATGAAGAACGGACCTGTATATTTTACTGATGAACTGCATCCTGTGTACGACTACTGACGTGTAAATAAAATATATTATCATAAGTTAACTTTTTACTTAATAACCCTCTCATTATAATGTAGCCATTGCAGCTCAATTGGTAAGGTGCTGATTGCACTATAATGCCTACATAAATTATTACCACTGTTTTGTTCTATAAAAACCCATTGCACACCAATACCTGACGTAGTACCATGGCAGGATGGGTGAAGCATTAGAACTCCGTTGTAAGCGACTGACTGGTCCTGTGTGGAAGAAGACCATAAGAAAAAGGAGAAGAATGGGATACTCCTCCCTGATAATATTCGACCAATGATTATAGATCCATCTAGTCGCAGCAAGACGAATGTTCTCACATTGCTACTAACACACCTGGATGGAGTCTTTTGAGCATGTATGTGTATTTTCAAAAAACACAGTTTCAGCCCAAGTACCAGTTGCCGCAAAAGATACTCAAAGTGTCAGTGGTGTAACAAACGTGACATTCAGTCAAAGCAGTAAAATCATTTCACTAGAAGTAAAACCAAACACAGTGTTCATATTTGATAATGTTCTTGTAGAAAAGCAGGATCAAATTCAATGATATTTCTGTTTTGGTCGTCACATGTGAGTTGACACGTTTTATTTGAGTCCGACATATTCCAGAATGCATAAACAATTGGTGAGGGATTATGCAAACCTCATTATAGCATTCAAACAAGACAATTTGAATTTAAATCACATTTACATGTAGGAACTGATACATGATTCAATGAATTTATAACGATACGTGGAGATTGTTGAAGTCACACACAGTACAGGTTTCTTGTTATCGATAAAACACAAAAACTGAATGATGATAGGTATAGGCGTAACTTGCAGGAGTATATATACATATATGAAAGAGGTTGGTACTTTAATACATATCACACCATGAACAAGTTTGCATGCATGCTGGGCACTTCATCTGAGAGAATGGGTATGCATAGACAGAGAAACGTCTATATGTAGAAGAAAAGTTTCAACCTCTCGAACGTAAAGTTAAGGACACACCTACACACGTATGCCTAGGCCCTGCTGAGGCTTACCAACAATTTCGATGCGAGGGTTACTCCATATGAAAAGAACGTTAATGACGTAACTGTAAGGGTTGATGGGACTGAAACGAAAGCACGTGACTTAACTGTAAAGTTTGATAGAATTGGGCTAAATGTATAAAGGTGCAAATTATGAACCAGTCCGCTTAGTATATAACAAGATGTCGACTAAGCATAAGGTCATCGCTGCACGGAAGGCAGTTCAAGAGAAGTTACGACTGTTAGTGCTAGGGCAATTTGATTAAGAGCACACACACAGGGAGAAACTTTTAAACCTGTTACAGAATCTTTTAATTAACTCTCTACGAAATTACACATTCATGATGCAGTTTGCTGATTTCATTAACCACCACAGTGACACATGGTAGACAAAATATTTGGTGTTAGTGGCGAAAAACCTTACATGTTGGCAAGCAATCTGTGAGTTTAAAAGAAGAAACAATGCAGATAGGTGATATGGAATTTCAGGCAACAGCTGGTCTAATAAAACTCAAAGATCTGGAGACGTTTGGTGAAATACTGTAAATGACAGATGTACATAGGAATACAGGAAACCGACGCAGTGCGAAATACAAAACCATTATAAGGCCTACATTAGATGCTCAGTACAGCACTGGTGATCCAGCATAAACGAGTCAGCAGTCTACCCCTCGCAGAATATATGCTATGATGTTCCCAGTGAGATAATAGATCGACTACGACCTCTCATGGCATCAGCTGATGCTGGTAATACTGCTCATCCGAACGAAATTGTTTCAATAATTTCTGAGCTTAGAGGTATAATCGAATAAGAATGAAGACAGTAGTTCGAAAACTGCACAAATTAGCACGCAAAACATACCGTCAAGGACATGTTTCGATTAAAGGTTTGGATGACTTACGGCACGCTGATTTTGTGAATATCACGGAATATGCACATACCAATAATGGATTCAAATATATTTTAATGATCACTGATACACACTCTACATTCATCTAGCTATTATCTGTTAAAACAAGCCAGAGTGGCCGAGCGGTTCTAGGCGCTTCAGTCTGGAACCGCGAGACCGCTACGGTCGCAGGTTCGAATCCTGCCTCGGGCATGGATGTGTGTGATGTCCTTAGGTTAGTTAGCTTTAAATAGTTCCAAGTTCTAGGGGACTGATGACCTCAGATGTTAAGTCCCATAGTGCTCAGAGACTTTTTTTTTTGTTAAAACAAAAACAGAGAAGGATCTTGCACTGGTGTTTCAGAGTTTTTCGCAGGCAGGGACGAATCGATGTCCAGAAAACCTACAAACTGATCACGGTGGGGATTTTTACAATACGTGTTTCAGCTTTGTGATGCAGCAGTATGGAATACATTACTACTCAACATTAACCCACCTGAAATCGAGTATCGTGAATCGTCTGAACAAAACATTACAAGGTCAAATGTGGATGATTTTTAATCTTCGCAGCTCATACAAATGGACAGATGTCCTCCCAGAAATAAATGCACAGTATAATCGAACCAAACATAACAATAAAAATGAGACGAATCAGTGTTCGTGATTATGGACTCGTGGATACGCTGTTACGCTGTACTATCGTATTAAAATGCTGGATCCACGTAAACATCAATTTAATGTGGCTGATTTGGTACATATCTCAAAACACAAGACAGCATTTGAGAAACCACACCACCCAAACTGGCCGAATAAGATATTCACAGTTTCCGAAGAGCAGAGAACAAATCCCAGACCTTACATCATAAAGAACAGCAGTGGCACTGAAATTTCAGGGTGCCTTTATACAAAGGAAATGTAGAAGGGCTCAGAGCCACTCGTTTTTCTCATAGAGCGTATCATAAGACGCTGAGATTATAGGGCACTAGTTAAATGGCTTGGTTTTGCTGCAACGCAAAACAGCTGGATTGATTCTGAAGATTTGCTATAGAATGACGTGCACAGAGCAAAACCAGCAGAGTAGCATAACATGCATAATGGGAAACACAAGAGGTGTTGGTATTATCGACAATATTTCAATTAAACTGCACTTTCCCGGGTATAACTATTGTAGACCTAGTACAAAGCTTCAAAAATGTTTGGCTCGTGGTGATAAGGGGATTAACCTGTTGACGAGGCATGTTTGGAACACGACATTGCATACGCAAAACAGATACCTCTCAGGATGTCACACTGCAGATCGAATTTTAGCAGATAAAGCCAAGGCAATACGTATGAGAAAGTATTGGTGTAGGGCAGAACAATGTAGCATTTATTGTTGATAAAACCATGCACGGTAAAATTAAGTTGAACCTGGGTGCTAATTTCAATCAAGTTATGAACGTTTCACATGGTGCACTGAAGAAAAAGAAGGCAACGACGAAGAAAAGGTATTTTTAAAAAAATGTGTCCAGAGAGCTAAAAGCGATCTGAAGCATGAAGGATTGGTTAAAGCACCCCAGGTTCTGCCAATACCCAACACATCGGATGGAATTCTCCCCATCCTCATTCCTGCGCTCACAGGTCTTTCAGCGATGGCTACAGTGGCTGGTAGTATGGCGGCTGTTGCCAGAACAGTCAAAATAAAATGACGCCAGTTAGCCATCCTACCAGGTAGACCACTTACATATGTAGATCTGCTCAAGTCTGTTGGAATCCAGAGATTGTGGAATTGAGAATTTAGATGTTGCTGAAGGACCTGGAACCCACTGGGTGGCGTCTATTAAGAAAAATACAAATAACGTCTACTGTTTCGATTCATTTAGAGACCTGCAACCACCAGAAGAGTTATAACGGTACTTCATCGACAGAAGATGTGTGTTCTACAATTTTCATCGCTGTCAAGATTTAAATACTTACCTGTGCCGAGATCGATGCATCATGTTTTTCCTAATGTTTACGGAAAAGCATTGTATATATATGAAAGGAAGTGCATTAATCATCCACTCGTCAGTTGAGGTTCAGATGCAGTGTCATATACTTTGACTTTAAAAAAACTGTAACGCCGGAAATGCATATCCTCCTATTTCCATCTATTGTACTATAAATTTGTTTTCCTTATTTTTGTTACCTGAATATATGACATTTCTGTGTCTTTACATATTGTAATTGTTTTACTATTTGTATATATATATTTATGCATTTATGTCGATGTATAATTGGTTTGTTTCGTAAATATTATTTGTATTTTTACGCTGGGTCTTGCCTAGGGAAAACAGTGCTATCGAACGATTACATCGATAGATCGTGTGGAGAACCCAAGTGTTTAAGATCTTTGGTAGTGTTAACTCTGTCGCGTGGAGCGCGGGCAGAGAGGGAGTCTGGCTGGAGTAGCGAGTGGAGCAGGTGTGTTGTGTGAAGCTCCCGCGAGTTGCCGCGCTTTCGGGGTTTGGCAGCATGTAATTGCGCTTGACTTGCGATGATAGCTTCTGACATGGTGTCGCGGATGGGAAGCATTAGCTGGCGCACATCAAGAGCCCGTTTCGTCTGGTGACCGTGTCGAGAAGAAGACGCGCCAACATCCAGCTTCTGCAACAGCGACGGCCGACAATGAGTGACTGTCGCCACCTCCTCGATCGACGGCTTCAAACCTTCAATCAACCAACAAGGAAGACTGGAAGCACGTAAAGTTTTAGAACTGTATGGCAGACCTCAGCTTTTCAAACTTTTAAAATTGTTGCATCACAAAATTACAGCTTCTTAGCATGAACCTTTGTTGCTCATTGTCCCAATTGCATTACCAAGCAGGGTCCCTTCCTTTTCCGGAATGAACCCGAGTGTCGTTCAAATTCAGACGCCAGCATTAAAATACAATCATTCCATTTCACTACTTTAATTTCAAAGTTCAGTTAAAGAATTCATAGCTGGCTACAATATTTAGATTACACAAGCACGAATTAAGAGTGCGAGTTTTGTTACCGTATTTTAGCTTACCTGTGACTGCAGCTCAGCTTGGTACGTACTAAATTTTACTATTGTTAATTGTTCAGAATCATTTAATTCAAGTTCAAAGTTAAATCTCTTATTTCTAAATTGCGTAGATTCAAGTAGCTTTTGAATGATTGTTGAGATAGTCCAAGACTAACCGTATTTTATTGAATTTCGATGTGCTTCAGAAAGAAAGCTCACTATTAACTTCAGTCACTAAATTAACTTTCGATTTTCTGGTTTTATTAATTCTTTTGCTAAATTAAGTCAGAGCGTAGCGAAATTTATTACTTCTGACAAACTTTCAGTTTTCACACTACACTTTTCAACCTTCAGTTGCCACGCTTCTAGTGCTAATTATATGTGTAATAATCTTTCTTTTTCAGTTACTATAGTAATTGTCCTTAGGACTGGCGACCGTAATTTCCCCCAAATCTCAAATGTCTAATTACCGCTAGTTGATTGTTAACGTAACGGCCGCACATTTACTTTCTTTATTAACTTTACCCCTATTTCAAAATTAATTTCCACCAGTTTCATTAGCATTTTTCCTTTCATTTAGATGTAACCCTTTCCTCCCTCTTTACCGACAAATTAACCTCGGTGACGATTGCTTTTCCCAAATTTCCATTAGGTACACGCGGTTTAATTTTTCACTGTCATGAAGGTCGATAAGTGAGGGGGAGGTTACAGAACGATCGTCTGTATTAAGTGCAAATTACTTCCAACTGACTGATTTACGCAATGGAACGTAGAGTATTGCGTTGACTGAACTGGAGGCGTACAACAGCATTCTGAATATCGCAGAGGCTAACAACAAACTACATCTGGAAATTAGTGATCGAAAAGAAATTATGGAAACAGAGCCTGATGCATACAATATTGATGATCTAAACGAAATTTTAAAACAGTCTGGAAAAGGGATTTTACTACAAGCAAACATCAATTCACTTAAGTCTGAAATACAGTGAATGCAACGACTGTAACCAGAAAGGTTCAGTAGGACGACTGCTGGGTTTCACAGAAAAACAGGTTTCGATGAAGGATTCAAGTCAATTTTACAGATATGATAAGTTGGTAGGTATACTTCCTGTCAGTAAAATCCGTGTCACTTGTAACATTGCAATCTGACTTTCAATAATCCCTTCAAAAGAATGGCCCTGACTAACATTAACCTATACCTTTCATGAATCAATTACCTCACAAAAATTTTCGTTACTCGAACCACTGTAGTACAGCGAGCGCCAATACTGCCAGCTAAATAAAAGATTCTAACTACTGAAGGCACTAACTACTGATAGGCATAGTTAGCAAATGAAAGATTTTGATAGAGAACAAAAAATATATTTACCTTAATAGCGTTCAAAAGTGATTATATATATATATATATTGGATGTCACAAAATTATATATATATATATATATATATATATATATATATATATATATATATAATTTTGTGACATCCAATTCAACAAATTTCCTTTTTCTGACAGACACACGTACAGATCGTCCGCTCAAAACTCTGGTATCTCTCACTCCACATCCACCACTGCTGGCGGCTCATCTCCAACTGCGCGATGCTACGTGCTGTTCGCATCCAACTGCCCAACACTACACAAGCGAATATTCCAACAATGAGTCCAACCAGCCACAGACTGCCTACGGCGCAGTCAGCGATTTTCATACAGAGCGCAACGTGGCGTTACCAACATAGTAAGTTAAACAGCCTACTTACAAAACCTCCCGGTAACAGTCTAGACATTGGACTATCTGGCGTTGCGTATTGTGGACCAGGATAATCAGCTTATTGATTTTCAAGGTGAGTAAATCATTGTATGACTAACCACGAGTGACCTTGAACGTGCACAGACCATCAGTGACCTTCAACTAGTCGGGACTTGCAGTGGACCTGCCCCTAACCTCTTGGCGAGAACAAAGACACCACCTTGTCGGGAGACCGGAAGTGACAGAGGCGACCTTCAACTGCTCAAGACTTTACGTATGCCAGCTGCAAGAAGGCAACGATGGGGATAAGATATAAAGCCGACATGCGCAATACACAGCATGACATTTCACAACAGAACTGCAAGGTGTGCACAACAAGTTTCTTAAATCAGTAGGTCTGATACATCACAAGCACGTTGTTCGATGTAACTAAAACAGTAGAATGTGATGAGCGTATTGTACGTCAGGAATACCTCTCACATAAGCCTTATGCTTCAACCACATTTCACAAGAACATTGAAATTAGGATTGTCATCCAAAACCGAGATGTTTCGACCCTCCCATGCACGAATTTCATATATGTTGATGCATCATTTACGAAATGGGGCGAGGGGGGGGGGAGGGTGGTTCTGCTACATTGGGGCCGAAGCTTACATATAATGCTTTAGTGTTCTTGTTTCATGAGACACAGAGTCGAGATTAACTGAACACGCAATGAAGGCATAGTGTCAACTCTTAAAATGTATGACTCTTCTTCCCCCTCAGGTTTGAACGATTTAGAAAATGCTGGATGGTTCATAGACGAACCAGTGGTAGAAAATCTGAAGAGTAAAGGAGATTTACTGCATGCATACCTCCAAGACTGCTTATGGGATTCTTTGTATACATGCAACGACTTATTCTGAATGCTCAACAGGAATTACTTCTGATATGGAGCGCTATGGATAAAAGCTCATACATTCAGGGAGCACAAAAGGAGAATGAGATCGCCATCAATAAAATAATATGGAAAATGCCACACGTCACTGTATTGAATGAGCAGCTCTTGAAGCTTTTGAAAGTTCTTACAGCAGTTGCATTTCTACCATTACCTTTCCATTCATGAGAGCTTTTTGAATACCCAGTTCTACCGGTTGCAAACAGACAAACATGGGATGTTAAAACCTCCCCTGAATTGGAGATTCCTAGATTCATCATACTTGCGTTCCAGACCAACCGAAGAGGGAATATAACAAGTGATTCTACCAAATCTGATAACTGTGGGTTAGTTAATGCCAGAGCCTACCATACTTCAACTCTGAATTCTACCGGTATGATAGTTTACACCTGCAGTGGAATGAGAATGTATAGACTCTAGCATTTGACATGTATGCACGGTTCTTTGCTTCTTACTATGAATGGGAAGGATAATCACTCAGCCCACGGAAACACAAGGAGCTGGCACCAAACACCATAATACACTACTCAAAACGGAATGAGAGAGTAAAATTGGGGCTTATAGATGTGAGAATTGAATCTGAATCTTCGTAAAATTTCCCTGAACAAACTGCAGCATATGCTCTAGTTCTACATGACTGTGTGACCAACTATTGCCCACTCACTGGTGCTGTGCGATGAGCTGTATAAATGAACAAGTGGTGTGCCATGCCTGAAGCATTTCACAATGGCATCTCAAGGTGTGAACATAACTGCAGACTTTCAGGGCTTCCATGATGAAGAGCATGGACAGTTCATATTTAATGATGTTGATTCACAGTGTACACAGAAGATGTTGGTATAATAGAGACATTCTCAGCAAGCCTTGCATCGCCAAGATCTTTCAAGGATGTGAAGTCATTTTAAATACAGAGGAGTGTTCAGTGGCTAACACATATCTATCACGGAGTTCACTGTGATGATTTTGGTATGTCCTATAAAGATTTGGTGACATCACTTTGATTATTTGCCCTGCTCTCCATTGACCTAAGAAGAATACATTGTGTGAAGACAGTTTTGTGTCTGCTCTCACAACAAAACTCATGCAGCACGATATCCATAGCCCCATGCAACCATTACACATATTTCATTATTCTCCATCTCAGACTTCACCTCCTTAATTGGAATCATGTTCACAAGTAATGTCACCTGTCTCCTACACATCCTTTATACATGCAAATGGGATAGGTGTACTGTAAATATCAACAACAAATATGTATGGTAACGAATTATTTCTCCACTCAATTCTTACAATGTACAGTTTGATTCTAGAGGTACAATTTAGTTCCTGAGATACAATTTGGTTCTTTTAGACACATGACACAGGTGCATGTCAATGTTCAGTGATACAAAATGGTGCCTTCCACACATTATTTGCTGAGACACTATTCACAGATAGAATTTGTTTCATGTGATAGAGTTTAGTTCTTTTTTTGGGTAACAGATACATTTTCGATACTTTGCAAAATAGTTACAATTTGGCTGTCTTAGAAAACAGAAATTATCAAATTTGATAATGAGATTAAGCAGCCAAGCAGAGGTACTTTTCCTTCATTTAACTAGTACTATCACTAATAATGACTAAAGACTACAGTCCAAGCAGTTTTCAGCAACATAACAGTGGACGATGTATCTATGAACAATATTACAATAGTAGCACTGGATGTACCGAAAATATCTACAAGCTGCATTGGACAGGAAAAAAAAATAATAAAAAACTAATCGGACTGGAATGGCTAGTAGAAGCTAATATTAAAGACTACACCATCTGCACGTGTACTTGGTACACATTTTTATATGATGTACTGTCAGGGAGTTTACAAAAATAAAATAAGTTTCAGTTTATGTTCTTTATATTTCTTATGATATTTTATTACATCTTTATGATATTTTATTACATCTTTTTCTATATAGACACACCAAAACTACATACAAGGTACACATGGTGTGCAGGCAAAGTGTGACACATATGGTGTACATGAAAAACGAAATATTTACACGGTCTGGTGTGCTCAAAAATTTGTTTATGGTACAACACACACAGCATGCCGTATTCTACTTCTACTCGTGTTTAGACTATGATGAACATGTGACACTATTCCACACACATTCATTCATCTCACACACACTGATTCATTCCCTATAGTACCCCCCACCCACATCATAGAGTGAATAGTGTGAGTATGGGAACGTTTCAATCTCGCCCTTAGAAATGACTCACTTATCATCATGAGCCAATAGGCAGATTTTATATTGCAGCACAGTGTACACCTCA
The DNA here is from genome assembly GCF_023864275.1 of Schistocerca cancellata. NCBI lineage: Eukaryota > Metazoa > Arthropoda > Insecta > Orthoptera > Acrididae > Schistocerca > Schistocerca cancellata. The sequence continues at coordinate 385,063,363 of NC_064626.1, read as the reverse complement.
TGCTCTCATGACAGAATACTAATTTACAGCACCATTTTCCATGGTTGTGGTGGAGCACTGTGAATACCAATGGGCAGGCACCTCAAATAATCTTCAGCCATAAAGGCCCTTGACGCACCACAGCACACACCCTTAGCCCACTTCTGCGTGGCACCTCTGAGTGTGCAATACACATACATTTTTGCTTGCAGACCTACAAACTCCACAATTGGCAATCTATTTGCCTCGTCTTTCTTTAGCCTTCTTGTTGTGTGGAACAATACTGTAAGTATTATCAGCTATGTATGAGGATGTGTCGAATTTATTACCATCTACCTAATTACTACATATGGATTGCAGATCTTCACCCAGTAGATGAAGCTATCTATATCCATACAAAGTAATTTCAGACTTTCAGAATGAGTTTCAATGAACACATAATGGAAACGATACATATCGAGTTTGATAGGTCTAGTACGCACATCCTCACACAGATAGATTTTGTGAACCCTACTGCAACCTTTGCCATCTCCACAGCAACAAATTTTTCTCGAAAACATTATGGAAACGATACATGTGGAGGGTGATAGATTTAGTATCCAATCCCCCCCCCCCCCCCCCCCACAGATAGGTTTTGTGAACTCAACAAACAAAGTTATTGAATACGGTGACACGTTTGAAATTTGTTCTGGCAATGCATTTCCTTATGACATAACGCCCTTCCCGTGTGTTTCTAATAAGAAGATCTTTATGGTTTCTTAAATTCTCCAAAGTTTTGCCGAAAATTGCATAGTTCATTAATTTTAAAAAAATCTTTTTCTAAACCACGGGTCGCGGAAACCCTCTAAGCGATATTTAAATCAATACAGCGCACCTAACTCCAAACTGGACCATCTCCAACCGAAAACACTGCTGGATGTTACGGTAGTGAAGAACGTACCTGTACTTGTCACACAGCATTGTCATCTGCTTAGGGATGGGATCTGTGCCTCATGGAACTAGCCGCTCTGGACATATTGGCACGTGCATCATGCATACTAATAGGGTATGAAAGGTCTACTCCACACCATGTTTTGTGGCTGAGCAATCAACTTGATGTTTTGCTAAATACTCACTTGAGGAAATGCCACTGAGGTACTTGAAGCAAATATGCTTTTTACACTTGTTATTCCACTGGGAGAAGAGGTGTCGGGACATATCCTTGACCGACTAGACTATGTAGTGGTCGAGGTCACGTTTGATGTGCGTGCGCATCTCGTGTACACGGACTGAGAATCTTCTAGGGTGGTAGAAGGATGTTACAAGTTTGCTGTTGGTGTACCACCCTGTCATGGAGAGAGAGAGAGCTCACCAAATTTGTAAATGATCCGCGATATCTCTTTGTGAAAGGCAGCGCGGTAATTTCATCTGAGAATAACAGCATGCTACTATGCAGCTTTCACTGACATACAACGTTGGCTAAATGGAGAGGTCCAACGACTTTGTGAGTTATTTTATCATTTTTATCTGGCTTGTTCTTCTTCAAGCCAAAAGCTTTAACTGCAATACCCTCATTCTGTCTCTCGTATTTGAGTACGTTCTGAAGGTCAACGGGGAACCCAATAACATCAAAATTGTAACATGTATTAATATCAGGAACATGTTATTCGTCTGGACGCTCCAGATGAACTTTATAATTTCTTTCACAACCCAGGATTGACCACGCGAAACACGTGTTGTCTGTTTTATTCTTGGCATTAATACACGCCTTCTTGTCAGCTATATCTTTCGGTAACTCGATATAACTGAAACTCCATTTGTAAGGTTCTGGAGACGTGGGTGGATGTCGACATGCAGAATACGGCTGAGTGCTTTACCAGATCCTCTACTAGCCATCCCCGAAGCCTGGTCTGAGCAGCTGTCAAGGTGAAGTCGTGGAACTACTGAGTGACCGAGATATCACACCGTTTCACCCAAAAGATGGACGGTATTTTTCTCCTCAACAGCGCCTTCCCCTTTGAGGAAATGCAATACTTCGCAGCACAATAACTCGCTGCATTCCACAGAGGGATATCGCGGATCATTTACGAATTTGATGAGTTGCCTCTGTCTCCATGATAGGACGGTACGTCAATAGGAAACTTGTAACATCCTTGTACCACCCTGCCAGATTCTCAATCCATGTAAACGAGATAAGCTGATCAGATGCGTCCTCGACCACTGTATAGTCTAGTTCTGGCACAACGTTTGTGATCCGATGCTCGGTAATAGAACGGGAATGGGACTGCTACTAGCTAGCCGTTAGCCATATCACTGTTATTACTAGTTGAACTAACCAGTGGTGTAGACGTAGGAAGTTGGTGTAGAGCGCCCGTCCCTGGCTCATCCAGAGTGAACAGGCCGGCTGAAGGGAAGCTGACCGTGGCTGCGAGTTGCGGCGCTGGCGCTGGCGGCGTGCGGGCCTGTCGCTCACTGCTGTCGTTGGCTTCCCCGTGAGTCGCGCACGCGGCAGCCGCACAGGGGTCAAGTGCGGAGGCAGCCCACCGCCGGATACAACCAGTGACTAACCGTAGAATGAAAAAATATATTAATTAAACACATAGACGCTGTAGAAGGAGGAAGAACATAGTACCTTTCAAGAGAGAAAATGTGTGAATACGCTACTGGCCATTAAAATTGCTACACCACGAAGATGACGTGCTACAGACGCGAAATTTACCCTACAGGAAGAAGATGCTGTGATATGCAAATGAGTAGCTTTTCAGAGCATTCACACAAAGTTGGCGCCGGTGGCGACACCTACAACATGCTGACATGAGGAAAGTTTCCAACCGATTTCTCACACACAAACAGCATTTGACCGGCGTTGCCTAGTGAAACGTTGTTGTGATGCCTCGTGTAAGGAAGAGAAATGCGTACCATCACGTTTCCGACTTTGAGAAAGGTCGGATTGTAGCCTATCGCGATTGCGGTTTATCGCATCGCGACATTGCGGCTCGCGTTGGTCGAGATCCAATGACTGTATGTGTATTCGTCATCGCCGTACTGGCGTATCACCCTGCGTGATGGTATGGGGTGCCATTGGTTACACGTCTCGGTCACGCATTGACGGCACTTTGAACAGTGGACGTTACATTTCAGATGTGTTACGACCCGTGGCTCTACCCTTAATTCGATCCCTGCGAAACCCTACATATCAGCAGGATAATGCACGACCGCATGTTGTAGGTCCTGTACGGACCTTTCTGGATACAGAAAATGTTCGACTGCTGCCCTGGCCATCACATTCTCCAGATCTCTCACCAATTGAAAACGTCTGGTCAATTGTGGCCGAGCAACTGGCTCGTCATAATACGCCAGTCACTACTCTTGCTGAACTGTGGTATCATGTTGAAGCTCCATGAGCAGCTGTACCTGTACACGCCGTCCAAGCTCTGTTTGACTCAATATCCACGCGTATCAAGGCCGTTATTACGGCCAAAGGTGGTTGTTCTGGGTACTGATTTCTCAGGACCTATGCACCCAAATTGTGTGAAAATGTAATAGGTACGTTGTCCAAGACGCGACGCACACTAGCGACTGCGACGGGTCGCTACGTGACGTCAGAAGTTGCTTGCTGGCGCATGCGCAGTTCGAGTTTGGGATGCGACGCGCGGCTGTTGCGACAGCTGCCGCAGCACTGCACCAGTGAGCAGTGTTGCGACGGGAGTCGCACGACACAAAGACGTACGGCTGCCAGAAAGATGTCGAGCCAGTCAAGGAAAACTGAAATGAGCCACCCACAGGATGTGATGCTCTGTGAGGTGGTCTCGCGACATCCTTGCCTTTACGATTTGAAGAACCCTAAATATAGAGACACTATGTTCAGAGACAGAATTTGCGAAGAAATTGGTGCACAGTTGAAACTGGCAGGTGAGTGAAATATATAATATTTTCCCATTAATGCAAATTTTTCAGGCCTGTTATGAAAATCAGTATAATCCATGCAGATGTAGAATTAGAATGATGAAAATGAACTTGAAGGTCAATTTTCGCATTACTCTTTTTTGTGACGATAAAAATTGAAAACGTCAAGTACATTATAAAATGAACAATCTAAAGAACAACGAGAAAGTTACATTTTACAATACCTTCACTTTGAAAGTAAACGGTAGATTGGTGTCTTGATGATACCTTCTAGTTGTGAAAAACCACCACCAGATTGTTGTACAGCTTTCTGTAATCAATAGATGCTCGTTTTTGAGGAAGGCGTTTCTCAACAGATTTCGCAAACAGTATGCTGCAATAAGTAATTTGTCACATTCGCTTCAATTCATTGGTAGAAGATGGTGCTCAAAAAAATTGTACCAAAAGTGCACTACTGTTTTACAAGGCCCTTCTGGTCTGACACAGTTCACAATTGAAATTCGTCTTTTGTAAATCCTGGAGTCATCTTTTGAGTGCAGCTTGGCAAGATTAAATGTTCATGTCATCCATAACGATGTATGCTGTCAGAATATAAGAATATGCAAGTTCATTTGGATGGGAATAAAGACTCAGTCGGCTATGAAAGTTGCCTTAGCTTGTTCCAAAAGTTTCTGCATGGGAGAAACTGACAAGTATAATTTGGGGAAATTTTGTGAACAAGCACGGACATTATTTCTTCCACATTTCTGCCAGTGTATACTGTAGACGTTCAGAATGAAAATTCTAGAGATGTTTAAGGTGTAACCCTATCTTGTTGTCAGGAACTTGAAACAATGCAATGACGCAAGCGTGCGGTTATTGTTAATAAACTTATCTTTCATTGGAATTTTAGGTGAATGTGCAAAAACAGATGGAGGAATATTCGGGACTCGTATCAGAGAAATAAACGAGAAAGAAAGCTTGGAACAGGTTCAGATGCCTCAGCAAAACCACGAAAATGGGTTCTGCTTGATCACTTGGGTTTAAGAAACCTACATTTCGTGGCATTTTAAATGAAATTGTCAAGAGCATATGGAGAAATATTAGTAACTCATTCCGGAGAAATATGACATAAAATGGTTTCATTAGGTCCAAATGTGTCAGCGAAACAAAACAAATGCATTCTCTATCGTGTGATGACCACACGATTCTCGTTGCACGTCGATAGAACTGGCGGCTAGTCGCGACGCTCCCGGAGATATATGAGCCCAAATCTCGGTAACGAAGTTCGATATCATTCTGATCTCAACTTTAAAAATAATTTCAATATGTTAGCTTCTTTTCATCGGCAACGATGTATGACCTAACGTAAACCATACGTAAAGTAGCCAGCGACCACATTTTTCACTGTACACAATTCAAATTTTATGCAGTAGGTTACTTGTAAATTAAGTATCGGGATAACTGTGACGAATATCGGAAAACTAGACACCTCATTATCAAGCTGTGATGTGAAACTGTAAGATACGCAAACATCAATTTTTTGTGCCTTTTACTTTCCTCACAATTGATAGAGAAGTAATATACAGCGAAAAAAACACGCGAAACCGGAAGAGATACTTTTCAATTTTTTAAAGTAAAAGGAGAATCTGTATCGAAAAACTAACTCTGGGAGCCGATGTAACTTTGTTGCATTAACATACAGTATTTTTTACAGCAAGAAAATCGGAATTCTTATTTTTCTTATGTATTTGAATCCGCCGCCGCCGGCCGCAGCTTGGGAAACGGCGACGACTCCAGTCGTCTTGCGGCCGTGTCGCCGTCTGCCAGGGTGGGAAAAGAGGAGGGGGCAGCGTCGCAGTCGCAGCCAACTGTCGCGTCTTGCACAACGTAACTTAATCACGACATAGAGTCCGATCTACCCTGCAGCCGCTGGTCAACTATGCTGGAATCGGGGGCTGTAACGATATACCGACAGGTTAGAGAAAGATCTCCTCTCTCCTATTCTGTGGACACAAACGAAATTTATTTCAACACTACAGACTTTTTTTTAAATTTCTACTTACAAGGCTGCTCCGACGTCTCATTGTCTGCTGAAGACTGTTTCAGCAGCTGTTGTTGCCGGGAAACAGTCTCCAGCTGCCTGTCTAAGGTCAAGCGCGTCTAGAATGGTTGCTGTAAAAAGACGAAACATATTTTTTTTAGAATGAGATTTTCACTCTGCAGCGGAGTGCATGTCTCCGCAATATCCTTTCTTTCAGGAGTGCTAGTTCTGCAAGTTTCGCAGGAGAGCTTCTGTAAAGTTTGGAAGGTAGGAGACGAGGTACTGGCAGAAGTAAAGCTGTGAGTACCGGCCGTGAGTCGTGCTTCGGTAGCTCAGTTGGTAGAGCACTTGCCCGCGAAAGGCAAAGGTCCCGAGTTCGAGTCTCGGTCGGGCACACAGTTTTAATCTGCCAGGAAGTTTCATATCAGCGCACACTCCGCTGCAGAGTGAAAATCTCATTCTGGAAACATCCCCCAGGCTGTGGCTAAGCCATGTCTCCGCAATATCCTTTCTTTCAGGAGTGCTAGTTCTGCAAGTTTCGCAGGAGAGCTTCTGTAAAGTTTGGAAGGTAGGAGACGAGGTACTGGCAGAAGTAAAGCTGTGAGTACCGGGCGTGAGTCGTGCTTCGGTAGCTCAGTTGGTAGAGCACTTGCCCGCGAAAGGCAAAGGTCCCGAGTTCGAGTCTCGGTCAGGCACACAGTTTTAATCTGCCAGGAAGTTTCATATCAGCGCACACTCCGCTGCAGAGTGAAAATCTCATTCTGGAAACATCCCCCAGGCTGTGGCTAAGCCATGTCTCCGCAATATCCTTTCTTTCAGGAGTGCTAGTTCTGCAAGTTTCGCAGGAGAGCTTCTGTAAAGTTTGGAAGGTAGGAGACGAGGTACTGGCAGAAGTAAAGCTGTGAGTACCGGGCGTGAGTCGTGCTTCGGTAGCTCAGTTGGTAGAGCACTTGCCCGCGAAAGGCAAAGGTCCCGAGTTCGAGTCTCGGTCGGGCACACAGTTTTAATCTGCCAGGAAGTTTCATATTTTTTTTGTTTGAACGTTGAATTTAACACACACATGCATATACAGGATACACAGCTACTACAGAGATATATTTTTCTGTACTTATGCTACTGTTGCTACTGAGTATTCTCCGCTGAAGGGTGTTCCACAGCATGTTGCTGTTGTTTTTTTTAGAGCCTCCAGCATTGCCTGCAGCTCACATAGCATTCATGGCTTTTAAGCTCTAAAAGAACTATCATGAAATAACTTTTGAACGTTAAACCACCGCTACTACTACAGCTACTACTGCAGGAAGAAATTACAGAAATTTTTTTATGTTTACAAGGCAGTCCTGGCCGTGGGTTTCTCACAGGAAGCTGGACCTCAGCAGGAATAGGCCAAGGAGTGCCTTGGTCCAGCGTCCTCTTCCTGTATATCATCACACTCCTGAATAAAATCCCGGAGCTGTGCTGTAACGTGCGAAACCAAACGGAATCACTAACAAGAAATTCGGTATAAAATTGAACAATCGGAATTTTGCTGATTTCCTCACCATAACCATAGATCTACGAAAAAAATTAATTACTTACGTGGTAGTTTGTCTTCTACAAATCTACGGCGCTTGCCGCTAATGTTCGAGTTGTCGCTCTTGCGTTTCAGTTTTAAAGACACACATGCTCAGGCAGACAAAACAGACAAATAACTATAGCCACCACAGCATGCGGGAGATAGGTTGAAGCCTTATATACATTTTACAGGTAGCCAATCAGAGGGCTGTCAGGAAGGGCAGTTGATAAGAAGTTTCGAAGAATTTTTAGGAACCAATGAGATTTCAACTTTGACTGTTTGTTCCAGAAATCCCTTGTTCGACTGCAAGGTGGTGTGATCTGTGTCGTCACACTTGTTTGTCAGAGTGAGACAAGTATCTCTCTCTCTCTCTCTCTCTCTCTCTCTCTCTCTCTCTCTCTCTCTCTCTGTTTCCTTTCACAGTTTTCTCGTCTCTGGGACTGAGCCACGCATTTCATTGCCTTTAGAAACACGTGCCCCAACAGATCCTTGTGTTCTTACTAGACACTGTACACTTTGGACTTCAACTTAGGAGTATACGTCAGGGCTGCTGCCCGATGGTGCCAGTAGATGGGAGATGGCTGTACGCTACGACGGAGGACGGCACTGATCACAGATATGGTTCGTGAGCTGTCGTGGTAATCAGGCATTTTTCGCTGTGGGAAATAACAGATAAGAACCGTTTTTCTTACCATGTGAGGAAATATAGCCTATGACCCACTGCTGTAGAGCATTTTCACGATACTTCAGCAACATGAAAACATGTGTTTGCCCAGTCGCTATGAATACGGGAAAGAATACACTTTAAGGAACGGGTGGTCAGTGGACACATATATTGCTATTGTTCGAAAGGTCGGCATGTGTCTGTTTTCAGAAAGTATTTCCCTCAGCCTTCAGGAGTGGCTTTGGAGCCAGAACACTTGACGGTTCATGAAATATTCTAGACAGAAATTTTGTTTATGAAACAAGGTTTGGTTTCGACAAATTTCTGTAATTGTTTGGTTTCGACAAATTTCTGTAATGTCTTCCTGCAGTGGTAGCTGTAGTAGTAGCGGTGGTTTAACGTTCAAAAGTTATTTCATGATAGTTCTTCTAGAGCTTAACAGCCAGGAATGCTACCTGAGCTGGAGGTAACGCTGGAGGCTCTAAAAAAACAACAGCAACATGCTGTGGAATACCCTTCAGCGGAGAATACTCAGTAGCAACAGTAGCATAAGTACAGAAAAAAATATCTCTGTTGTAACTGTGTATCCTTCTGTATTATCTCTCTTTTTCTGCTGCAGTTACTGAGAAAGCTCCTAGTATTAACAGAGGAATGCTCTGGAAATAGCCGTATTATTGGAGGCTGCGGTTGAAAATTTTGATGAGGTGGAGACAAGTTGTATGTCAGGAAGGACTTCGTCTGTAAAAATGATCATCAGAGTCCATTATTTTGGAATGGAGAGGACCACTAGCTGCATACTACACACACGAAAGTATACTATTGTTCTAGACTGGTGACAGCTTCTGTCTGCTCTTGTTCATCTATGCATGTGAGACAAGTGCATATTTGTGTCTGGATCCTGTAGAATGGACCACGTCACTCTTATGAAATCATAACAGGATTCCACATGCCATATAACACGGCAGTCGCTTGGAGTGCAGTGCTGAGCGCCTCACTATAGTGCCACTGGCGGCTGTCAGGCAGCGCGACACTCAGTAGCATGTGCAGCAACCCACTACAGGCCGCCGTCACACACAGGGCATCGAGAGAGCCACACCACCAGCCCAACACGATGCGTCACCCCCTCACCAGCCCAAGACTTCCCACTGTGCTACACTGTCCGATAAATATGCGATTGTGAGTGTTGTGTGTAGCAGTAGTTTTTAACCTCTACTGCACTAGCACCGGGTAACTTACAAAGCTTCTTCGTGCTGTTTTTATATTGCACAGTACACAACTGTAATTTACAAATTACTTGGTGCTACTGTTTGCGCAGTCATTTCTTTACAATGGTGTCATTATCAGTAACAGGTGCGTGTAGACCGACTCTTTAACATCACTGCAGTTCTCGTTTCTTCATAATTTATATGTATGTACCAGTTTATGGAGATGTTTCAGTTATCGTTTTAGACTGAGTCTTTACCACTAATTCACATGTGGAGCAAAGAGATTTATTTCGATTTTTAGCCGAAGCAGGTATCCTATGTAGAGTTACTATTTATTTTGAGCCTGACTGCTGTTTGTTTTGAGTGGTATTGTGAATTTTTTTTCCAGCAGGATAACATCATTTGTGTGATATCATCAATTTTATGCCATACTGCGGTTTCAGGCACTCATTGTGCTGCATTATGCACATAGTTGTGTAATTAGGAGCGATCTTTACTTCGGTTTCCCACCAAAAATAAATAAAATGCACTAAACTAACCTTCCAGTCTGGCACTGGCAACTGTATGGAGACTGACCATTCTCCGCCATTTCCAGGAGAGATATGGTCGGGGGGGGGGGGGGGAGTGACGTCATAGGTGTGGGCGGAATGGAGGAGGAGTGGGGAGGGCAAACAGTGCTCTCTGGTGAATTTAGTGTGAACTAGCTCAATCAGTCCCTAAACGTCGAAGCAAACACACACGTCTCCGAGTTAAGTTACTGGAGGTAAACCAATTGAGCTATAAATAAATAAAATATCCTGCCTTACGTCCTCACAGAATTTTTGAACCCCACCAACAATAAATAAAATATACTATCCTAATCTTCCTCTCTAGCAGCTGGACAGAGACTGACGGTTTCTCATCATTAGCAGGGGTGACATCATAGGAGGGGAAGGGGGAGGGGAAAGTTAGGTTAGTGGAGGTAGCTCAATTGCCCTATTTTCTACCAAAATTTTCCACCATTCCCAAAGGGTGGAGGATTGTGATGTCATAAGGGGGTGGGAAAAACAAAGACGCTATATGAATAAATTATTTCTCCTAGTACCTCCTCTGATTCGTTACTAACAGACACCAAGTTATAGATTCCAAAGTGCTGTGGGTTTCAAATTAGCGCATTAGAGTTTCGATTTTTGTTTGTAGGCATACAATTTTTTTTTACGTCCAAATGGATTTAAATGCAAGCTGGTGGTTAGTTGCAAGCAAAACAACGTGAAACAACTTGACGAGAAATTAGTCAAGCTAAGCGCTGAAAGCGATAAAATTAACAGTTTTTCATTGGCTGAAACTTGTTCACGTGATATGAGTAAAATTACATTAAATGACGAAGTGCGCAATGCAATAAACATCACAATTAGCGTCGAGTTGTGGAACAAAGACGTAAATTGACAGCGTAATGACTTGCCTACAGTACTAACAGTCGGAACGTGTGAGTTGCTCACTGTAAATGGCTTTTTTTTTCAAATGGCAGTGCTGCAGAACGCCACTTTTCCATATTGAGTACACAACGGGAGTTGTGACCACTGTGTCAACGGAAACTCTGCCTCACTTGGTAAAAGGAGGACTGCACATCATGCGGTGTAAATATTTACATTGTTTCCGGGACTAGTTATTTTCACATATCGCACATGTTAAATGTCCAGGATTGTTTGCTCACGGAAAGTGATTTTCACACTATAATCGTGTAACAGCTCGCTCAGAAATGAGAGAAATGTACAGAGCTAAACCATTAAATGACGATATTCTGACACTAAAATGAAGAGTAATTTTCTTACGGATCATATGCATTACACATATAAGAAGGAAGCAAATGCCATCTCTAGAATCCTATTCGGCTGATCTTAAATGACCCTTAACAGTGAATGGTCTCATAATTTCGCTGAAATGAGTGATATAGACATCAAAGTATTAAAAAAAAAATCATAGCGAGTTACAGACTAACTTATCAAAGAATTAAGATATCCCCAAATGTTATCAGAAGCTCAAAACTGAGGTAAAATGATTAAATATTTCGCCTGGCAATGGAATGTACATCAGAATGAAGCTTATCCACTAATTTAACTGTTTGCAGGACCAGATAAGATTATTCCTACTACACATTCAACACAAAATTAAATAGAAGTATACAGTCAAAGTGGGAATAGTTTTTCGCCATTTGCTGAGATCAAATAAATTCTTATGAACTTTACTATCTATTATGAAGTATAAACCTAAACCACCACGTTACTCAACATAAGAGTAATTAAATGAGATACATATGACATATATACGATTAGTAAAGAACAAGAGAATTCTCTAATAATTTTTGCAATAAAGTTGGTGCAGCTTTTCTTGAATTCTTCTCGCTGATATTATACGAATTTCAAATGTAACATAGGAAGCAGGTTTAGCAGTTTTGCAACTGTTGTGATGTTATAATTGAATGTTATTATCGGCTCAGCCTAAACATTCACGGTAGCAGAGAAGTCATTTCCTACTATGGTGCTATAACAGAGGTAGCAGCGCACCTGCTAGTACTATACACTTGCAGACTTAGCAGGACTAGAATAAAAGTGTTGCAACACAATAAGAGATAATTAACAACATTTATTAATAGTTATGACACAAAATTGTACTTAACTTTGGTCAGTTTGATCCATTGCATTTGACGTACTATCCCCAATACAATGAAATCTAATTAACTGTGTAGTTTAAGATATTGTCAGCAAGACTGAAAGTATGTGGACATTTGTACTTGAATGTATCTATTGCTCCACAAACAGCAACTGCTAGTCTTCTGAATGGTTCACGCGAACAGTGCTCCATAGCGCAATTGCAGCAGACCCTGCCGCCATAGGAATGGCGGAACTGCAGGAACTGAGTGACTGCCCCTGGAGCAACGACGTTTGTTGGCGTTAGTGGAACAACTTCCATCAGTACCAGTACTAGGGGAAGCAATGTAGTCCACTGTTGAATGCACTCTCACTGGCGGTTGGCAACGCTATTGGCCATGTGGAAGTGGTTGCTCGGAAATGAGAATGTTGTTGACCCGTGATTGTGCCTGTGTAGTTGCTGCTTATCGTGGTATTGCTGTATGCCTTTTACTATGTATACAACAGCAATAACAAAAAACGCTTTTCCCTAAGCCAACCACAATCAAAGTCAGTTTTGTTATTTTCTGTAACACTGTATGTAAAAATTATCAAAAATTCCCAGTATTCTTTTATTTTGAATTTTTTAAATATCTTTTCTGTCCTTCAACTTAATCCAAAGTCTATCTATGTTTTGCGGTTGTGGTATTATACAAATATACAAACATTGCCTAATGAATAGATTAATTACGTTTTTCATTATATGTTAGACCATTATACTTTGCTCTGTTAGATAACATCTGTAGGTTCTGCTTCATCTACAAGTTAAAAATGGTTCGCTATTATGAAAGACATGAAGCCCTTTCATTTTCATTGTGTATATGATGTTTATTTATTGGTAATGTGCGAGATAATTTTAAGAAATGCCAGTGACTGGGTGCTGAGAGCCTTGACAACTTGTTGCTCTGGTTGCTTAGGTTGACGTATCATTCTTCGTTTCTCCGGTGTCTGTTTCACTGCCATTTTGTGCAGAGAAAGCATGTTATAGAGGGGTGTTTTCACCGGGTCAGATCACCAGGAGAGGAGCCGGCCAGATAGGAAGCGAGGGTCTAGCTTCGGCTGTCGCAAAGGTAGAACGCTGGAAGGCCGCTGCTAATGCGAGGCTGGCCCTTTTCATCCACTAGCCATGCGGTTGTCCCTGCCTCACTACCACAGCAGGCCATGCCAGGCTGGTACCTCTTATATCGCTTTACAGCGACGGAGAAGTGTCTTGGTCTCCCGTCCGAGTTTGCTGGCTGAATGGCTGGGTGCCAGCTGAGTCCTGTATCTGTAGGCGTAGTGAATGTTCCAAGTAAGATCGCGTCATGTGCAGCGGGGTTCCTGGAAGTCAGCACTTGCTCCACTGAAAAGAGGGCTGTAGGGTGAGTTAGAGTACGGAACTTGGCTGGGATCTCAGGGTACACTAGGTGCAGCATAAAGCATTGGATGAGGGTATGTACACTGGAAGCACCCCTGGCACATCCATTTTATATACATCTCTATGTACAAAGTCTACCAACTGCCTTCTTAGTAGTGTAACTTCTCGTTGCTCCCTAAGTCCCAATATAGCAGAGGCAGGCATACCAGTCTAAGTGATGACTACATGGAAATGAGTCTAAGTCCCCTCGTGGTTACGCAGCGCTGCCCTACAATCTCACAGCATCATAACTTCAGCTAAACCATATCTGCCGGCCAAGGTGGCCGAGCGGTTCTAGGCGCTACAGTCTGGAACCGCGCGACCGCTACGATCGCAGGTTCGAATCCTGCCTCGGGCATGGATGTGTGTGATGTCCTTAGGTTAGTTAGGTTTCAGTAGTTCTAAGTTCTAGGGGACTGATAACCTTAGAAGTTAAGTCCCATAGTGGTCAGAGCCATTTGAACCTTTTTTTTTTCAGCTGACGTAATTAGGTGCCTCTAATTTTTGGCAGCAAGCCACACAATTGGGGGAGTGTTTTTTGGCCCTCTTTTGGTGGAAGTAATTAAGCAGTGGTTTGTTCATACTATTGGCGACGATAAATCCTGGTATTCACCATGATTGTTTCGACTTTTGATGGACTCAATGCGGTATAATATTTCGGGTGCTGAGCGAGGCCCGGAAGATTTAGTATTGCGACCCAGACCGCCGGATGAGCAAGCCAGAGTATTCCTTCCCATACCGCCAGATGGACAATTTTATTTTTCGGAGATAAGAATCTAGTGTGCACTTCAGCCAGGGCCCATTGTTATTTTCAGCCATAATGGCTATGTTTTTGGACGTGACTGTGTGGGATGATTATTTATTTCAAGTTTCTGCTACCAGTCACTTTTTATTTTATGCTTAATCTAACATAATGCAACGCGTTTCGAACATGTTCTGTTCATCTTCAGGCGTTTATACATACATACATAGAGACAAATTGCTTCGATGTTATACACACAACACAGTCCGCCATCTTGTGTTGCGTGTATAACATCGAAGCAATTTGTGCAGTGAATTACGTTGGCAATCAGTGACAAAATATAATGTGCAATAGTGTAATGTCAATCAACAGCTCCGCCATTACACCAGTGATGCAAGTGAAGCAGCAAGATGATGAAATTGTAAGTGATCAAATGTCATATAAAAGCCTTTCACGCTCTTTTCGTAACACATAACTGATGCAAATCTATTGTATCCTATACAGGCTGTGATATACATAGTCAACCACAAAGAAGAAAACCAGCAAAAGATATCACTGATTTCGATTTCTAGCCATACACTGCCCCCCCCCCCCCCACCAAAGGCCACACCAGCAGCTAAAGTAAAAAACCATGGACAAAGTGTTCTAGATTAATCTAGTTTAAGACTATTTTTAAGTAACATTTCTCTATCTGTGTATGTACGTATAAACGCCTAAGATGAAGAGAACATGTTCGAAACGCGTTAAATTATATTAGATTAAGCATAAAATAAAAAGTGACTGGTAGCAGAAACTTGAAATAAATAATAATCAGAGTCCATTGTTCGAGGTAGAGGCCAGCCGACCTCAGCACCAGCTTCGAGATTTACCGAACGCTGTCAGTGGGCCTCGCACGTTATGGCATCTGTATATGGTAATACAGTGGCAGCTCCAGCGCGTAGGGAACTTTGTTGAGTTACTCTGACGCCCGCAGTGTTGTGTACTATTTCGTACTAAACAGTAACGAGAGGTAGGCTACAGAGTGGTGTAGCAGTTGTCATCGTAGCGAAGCTGGACGGGAGCAGAAATTAGCGAACATGTAAATACAACAAACAGAAGTTTTGCTTCGCTTATAACTTTCTCCAAGGGTTGCGAAAAAACTTTACAAAAGAACAAACAGCAATAGCGCCCAGCTATTACGAGAAGCAAACTACAGAGCATTGTGCAGTGTGAGGCTCCCGCTACTAATGCATGACCGAACTGTCGAAGGTTGACAAGACAGAAGACTGTTGAAGACTGCGACTGAGACTGGGCCGTGTACCTGCCACCAGCCATCCCGTACTGCGACGCCACTGAACTCTCTTAGTCGTGCAACGTCCCCTTAGAAAAATTATACATGACTGTGCTTAAACTGACACACAATATTTTTGGCGCAACGGCATCTAACTTTCAATAATCCCTACAAAAGAATGGCCCTGACTAACATTAACCTACAACTTTCACAAATCACTTACCTCACCAAAAATCTTCGTTACTCGAACTACTGCAATACAGCGAGCGTCACTACTGCCAGCTAAATAAAAGATTCAAACTACTGAAGGCACTAATTACAGATAAGCATAGTTAGCAAATGAAAGATTTTGATAAAGAACAAACAATGTATTTACCTTAATAGTGTTCAAAAGTCATAATATATATAGCAGTTCATGACATCCAGTCTTACAAATTTCAAAACTCCGCCATTTCTCTCCCCACATCCACCACTGCTGGCGGCTCACCTCCAACTGCGCAACGCTACGCGCTGTTAACAGCCAACTGCCCAACGCTACAATGGCAGACAACAATGCAAACCAGCCACAGACTGCACACAGCACAGCCAGTGATTTTCATACAGAGCGCTACGTAACGTTGCCAATAAGAAAACATAAACAGCCTACTTACAGTCGGAGCAGCCGAAAGCGTGGCTCAGTGGGCGTGGATCGCCGGATCCCTCCGATGGTCTCTGCATTGCCGTCTGTCAGCAAGTGGTGTCCTTTTGGCATCGCCAATGGTCCTGCCTTCACTGGAATAAGCTTCGTCTTATTAAGCCTCTCCCGGCGCCTTGGACGACCACCTCTGGGCCCTCCCACCGGGAGGAGATTATTTTAACTCGGCTGCGTATTGGGCATTGCCTTTTTAGTCATCGCCATTTGCTCAGTGGTGCTGCCACACCACTTTGTATGCATTGCGCCCAAATTTTAACTGTCCGCCACTTCCTGCTGGAATGCCCTTTATTTTTTACCAATTTGCGTTCCATTTATCAGCCGTTTTAGCGACTGACGCGCGCTAAAGCAATGTCGCGAAGGCCATTTAATTTTTAGTTTTCGACCTCTGTTTTTGTATGGCGTCTTTTCCCTCTTTTTTTTTAGCCCCTTTCCCACGTGCCTTGTTTAGCTGTCTCCTGTTCTGTCCATTGGCCCTGACGTAGTGTCGTTTTCCTCGTCTCGGTGTTTGTGTTCTATAGTCTTCGACTTGGGCGCGTATGACCCTAGTTGTTTTGTGCGCCCTAAAACAAAACAAAAAACATCCCCGGATCCGTCAGGTCTCCGCGCGACTGCTATCAGCGTCTGTCGGAAACGTGCCAACTGTGAGACACCGCCGAGGCTGGTACCGATCTACGATACTACACTCAGCAGCATATTCAAATGCTCCAGCAGCAGCGAGAGATCTTTCTTTACATGCACCATAGTCGTACACTCTTGTCGTGTGCTCATTCATGGTCCCAGGAAATAGTAATAAATCAGTCAGATAGCGTTACTGTCATAGTACAGTCAAGCAGGAGGTCTTTATATGCGAACAAAGTCTTTCGCGACGGCACTGATATGTAAAACATTCTCGGTTTTCTTGCCGCGTCAGTTCGGGATAAAATCTCAAGCTTTCGACGATAGTCTCCTTCACCGTCAGGAGCAACTGACTATCTTCACTGCTGCTGTGGTGGCCTTATATGGACCGTGGACGGGTTCTGATTCAACACGTGACCAACAAAGCAAACGCAAGGCTCAAACAACGCTACCCTATGCTTAACAGGCGTAGCACACTGAATAGTAGGGTGTCTGGGTCCATGTACATGACACTTATTCGGCACCTGATGACGTACGCAGCCCCTGTCTGGGGATACGCTGCGCCCACAGGCCTGCACCGTCTGCAGCTCATACAGAACAAAGTACTCAGAATCATAAGCAACGCTACGCGCTACACACGCACCGCGGACCTTCACCGGGAATATCGGCTAGATACCATCTTGCAGGTATTCCAAAAACTCTCCACACGACTGTACAATAACACGAGACACTTGCGCAACCCGTTTATCCTCTCTCTGGGTAACTATGACCACAACCATAGATGGAAACATAGACCAAAGACACTATTGGCAAGGAACTAAACATCAATGGCCCATAGCACGCTAACACGACAGTACTGGCGAGCCCCTGCAACACAGCTACTACTGGTAACCCCAGACGCTCGACCCGCCAAAAAGCAGGCAACCGCAGGGAAACCGTACTGTACACAGCTTGCAAACCAGCCACACACACCCTCTACACTGTGAGCCGATCTATGACCGATCGCTCACTAATGTATGACGACCTTTAACTGTTACAGGGATGCAGCAACTGAAGCAAGCCCCACAACGAGCTTCCGCAATGACAAAGGTAACGATGCATGGTACCTCGCACTAACATAACCACACTTTGCATGCACTGTCGCAGATAGCAAGCCGCTACTGTCCTTGCTACCCGTCCTACTGTCGCAGAGGTTTTTTTTCCCTTGGCGCTTGCCTTGGCACTTTTTTTCTTCTGCCCTTACAACCGCTACCCTTCGATCGCTTTCGTCCACTTTCTATCTCCTGATGGACCATGTTAATGAGTAATCTTACCCAGACGCATGGATAACATCACAGCCCGCATCCTGTGACTCCTGATTAAAAAGTTAACATTTTATACGGAGGTGACAGTAGAACTTTTGGTTTGGTCACCACATTGGTGTGGGCATGGAGGGGCCCCATCCTTTGGGAAATTCTGATTGGTCGGCTTGTGATTGGTCGGCGATTACGTACTACCGTCGCAGACGGTGTGAATGTCTGCGCAGGTGGTGGCACCGCTTACATGGGAACGTAAACCCTGCAAGAAATATCTCTGCTGCTTCTCTGCATCGAGCGCTCTTTTCCATGCACCGCTAAGATAGTATCCGCTATCACTATAAACGTTCTTCTCGCTCATTCTTATTTCAACAGCCTCCTTAATAACAGAATCCCAGTATGTGGAGGCATGGGACAAAATTTTTCTTTCATCGAACAGTATTTTATGTTTTTTCGCGAGGCTGTGCTCCGAATTGCTGAGTTCTCCAGTTCTCTATTTTTAATATGCCGTTGGTGTTCTGCACTGCGGTCGGAAACGGTACGAATGATTTGACCTATATAAGTGCTTCCACACTCACAGGGGATATTATAAACTGAGGCCGACACTGTCCTTAACAGGGCGCATCATCTCCGTAAATTTTTTAGAACGAAAAATCGGCCTTATACCCCGTCTACCCAGGACTCTTCCAATTTTCCTGAATATAGCGCCACGAAAAGGAAGAACCGCACTCGGTGTTTCATCCTGTGAGTGAGGCATTTTCACGTTTCCTTTTCTTGGAGAACGCTCCCTTTATATCGCGTGCACCATAGTCGTTCTTTCGGAACACGTTCTTCAATGGTTAATTTCGGACTTCAGGTGGTCCTCGCCAGAAACAGATTTTGCACTATATACCAACGTGTTCAAAACGGCTCTCCTCTGAAGAGGATGATGGAAACTCTATGCATTGGGGTATAAATCGTTATGCGTCGGCTTACGGTGCACACAGTGGCCGAGACGCTCGTCCGCCTGTCGTACTGAAACGTCTAAGAATGGCAGCCTTCCTTCCTTCTCCATCTCGACAATGAACCGAATGTTCGGATGTATGCTGTGTTCCATGAATTGTTCGATAGCTTCTGCGCCGTGTGGCCAGACAATAGATGTATCGTCAACACAAGGATAAAATAAGGATGGACGGAGGAAAGCCGAATTTAATGCAAGTTCCTCAAAATTCTCCACAAAAAAGTTAGCCAATGATGGACAACAAAAAGCCATCGCCATACCATCCGTCATTTCATAAAATTTATTACCATACAAGAAGTAGACATTGACACCGTCTGCGACAACTTTACGTAATCGCCGACCAATCACAAGCCGACCAATCAGAACCCGTCCACGGGCTATATGAGACCACAACAGCAGCCGTGGAGACAGTCAGTTGTTCCTGATAATAACGATGAAGGCTGTCGTCGAAAGCTTGAGGTTTTATGCCGAATTGACGCGGCAAGAAAACTGAGCATGTTTTACATAGTATGCCTTTAGTTAAGCGTTGCAAACTTGCCGTTCTCTTGATCTTATATTACTGTTAGCCACTAATTCAATTTGTGTCTTCATATACCTATTTTTTAACATCAGATCGTATCAGTTTCTCTAGCTACATAACTCTACCCGTGATATTGAAATCCTCTGTTACTTCAAGACAAATCTTTCCTAGTTCACTTAGTAATTTCTTAATCAAATTTTGAGGGGGTATTTATTGGTTGTTCATTAATTTATGACAGTGTCTCAAATCGAGACCCACTGTCAGTGCTGATTCAAATTAGTTTGTGTTACGTAATTCGTTGCATAGATATCAAAGTAGTGCTTCTTGAGGGTGGTGCTATATTACGGGGGAAATCCGGTACAGAATTTAAAATTAGGCAGTCCAGCACTGTCACACCAATGAACATCTTGCAGTTTATATTCTTCTGTACAGTATTTCACCAGTAACTTTTGATCAAAACTATGAATTGTGGATGTAATCTAAGAAATAATTTTTTTATATAGTTAGATTGTCTAAGTGAAATTTCGCAAATTGCTTTCTTCATATTGTAAGTAGTAATTGAAAATCAGTTCTTACTTTAAGTTATTTATTTCTTTCTACTAAATAAAGTTAAATGTTTCTATATTAATATATGTTGCGATTTTTAACAGCTGTTGATATTTATATTGATGAACTTAGCTAACATAGAATTAGATTTTCAAACGTTGTTTAAGTTTGCCTTGTCGAACTGTAACCTTCAAAATTTCTAGTAAATCAATACTGGTAACTCATGACAGGGTTAGTAATACAACATTTTTGGGTAGGTATTTCCAGTACCAGCTATATAAACAAATGTTTATTGATCAGAAACGTGCTTTTTCTATATGATATTCTTTATTTTACTTGCAATATCATATAAATGTCAATAATGTTTTTCAATTTCTGCAGTAGGAAAGAAAATCTACAATTTTCTATTAAACTTCTAGTCATTTGTAACCCAAAGACTTTTTCAGAACGTACAACGCGCATGGCTTGGTAACAATAGCTGTACTAGCCATTCCATATAAAAAAGAAAGATCACAAAACAAAATCAATTTGATAGCACAGATTCGAGGCGCCTACAAAGTTCCGAATCTATTGATAATAATCTGAGATCGCTTGAATTATTAATAAACAATTCATCAAACTAAATCAATTATTTTACACCGTTAGATCAATTTTCCCCAGCCAGTTAGTTTCACCGAGGGATTGCCTACATGGATCGTGTGAAATCCAGCTCGCACGAGACTCAGAGGGCCATAGACACAGGTTCCCATGTAGATGCCGAGTTTCTTGACATCCGCATGGCGTTTGATACAGTTCCCCACAGTCGTTTAATGAACAAAGTAAGAGCATATGGAGTATCAGACCAATTGTGTGATTGGATTGAAGAGTTCCTAGATAACTGAATGCAGCATGTCATTCTCAATGGAGAGAATTCTTCCGAAGTAAGAGTGATTTCAGGTGTGCCGCAGCGGAGTGTCGTAGGACCGTTGCTATTCACAATATACATAAATGACCTTGTGGATAACATCGGAAGTTCACTGAGGCTATTTGCGGATGAGCTGGGCCAGTTGTTCGCAAGTACAGTAGTCATATGAGACGGAACTACTTTACTTTGTGTGAAGATCTGTACTTTAGTTCTTGGCGGCAGTACGCCAAAGTACTACAGTGACAAAATAATCCGTGTAGCGGAACTTAGAGACTGAGCAGTAGGAAGGTAAGAAGATTATAATTTAACATTCAGTCGACTACGTGGTCATTAGAGACGAATCGGCTGCAGCAATTTAGGGAAGTCACGGAAACCCTACATCTGGAATGCCGAACGGGGATTTGGAACTTCGTCCTCCCAAATGCGAGTACATTGTCCTAACAACTAAGCCACCTCGCTCGGTGACAGCGGTGATCAGTTGACGGACAGTTCGCGCGCAGTCTCGCGCTGTTGCTTGACGAATGGTATAGAGAATGTCGAGATGTACAGGGTTTCCCCGGAGGAATGGTCAGTATTCAGGGATACGACGGAAGCAACCATTCAAAGCAAAAACAAGAGCTGTAACACGCATGACTTAACTGCTATGACCAACTCTTCGTCTTAGACGCTGTTGAACAAAACTCTTCTACTGCAACCTGTTTGCATTCCTTATTTTGAGAGGTTGTAGTATGGACCAAAACAAGGGAAAAGTCTACTAAACCTTGGCGCTATAGCGCATACCGTAGGAGCTACGAGTACTTGTTCAACTTCATTACCGTGAAACACACCTCTTTCCCTGAGCAAGTGGTCATAGCTCTTAAGGAATGCATTTTAGATGGCATGTTTATTATAGAATTTTTTCATGTTTTGGTCCATACTAAGGCATCCTAAAATATAAAAAGCAAAGAGATTGTTGTAGAAGATATTTGTTTCTCAGTACCGAAGATGAAGTGTTTATAGCTCTTCCGGTATGCAATTTAGAACCCATGTTTACTGGGCTTTTTTGCTACGGGTGATCGTTCCTGTCACATTCCTAAATATCGACCATTCCTCCCACAATTCTGTTGTCGGTACTAGGATATACCGGTGCAGAGAAACTTATAGTTTGAGAAATCCCATCATTCATCAATGTCACTATTTCATAAAATAAACCTTTGATTGTGAATTGTATTTACTGCATTCCAGTGCTTTATTTAAATGATACTGAACTTTCGAAGGAACCTGCAACTAGACATCGCGATAAAGTATCACATGTGCTCACAAAAGGTGGACAGTAATTGGCCTAATCTGCCGACTCTTTGCCCTATCCCGCCTCAGACACAAAATAACGACACCAAATAACATTTATGTCAGGGGCGAAAACTCATAGGTTCTATGTTAGTTTATTGTTGTGGTTGGCAAGAGAGCCAACACCGTTTTACTAAAGGAGGCCGAAATGCACGCGTTTTAGCTCACGCAGGCTGGCGTGAGGTCTGGAACATGACAAGGAAATTAAAATTTAGAAAAACGGACGTAGCTGGTAGAATACTTAGCTTTAATCCATTAATGATGAACGTCGGTCTTGACGGTACATGATTCACAATATCAATAGTAACTGAATATGGCGCCTTGCTAGGTCGTAGCAAATGACGTAGCTGAAGGCTATGCTAAACTATCGTCTCGGCAAATGAGAGCGTATTTTGTCAGTGAACCGTCGCTAGCAAAGTCGGTTGTACAACTGGGGCGAGTGCTAGGAAGTCTCTCTAGACCTGCCGTGTGGCGACGCTCGGTCTGCAATCACTGATAGTGGCGACACGCGGGGCCGACGTATACTACCGGACCGCGGCCGATTTAAAGGCTACCACCTAGCAAGTGTGGTGTATGGCGGTGACACCACATTCCTCCCCCGCAAATCGGCGTACAGTTGTGGTATAAGGCTTCCGCCCGGCGTGGGGAGGACCCCATGTTGACGCATGACGAGGTGGGGAGCCTAACAACAGGCGAGGCTGTGCTCCCTGCACCCTGCCATTCGGACCGCGGGGAGCTAGGAAACGCCTGAAAACCTGCTCCAGGGTGCACGCCAACATGCGGTGTGTGCGCCCGCAGAGAGACAGGAGGGGCCGAAGGGTCGCCCTCCATCGGGCCGGGGCACCCGACGGGCGAAGACGACACATGGTCCGGAGCGGGCAAGAGTTCCATGTCGGAGGACAACTGGTCACGGGAAGCGATCGGCGGCGCGTGACCCAGGGAGGCGCCGGGTGGTTGCAGCGACGCGTCCACTGCGGGCGGCGCCGGCGGGAGAACAGGCGGCGGCGGTGGCGGCGGCGCGTCGCCATGGGGCAAAATGGAAGGCAGCGTCGGTAACACCTGGGGCTAAGGCGAGCCAGTAGATGGGTCCCGAGGGCGCTGACCAGACGGCACCGTCGCTGAAAGCAGACGGCGAGCGGCAGATCCCGTGCGACGACAGAGGAGCAGCTGGTTGAGATGCCGGCGCACCTCACCAGAGGCCCCCAAAACCAGATACATAGCGCGTCCGAGACAGCGAAGAATGCGCCCTTCGAGCCAACGCCGTGAACCTCGGTAGTGGCGGTAGTAGACAACGTCGCCTGGGGCAAAAGCAGGTGTCTGCCGCTGCACAGGAACCTGATGCGGCGGATGTAGCAAAGACATCAAGGTTCGATGAGGGCGACCGTGGAGCAACTCAGCCGGTGAGCGACCATCTCGGGGCTGAGAGCGATACGGGGACAAAAAGAGCAATAACGCGTCCTCCCGAGAACGCGACTCTTTCAATTTCAACATCTGTGACTTGAAAGTCCTGACCAATCGTTCAGCGGCACCGTTTGACTGTGGCGAAAACGGCGCGGACGTCAGATGTTGAATACCATTGGCCTTGCAGAATGACAAATTCTGCGGACATGAATTGTGGGCCATTGTCGGAAACAATAGTCTGTGGAAGACCTTCAATGCAAAAGATAGCAGATAACGCTTGGATGGTGGCAAATGTCATGAAAGACATCCGGACAACAAAAGGAAAATTACTAAATGAATCTACCACAACCAACCATCGAGCATTCCAGAATGGACCAGCAAAATCGATGTATAAGCGTTGCCAAGGGGAAGTGGCTTTTGGCCATGCAAAGAATTTCCGCGGTGGTGCTGATTGTTGTTCGGCACACACTATGCAAGAAGAGCACATATTCGTAATCGCGGCATCGATTCCGAACCAAGTACAGTGCTGACGAGCAAGTTGTTTCGTTCTCACTATACCCCAATGTCCTTGGTGGAGAAGCTGTAACACAGAGGACTGTAACGAACGTGGGACCACGACCCTGGACTGATCATTATCAGAACGCAACAGCAAAACACCAAGTGGTACAAAAACTCTCCTGGTGAGCAAAAAATCGGCGAACCAACGGATCCCCCATCCGTGACTTTGACAAGGACCATTGCGTAGCAACAAAACGCAGAACGGTAGCAAGGACAGGGTCGGCAGCTGTGGCTGTAGCTACACGACGAAAATCAATCGGAAACGATTCGACCACGTCATCGGTTTCCGAATCAATGAACATGCAAGCAAGTTCGGAGGAATCGAATGCTCTATTCTCAGCAACAGGCAAACGGGACAACGTATCGGCGTTTCCGTGCTTAGCAGTGGACCGATACAAGATATCGTAGCGGTACTGCGAGAGGAAAATAGACCAGCGAATGAATTTCTGCGCTGTACGTGGAGGTACAGGTTTGTTCGGATGAAAAAGCGATGTCAAAGGTTTGTGGTCTGTGATGATGGTAAAGTGACGACCATACAAGAAATCATGAAACTTTGTAACACCAAATACGAGAGCCAATGCTTCTTTCTCGATCTGTGAATAATTTCTTTGCGCAGACGAGAGCAATTTGGACGCAAAGACAATAGGGCGATCGTGCGATCCATCTTTGTGCGCAAGCACAGCACTGATCCCGAAATCCGATGCATCCACCATCAACAAAAGGGGCTTCTGTGGATCGAATGGCGTAAGGCAAGTATTGGAAAGCAACGCCGATTTCAACTGGCGAAAGGCGCGGTCGCATTCCGTCGTCCAGACGAATGGAACAGCTTTACGGCGTAAGCGATGAAGCGGAGCTGAAATGGAAGGGGCATGTGGCACATATCTGTTACAGTAATTTATTTTTCCCAGCACACACTGTAACTGCTTCAAATTCTGCGGCGAAGGCAAGTCTTGTATGGCACGAAGGTGCGTGGGACAGGGATGTATGCCTTGTGCATTGACTACATGTCCCAGGTATGGCAAATCACGAGCAAAAAACACACATTTGTCCTTCCGCAAGCGAAGAGCATTTTGTCGCAAGACCTGAAATAATGTTCTGAGATTGGTCAAATGTTCTTCTTCCGTCTTTCTGGAGATCAAAATATCGTCCAGATAGTTTGCTGCAGTAGGGACCGACGCACAAACAGTTTGTAGATATTGCTGAAACAATGCAGGGGCGGATGCACACCCGAATGGCAGTCGTTTGAATTTATACAACCCAAGATGCGTATTAACCACCAAAATGCGCTGGGATTCTTCGTCCACCGGTATTTGCAAGTACGCATCTGCAAGGTCCAACTTCGAAAAATATTTACCCGGGCACAGTTTGTCAAAAAGATCTTCCGTGCAGGGTAAAGGAAAAGTTGCAATCACTAGTTGTGGATTCACTGTTGCTTTGAAGTCCACACAAAGTCTCAATTTTCCAGAAGGTTTTGGCAAAATTACTAAGGGTGATGCCCAGAGAGAAGCCTGCACACGTTCAATTACACCTTGTGATTCCAAATCGTGTAATGTTTTTGCGACCTCATCACGCAATGCGTGGGGAACATTGCGCGCTCTGAAAAATTTCGGTTGCGCATTTACTTTCAGTTCCAAATGTGCTTTATAGTTCTTACCGCAACCAAGGCCTGGTGCAAAAATGTCTGCAAATTCTTCGCATAGACGAGAAACACTGTCTGAAGGCACAGTCTGGTTCACTGATAGGACCCATTTTACTATAGACAAGTTAAACAACCGAAATAAATCGAAACCAAACAAGTTCACTGCAGAAGAAGAACGAAGGACATAAAATGACACAGGTTTTGTTTGTCCTTTGTATGTTGCAAGAAGGCTGCACTGTCCTAACACAGGGATATCTTGACCTGAATAGCTAGTTAACATTTGCGGCACACAACGGAGGTGTGCCCAGCAGTTTGTAAGTGTCTTGATTGATCAGTGAAACTGCAGCCCCGGTATCGAGCTGGAATGGTATCACTTTACCGTTAATGTCCAAGTCCACAAAAAGTTTATTGTCCTGCTGACGACAAGAGTGACTGTCTCGTGCAACGTGAACTGACACTGGTACAAAATCACTTGCGACTTGATGGGAGTTCCGGCGATGTCGACGCACATTATTTGTGGAACGAACACAGTCACTGCTAGAGAGAGTGGCACTGAGCAGAATGGAATGAACTACATGAATTTCCATGGGTGAAGTTTCACGAGCCTGAGTATCCTTGGTTCGAATCCGGTGAAAAGCAAAGGGCCTGGAATGGTTGTGAGTTTCTGATCTGAACTTTTTCTGGCAAACACTCGGAACATGTCCTTTTTTATTACAGAAAAAGCAAATAGCTTGGCGTGACAGGCAATTCTCACGCGAATGTCTAGTAGCGCACAGCGGGCATGATTTTAGCACTGCATTTGCATGCCGGCGTGGCACACGTGGCTGAGAGCCTGGCGGCAGCGGCACGGCCTGGCGCGAGGGCTGTTTACTGCTCCGTGCAGTTCGCCCGGCGGGCCGGTTAACCTGACACACGGGTGGCGAAGTTTCAAATTATTCCTGAGCCGATCCAATATGTCCATCACTTATTGAAGGGAGTGATTGACTAGTTTCAAAATCTGTTCCCTTATACGAACATCAGAAACGTTCTGTGCAATTGCATCACGTACCATAGTATCTGAATAAGGGAGTCCACATTGACACTCAAAAGCACAATCCCTAGTAAGGCCTTGCGAGGTTGCAACCCACTCCCGATTAGTCTGACCTACTGTACGTTTTGTATGAAAGAAGGTATACCGTTTCGCAACTACATTGACTGATTCTTTGAAATATGCATCTAATGGAGACAAAACTTCGTCGTAGGACAGAGTTGCTACATCACGTCAGGGAAATAATTTGACTACCACAAGGTACGTGGTCACCCCGACACAAGATAATAAAAAGGCTGCCGCTCGTTACCATGAATTCTGTAGGCGCCGAGATGGAATCCAAATTGGCGTGACCACTCAGTCCAGCTTTCCAGTGCCGCATCAAAAGGTCAAAAAGTTGGTGCAACTGCGTGTTGTGGCTGCGTTAGCGGTGGAGCGGCTGCTGCCGCATCGTTTTGCATCGCAGGTTGACCCTGGACGAGCTGTCCAAGAGCATCCAGTAAGGCCTGCGTCTGCTGATTCTGTAAGTGATAAAATTCGGACTGTACATCTGGAGATTGTGGCAAAGCCATTACACAAATAAATCAGGGCAATATCGATAAGAACGCGGTTTTGCCTCGTCGCCAATGTTGTGGCTGGCAAGAGAGCCAACACCGTTTTACTAAAGGAGGCCGAAATGCATGCGTTTTAGCTCACGCAGGCTGGCATGAGGTCTGGAACATGACAAGGAAATTAGAATTTAGAAAAACGGACGTAGCTGGTGGAATACTTAGCTTTAATCCATTAATGATGAACGTCGGTCTTGACGGTACATGATTCACAATATCAATAGTAACTGAATATGGCGCCTTGCTAGGTCGTA
This sequence comes from Schistocerca cancellata, assembly GCF_023864275.1. Classification (NCBI taxonomy): domain Eukaryota; kingdom Metazoa; phylum Arthropoda; class Insecta; order Orthoptera; family Acrididae; genus Schistocerca; species Schistocerca cancellata. The sequence goes on along the minus strand of NC_064626.1, from coordinate 385,035,594 downwards.
GCAAATGACGTAGCTGAAGGCTATGCTAAACTATCGTCTCGGCAAATGAGAGCGTATTTTGTCAGTGAACCGTCGCTAGCAAAGTCGGTTGTACAACTGGGGCGAGTGCTAGGAAGTCTCTCTAGACCTGCCGTGTGGCGACGCTCGGTCTGCAATCACTGACAGTGGCGACACGCGGGGCCGACGTATACTACCGGACCGCGGCCGATTTAAAGGCTACCACCTAGCAAGTGTGGTGTCTGGCGGTGACACCACATTTATGATTGAAAGTTAGTTCATGCGATTGTAATGTGAGATCTGCATAGGACAGTCTTAGTAGTTAGAACACGTGAGGTCTGAAGCTTAGTTTAATAGGAAGGAATAATTTCACATGTGGGATTTCTTGCTAGATTGAGAGGCACCCACATGCCTTGCTCATACTGTGGCATCAAGCAGTCAGGCCTGCAAGATGAGTGGTCTGCCAAGCGAGTGGATTCATTCTTAGTTATCGAGTAATATTAGCTCTAGTACTCTCACTTAAGTTACAAGTTATCCTCCTATATGATTACTACGCAACGGAAACGCATATCTGACTATCAGTGATTTACAGAACTCTGACTGTACACTACGCACTGGCAGTACCACATTTTCTTTTTGTCTTTTATTTGACGGCTTTTATTAACACGTGGCCATCCCACTGAATATGAATGGCGCACACATTATAAATTCGGGACGTTATGACAACATACAATTTGAAGGAATAGTCGACCAATCTCTTTCTTTTCACTATCTGCTTTATTCCGATAAATTCCCTAACCTAAACACACAAATTCTATAACCTACAACAATAACATATGAGAAATTCCACCCAGTGGGCATGGCTTTACATTAGTGAATCTCTATATTATGGTCTCGTAATTTATTTAACGCTACAGTGCACTTTCTGGATAGGTTGGTGGATCTTTTATTATACCTCACACTTCGACTCTCACAATCATCATCACGAAACTTTCCTCCAGACCGAGCGGTACAGAAGGAACAAGCATAACCCACTAATCTTTTGAAACTACTTCGCTACACACCCATGGAAACCACACATACCCAAATTACATGACATACACCACACAACAATATGAAATACTACACAGAGAATGGTTACAACATTATCACTTTCAGCTTTCCCACTTCAATTAATATTGATCCCAGTTTCACACGACACTGCCCCACTTTGTAATTCTACTTTCCTACTATGAACTCTGGAGATAAATGCACGTCTTCCTGTGCAATGCAAGCCATGTGGCGTTGCTGGATAGACGGCCGACTCACCTTGTTTCTCTCTCAGAGTTTGAATCTAGCGTCACACGCAATGTAATATTAATGTATTCATCACACACGCGAGTCCTCAATTGATACCATGGACGAGTACTTCTCTTTATCCTTTGTCTCATACACAGATTGAGACTCACACAGTACTCACCACGTGGAAGTACTCGTCTCTAATTTCAAGTCCTGCACACGCCATTTCTTAAATATTTCAACTTATGGTACACACGCTATTTCTTAAATATTTCAACTTATTGTACACACGCTAGTAATTCAGCTTAGCTTAAGCACACGGAAGTATTTCAACTTATTGCTACACATGGTTTCTTTGTGACCGTTGGTCACTTCCGAAGATTACTACAATCCCATTAATATTACCTGCCTGACATTTAATTCTCCCCACAAAAGTTCCTGAAATAGAGAAATTATTATTTCAAACTACTCTTAAATATTCCACATGCATACCATGCCTCCACTCTTTCGTCATTACGGAGCACATCTAAAACAGGTGTTAACAGCACAGGATCCAGCGGCAGAGTGCCTGAAACATGGCCGTATTCAGGTTCTCTCGCACCTCTGTCGAAGTGGGAGAAGCACCTTGCTACCTTATTGGTCAGCCACATTTCAGGCGCTCAAAGCTCTGGTAAATTTCATCTCTTTGGTTCCACCAAAGGTGGCCAAAGGATCGACTCAAAGATGATCATTTATTCACATTCACTATCTGCGGTTAGCAGACGACCATACATTCATTCATTTCAAAAGATCTCACCAAACTGGATGTAGGGATTTATTTTGTGGGAGTGCACATATGATAAATTAAATAAATAAATTGTCATTCTTTCCCACACTGGTATCCGGCTTCGCTGTATTAATTGAAATTGAGTTATTTTACAAAAAAAAGTGTTGTTCTGACAAAAATACTGAAGTATGTTGTACCTATATTCAATGTCGGGCGGTACTGTACCCTTTCAAGATGAATGCGATGAGGACAGTAATTTTCCTCCTCCCTTTGTTTCTAGGTCCTCTTTCTGATTGGAAAGAGGACCTAAAAACAAAGGAAGGACAGAAATAAAGAGAGAGGAGCTCTCACGTTAAGAGAACTTGGATATCTTGCCGATGCCATGGTCAGATGGGAGAGAGATTGTTAAAGTTCTATTCTGAGGGAACGGGAAGAACGTTTAAGTGTAAGGGTTGGCTGATGTGTTGGGATGAACGTAGCAGAGTATGTAACCACACATTTGATTTCAAGCACCCACCCTGAATGAACTTGACGTTTAGATATTAGAGATAAGAAACCCAACTTCATTTCTGTATATTTACTATATGTGAAGATCATTTTCTATCCTTTTTTGTTAAACGAATAGAGCTGACATTCCTTCCTTCTTCATCAACCATCGGTGATGTAAGGTTATATCATTCCTGTAACTTGCATTCTGCGTTAAATAAAACTGCTGTTTGAATTATTTCCTCTTATTTTGCTAGAATAGTGTCTAACCCTCCGTTCTGGTGCCAATAAACTTTGTTTTGTACAATTTTTGCCCTGTAAAATGCTTGGAAGTAGCCTGTTCTGTGATGCGACGATCGCACGCCACAAGCGTTTTCCCATTTCAACATTTGTAAGTCTAACCTGCAGCCTACAATTCAAACGACGTCCGATTGATTATTATTATTATTATTATTATTAAGCAAAACTAACTCTTTGCATTAACGACTTACGATAACCCGGTTTCTCGTCATCAAGCTCAATGCTTTCCAATGAGGACTTTCTAGCCTTAAGCTAATTCTTGCATGAGAATGAAAGTAAAGCAATCATTTAATGGTGTAAGAAAAAATTAACACAGCCAATACCTTCACACCACCTTACGATTACAAATTTTCTTTTCGTCTCGACAGTGTAATGTATTCTTCCCTTGATAACATTTTACTTTCATGAACAAATTTGAAATAACTAGACCCATTCAGGGGGAGAAAGGAAATATAATACAAGTACTCAATTGGAAATCAGGGAGAAATAATAGTATGGTTGGAATCAAGTCTATGTGAAGTGTAGGAAATCAGTACGCATTCAGTATATAAGAGGAGATGGGATAAAAATTTTAAATGGTGTTTTAGGATTCGTATCAAGGATAGCACATGGACTGAAAAATCAGTGCCAAGATCATGGCGTTCAAATATATGAAAAGGACTATAGAATTTTTGAGGATCATCTATCCAGTGACACATGTATAGAAGAGCATGGGTCAGACTAAAGATACGCAGGTTAAGAGGACGGTGATGGGATGCAATCCCTTTCTTTAGAGAGTTGGTAATTTCTATATGTCGTAGACTTTTTGTTGAGTTGTTAGTAGGTGCAGCTTTTACTTTAATTTACAGTCGAGAGACAGACCAAGTTTTATTAGTGTTTCAGTTAAGCACATAGTCTTAAGAGGTTCATAAAAGTAATGAGTGTAGAATCGTGTGAAACCCAGCTCGCGCTATTCGCCCACGAGACTCAGAGGGCCATAGACACGGGTTCCCAGGTAGATGTCGTGTTTCTTGATTTCCGCAAGGCGTTCGATACAGTTCCCCACAGTCGTTTAATGAACAAAGTAAGAGCATATGGACTATCAGACCAATTGTATGATTGGATTGAAGAGTTCCTAGATAACAGAACGCAGTATGTCATTCTCAATGGAGAGAAGTCTTCCGAAGTAAGAGTGATTTCAGGTGTGCCGCAGAGGAGTGTCGTAGGACCGTTGCTATTCACAATACACATAAATGATCTTGTGGATGACATTGGAAGTTCACTGAGGCTTTTTGCGGATGATGCTGTGGTATGTCGAGAGGTTGTAACAATGGAAAATTGTGCTGAAATGCAGGAGGATCTGCAAGTAATTGACGCATGATGCAGGGAATGGCAATTGAATCTCAATTTAGACAAGTGTAATGTGCTGCGAATACATAGAAAGAAAGATCCCATATCATTTAGCTACAATATAGCAGGTCAGCAACTGGAAGCAGTTAATTCCATAAATTATTTAAAATGGAATGATCATATAAAGTTGATCGTCGGTAAAGCAGATGTCACACGGAGATTCATTGGAAGAATCCTAAGGAAATGCAATCCGAAAACAAAGGAAGTAGGTTACAGTACGCTTGTTCGCCCACCGCTTGAATACTGCTCAGCAGTGTGGGATCCGTATCGGATAGGGTTGATAGAAGAGATAGAGATGACCCAACGGAGAGCGGCGGGCTTCGTTACAGGATCATTTAGTAATCGCGAAAGCGTTACGGAGATGATAGATAAACTCCAGTGGAAGACTCTGCAGGAGAGACGCTCACTAGCTCGGTACGGGCTTTTGTTGAAGTTTCGAAAATATTCCTTCACCGAGGAGTCAAGCAGTATATTGCTCCCTCCTACGTATATCTCGCGAAGAGACCAAGATGATAAAATCAGAGAGATTAGAGCCCACACAGAGGCATACCGACAATCCTTCTTTCCACGAACAATACGAGACTGGAATAGAAGGGAGAACCGATAGAGGTACTCTAGGTACCTTGCGCCACACACCGTCAGGTGGCTTGTGGAGTATGGGGGTTTGGAAGTGTTTATATTAAGGAGCCCTTCGCTATACCAGTATGTGACCTGATTGTGAAAGGTGGGAGAGACAGTAGTATATTAAGTACCCTCTGCCACACACAAAATGGTAGTTTGCCCAATGAAGATGCAGATGTTGGTGTAGATGTATATGTGATGAAGCCAGAGAGGTTTCTGATATTTGTGCAGATTACGGATGCGGTCTACAAAAGCGATGACAAAAAAATGCTGCAGAAAGTGAACAGGAAAAGGCAAAGTTGGTTATGGTGTCGCCAGTATACTGAAGAGGTAGATAGAAAGTAGTGGAAGGTAGGCACTTGTGTTTACAACAGTTAGCAACATATCGTTTAACTCTCTCCAGGTGAAAAAGGATACAGCCAACATATCTATGGTAGCCTATCTATGCTGAAACGTTTTTAAGGAAATATTTTGACATCCTGCACATGTAGATGCAGAAATATAAGCACTTCGATAGATCCTGAGACCACTGTACATCTGACCGATCTGGGACACTATTTACACATAAGTCATTGCGTAGAATCTTAAAGATGTCATAAGATTAGGTTGGAGGGGCTCCAGCGAAATTCTCGCCAGATGTGCTTCTTGAGATCGATGACCGTGTAACATTACATACAGCTAGTCCGTCTGCCGCAGTACCGACTGAATTTTACAGCTCGGTTGTGGGCCGGCGTGAATGTTACGTCGGGCGGCCATCTGCCAGCCGGACTATAACAGGAGATCTAAGCGGAAGTAAAGGGACTCGAAACCACGAGGCCAAGCGGTCATTGGTGAGTTCCCAGGCACAAAGATGCGTGTTTTCCGGCGGTGTGGTAGCGGACGAGCTAAGATGACCTGACTGGTTTGATGCGGCTCTTCATGAGATACTCTCCTGTGCCAACCTCTTTATATCAGAGTAACACTTGCAACCTACGTCTTCAGTTATTTTCTGGATTCCAGTCTCTGTCTTCCTCTAAAGTTTTTATCCTCTACAGTTCCCTCTAGTACCATGGAAGTTATTCCCTAATGTCTTAACAGATGTCCTACCATACTGTCCCTCCTTTTCAGTATATTGCTTTCCTCGGCGATTCGGCACAAAATCAGTCCACAGAGTTTTCAACGTTCTTCTGTAGCACCACATCTGAGATCCTTCGATTATCTTCCGACCCAGTTTTCCCACACTCCATGTTTCCCTACCACACAATGCTGTGTTCCAAATGTAATTACTTCCTCAAATTAAGCCTTATGTTTGGGACTAGTGGACTTCTCTTGGCCGGGAATTCTCGTTTTGCCTGTTATAGTCTACTTTTTATATCCTCCTTCCTCTGTCCATTATGGGTTATTTTGCTGCCTAGGTTGCAGAATTCCTTAACTTTGTCTACTTCGTAGTCACCAGTTTTGATCATAAGTTTCTTGCTGTTCGCATTTCTGCTACTTCTCATTACTTTCGTCTTTCTTCGATTTACTCTCAGTCCATATTCTGTACTCATTAGACTGTTCATTCTATTCAACACATTCTGTAATTCTTCTTCGCTTTCACTGGATAGTAATATCATCAGCGAATATTATCATTGATATCCTTTCACTTCGAGTTTTAATTCCATCCTTGAACGTTCTTTTTTTTATTTCAAACATTGTTTCTTCAATGTATAGATTAAACAGCAGGGACGAAAAACTATATTTTCCCAAGTTTTGGTGTACATTCCATCAATAGATTTTCTGCAATTGAATCGATTTTTTTATGTCAGTTCTACTCACGTGATCATGACATAACCTCTCGTTCCATTTTCTAAAATTGCTTGTAAATGTAGTACAGCTGCCAACACCTAGCACAAAGGCACTGATTGGGAGGTATAGTATAGCACTGTACTACACTCCTGGAAATGGAAAAAAGAACACATTGACACCGGTGTGTCAGACCCACCATACTTGCTCCGGACACTGCGAGAGGGCTGTACAAGCAATGATCACACGCACGGCACAGCGGACACACCAGGAACCGCGGTGTTGGCCGTCGAATGGCGCTAGCTGCGCAGCATTTGTGCACCGCCGCCGTCAGTGTCAGCCAGTTTGCCATGGCATACGGAGCTCCATCGCAGTCTTTAACACTGGTAGCATGCCGCGACAGCGTGGACGTGAACCGTATGTGCAGTTGACGGACTTTGAGCGAGGGCGTATAGTGGGCATGCGGGAGGCCGGGTGGACGTACCGCCGAATTGCTCAACACGTGGGGCGTGAGGTCTCCACAGTACATCGATGTTGTCGCCAGTGGTCGGCGGAAGGTGCACGTGCCCGTCGACCTGGGACCGGACCGCAGCGACGCACGGATGCACGCCAAGACCGTAGGATCCTACGCAGTGCCGTAGGGGACCGCACCGCCACTTCCCAGCAAATTAGGGACACTGTTGCTCCTGGGGTATCGGCGAGGACCATTCGCAACCGTCTCCAAGAAGCTGGGCTACGGTCCCGCACACCGTTAGGCCGTCTTCCGCTCACGCCCCAACATCGTGCAGCCCGCCTCCAGTGGTGTCGCGACAGGCGTGAATGGAGGGACGAATGGAGACGTGTCGTCTTCAGCGATGAGAGTCGCTTCTGCCTTGGTGCCAATGATGGTCGTATGCGTGTTTGGCGCCGTGCAGGTGAGCGCCACAATCAGGACTGCATACGACCGAGGCACACAGGGCCAACACCCGGCATCATGGTGTGGGGAGCGATCTCCTACACTGGCCGTACACCACTGGTGATCGTCGAGGGGACACTGAATAGTGCACGGTACATCCAAACCGTCATCGAACCCATCGTTCTACCATTCCTAGACCGGCAAGGGAACTTGCTGTTCCAACAGGACAATGCACGTCCGCATGTATCCCGTGCCACCCAACGTGCTCTAGAAGGTGTAAGTCAACTACCCTGGCCAGCAAGATCTCCGGATCTGTCCCCCATTGAGCATGTTTGGGACTGGATGAAGCGTCGTCTCACGCGGTCTGCACGTCCAGCACGAACGCTGGTCCACCTGACGCGCCAGGTGGAAATGGCATGGCAAGCCGTTCCACAGGACTACATCCAGCATCTCTACGATCGTCTCCATGGGAGAATAGCAGCCTGCATTGCTGCGAAAGGTGGATATACATTGTACTAGTGCCGACATTGTGCATGCTCTGTTGCCTGTGTCTATGTGCCTGTGGTTCTGTCAGTGTGATCATGTGATGTATCTGACCCCAGGAATGTGTCAATAAAGTTTCCCCTTCCTGGGACAATGAATTCACGGTGTTCTTATTTCAGTTTCCAGGAGTGTATTTAGGTCTTGCGTGACGGTGTTCAGATTGTGTGTCAAATTATCAATTTTGGTATCCATATCTTTTTTCATATCACTGAAACTGGTGTTCATATTGTGTTTCATATCACTGAGATTGGTGTTCATATCATCAAATTTCTTGTTGATCTTAGATAATAACTGCCATAGCAGTGCTTCAGTTGTATCACTGTGTTTTCTGTCAGCTGTACTTTCCAAGTTAATGTTTGTGTTGTGAACAAGCGGTGTTCGTAACGTGCTGTCAAGATTGATATTTGTATTGCTCTCTTCAACAGCGCTACATCACTTTGGGAGATGCATCACATTGTCTCATCAATTGTAAACATTGTGTCGTCAAGGATATTCTGCTGTGGAGCGTCTCTATCATTTTTCACACATGCGACACTCATGTCTGACCTACTTAAACCTTCTGCAGTAGGCATGCAGTGCGCCTGAACTTCAATTGCCCGATCACGCAATTCTACTCCATCTTGGCTGATTGCGTTTACGCTATTGCTATCAACAATGGACACATATTTTTCGGCCATGTTGTATGAATATGCAAAAATAAAAATTTCACAAAAAACGTTAAAATTTCATATGCTAATAATTACACTTGGCAATTGCAATTTAAGTGATGTCAAAGACTCTTTTACGTCTGTTATAGTGCGCAGACTACTGTGTCACAATTCTTTATGTTTTACTGACAACGTGTGTCACACTGAAAAATTCCTGTAAATTTTCCACCGTAAAATTCAAGGAAGGGAATAACGAGGAAAAGGTTTCTACCCACATCAAAAGAGGCGCTACCATATGTAACTAAGCAAGCAACTTGCATAGCCGTTCTACCTTTCATGCGCCGAACAAAACAGCTTACTATGGAAAATTTTACGCAACCTGTGTCGAAATTCTTATTCCTTTCCAAAATTTTCTCCTCAATTTTTGCCTTTTTGCTGTACTTGCTCCCCGTAGTGATTCGTGTAAACAGAAAATACAGACAAGTATTTTTATGATTAATAAAAATCTCATAGAAATTTCTTACTAATAGTTAACAAAACCTACTCACAACCGGTGCCCTGAAGTCATGGCACTCAGGTCGCCAGTTGTGTATAATAACAAAAACATTTACATACATGTATGAAAGGAAAAACGATTTAAAGGATAATACAATTTCATTATTAGAAATGTTCTGCTTGTACGAATTTAGGCTATTCGGACTTCCTCTCTTACATTTCAATTGTAGATGCAGGCAGCAGACTTTGAAAGGGTACAGTACCGCCCGACATTGAAAATAGGTACAACATACTTCATTATTTTTGTCGGAACAACACATTTTTTTTGTAAAATAACTCAATTTCAATTAATACAGCGAAGCCGGATACCAGTGTGGGAAAGAATGACAATTTATTTATTTAATTGATCACATGTGCACTCCCACAAAATAAATCCCTACGTCCAGTTTGGTGAGATCTTTTGAAATGAATGAATGTATGGTCGTCTGCTAACTGCAGATAGTGAATGTGAATATATGATCATCTTTGAGTCGATCCTTTGGCCACCTTTGGTGGGACCAAAGAGATGAAACTTACCTGAGATTTGAGCGCCTGAAATGTGGCTGACCAATACGGTAGCAAGGTGCTCCCCCACTTCAGCAGAGGTGCGAGAGGACCTGGAGAACGGCCATGTTTCAGCACTCTGCCGCTGGATCTTGAGCTGTTATGACCTGTTTTAGTTGTGCTCCGTAATGACGAAAGAGTGGAGACATGGTATGCATGTGGAATATTTAAGAGTAGTTTGAAATAATAATTTCTCTATTTCAGGAACTTTTGTGGGGAGAATTAAATGTCAGGCAGGTAATATTAATGGGATTGTAGTAATCTTCGGAAGTGACCAACGGTCACAATGAAACCAAGAGTAGCAATAAGTTGAAATACTTCAGTGTGCTTAAGTTAAGCAGAATTACTAGCGTGTGTACAATAAGTTGAAATATTTAAGAAATAGCGTGTGTACCATAAGTTGAAATATTTAAGAAATGGCGTGTGCAGGACTTGAAATTAGAGATGAGTACTTCCACGTGGTGAGTACTGAGTGAGACTCAAACTGTGTATGAGACAGAAGATAAAGAGAAGTACTCGTCCATGGTATCAGTTAGGGACTCGCGTGTGTGATGAATATGTTCCTAATATTACTTTGCGTGATATGATTCCGTGTGACGCTAGATTCAAACTCTGAGAGAGAAGCAAGGTGAGTCGGCCGTCTACCCAGCAACGCCACTTGGCTTGCATTGCACAGGAAGACGTGCATATACCTCCAGAGTTCATAGTAGGAAAGTAGAATTACGATGTGGGGCAGTGTCGTGTGAAACTGGGATAAATATTAATTGAAGTGGGAAAGCTGAAAGTGATAATGTTGTGACTATTACCGGTGTAGTATTTCATATTGTAGTGTGGTGTATGTCATGTAATTTGGGTATGTGTGGTTTGCATGGGAGAGTAGCGAGGAAGTTTCAAAAGATTAGTGGGTTATGCTTGTTCCTTCTGTACCGCTCGGTCTGGAGGAAAGTTTCGTGATGATGATTGTGAGAGTCGAAGTGTGAGAAATAATAAAAGATCCACCATCCTATCCAGAAAGTGCACTGTAGCGTTAAATAATTACGAGACCATAATATAGAGATTCACCAATGTAAAGCCATGCCCACTGGGCGGAATTTCTCATATGTTATTGTTGTAGGTTATAGAATTTGTGTGTTTAGGTTATAGAATTTATCGGAATAAATAAGATAGTGAAAAGAAAAAGATTGGTGGACTTTTCCTTCGAATAGTATGTTGTCATGATGTCCCGAATTTATAATGTGTGCGCCATTCATGCGGTGGCCGCGTGTTGATAAAAGCCGTTAAATAAAAGACATAAAGAAAATGTGGTATTGACAGTGCGTGGTGAAGAGTCTGAGTTCTGTAAATCACTGATAGTCAGATGTGCGTTTCCGTTGCGTATTATTCATACAGAAGGATAATTTGTAACTTAATTGTGAGTACGAGAGTTCATGTTACTCGATAAATAAGAATGAATCCACTCGCTTGGCAGACCACTCATCTTGCAGGCCTGACTGCTTGATGCCACAGTATGAGCAAGGCATGTGGGTGCCTCTCAACTTCAAGGGCACCAGTGCGTGTCAAAAAATAAAGAAAATCCTCCTTACTTGGCTCCACTTCACTTCAATAAAAATACTCAATACTGTTGTTAAATATAGTCTTATTCATACTCACATATGATTCATAACACTCGTAATAGTTCATACTTTAAGCCGTACATCTTCATCGTCCTTGAAAAAGAAAATCATGTACAAAGAAAAATGAATGATGGTTTTTTTTTCGTTTGGCTGCGCCTTACCGCGCATTTATAATTAAAGTCTTTTTTATCCTGGGCTGTTTGACCATGCACCTACACAAATGGATTGGGTCCTTAGTTATCTTCGGCTACTTGGAGACCATTCGCAGACATTCATGAATTCCATGTTCCCAAACAACGACGGAATTTTTATGGATTACCCTGAGCCATGTCACTGGGACATGGCTGTTCGTGATTGGTTTGAAAAACAGTTCGAGCGAATGATTTGGCTACCCAGATCGCCTGATTTCAATCCCCTCAAACATTTATGGGACATAATCGAGAGGTTAGTTTGTGCACAAAGTCGTGCACCGGCAACACCTTTGCAATTATGGACGGCTATAGAGGCAGCATGTGTCAGTATTTCTTTCAGGGGACTTCCAGCGACTTGCTGAGTCCATGCCACGTGGAGCTGCTGCCCTACACCGGGCAAAGGGAGGTCCGACACGGCATTAGGAGGTACCGCAGGGCTTTTGTCGCCTCGGTGTATGTAACGCAGCAAAACTGTGTCTGCAGGTAACCCGGAACATATACCCGCTTCTTATAAAGCTTCACTGTTGCTGTGAAACGGTCTTAGCGTGGGACGACATTTGTAACTTACTCGCTTGATGTCCTTAGGTGCCAGTATCTTTCTTCTGAACACTCAGCTGGGAATCTGTCGTTGAGGCTGATATTTTTGACTTTTGGTTGGAATTTTCCAGCCGAATTTTGAGGTCGAAGAACAAGTATTCCGAGAAGACTACAGTTACTGCTTAAAAATATCCCAAGTAGCCTTCTGTATTGAGCGTATGCACCGAAACAGTGTCTTACTACGTACTAAGCCAAAAAAAGAGCCCCACGGAAGAGATATCCGAATGGGACGGAAATCGGTAGATGCGATGCGCATGTATAGACGAACAAATGATTACAATCTCAGAAGAATTCGACAATATGTTCATCAGAAAGAGCTTCACAAATTGAGCTAGTCAGTAAGGCGTTGGTCCAAAATTGGTCCTTATCCAATCAGTTATTCGCCTTGGCATTGAGTGACAGAGTTGTTGGATGTCTTCCTGAGGGATATCGTGCTGATTTCTGTCCAACTGCCTCGTTATGTCGTCAAATCCCGAGATGGTTGGAGGGTCCTGCCCATAATGGTCCAGACTTTCTCAATTAGGGAGAGATCCGGCGATCTTGGTGGCCCAGATATGGTTTGGCAAAAACGAACACAAGCAGTATAAAGTCTGCCGTGTGCGGGCGGGTATTACCACGCTGGAATGTGAGCCCAGGATCACTTGTCATGAAGGGCAACGAAACTGGGAGTAGAATACGGTGGACTTACCGCTGTGCTGCAGGGGTGCTGCGGGTGACGACCAAACGAGTCTTGCTATGTAAAGAAATGGTACACCAGACCATCACTCCTGGCTATCGAGCGGTCTGGTGGGAGATAGTCAGTTTGGTATCCTATCGCTGTCCAGAGCGTCGTCAGACATGTCTTCGCCTTGGAATCTCATTGACTAAGTAGAACTGTCTTCAGTGATGAGTCCCGCTTCGAATTTAGGCCCGATGTCCAACGATGACGTGTCTGGAGAGGCCCTGGACAGCGGTGGGGTAGCAACCTGATTGTCGCCCGCCATACGTCTGGAATATTATGGGCAAGGCCCTCCAACCATACTGGGATTCTGACGGTCTAAGGCTTCTGTTGGATAGCATTTGGCACGATATCTCTCAGGAGGAGATCCAACGACTTTATCAATCAGTGCTAAGCCGAATAACTACACAACTGACCATTAAAATTGCTACACCAAGAAGAAATGCAGATGATAAACGGGTATTCCTTGGACAAATATATTATACTAGAACTGACATGTGATTACATTTTCACGCAATTTGGGTGCATAGATCCTCAGAAATCAGTACCCAGAACAACCACCTCTGATCGTAATAATGGCCTCGATACGCCTGGCCATTGAGTCAAACAGAGGTTGGATGGCGTGTACAGGTACAGCTGTCCATACAGCTTCATCACGATACCACAGTTCATCAAGAGTAGTGACTGGCGTATTGTGACGGGCCAGTTGCTCGACCACCATTGACCAGACGTTTTCAATTGGTGAGAGATCTGGAGAATGTGTTGGCCAGGGCAGCAGTCGAACATTTTCTGTAATTAGAAAGGCCCGTACAGGACCTGTTGCTGGCAGGGGTGGCCGAGCGGTTCTAGGCTCTACAGACTGGAACCGCGCGACCGCTACGGTCGCAGGTTCGAATCCTGCCTCCGGCATGGGTATGTGTGATGTTCTTAGGTTAGTTAGGTTTAAGTAGTTCTAAGTTCTAGGGGTCTGATGACCTCAGAAGTTAAGTCCCATAGTGCTCAGAGCCATTTGAATCAGGACCTGCAACATGCAGTCGTGCATTATCCTGCTGAAATGTACGGTTTCGCAGGGTTCGAATGAAGCATAGAGCCACGGGTTGTAACACATCTGAAATGTAACGTCCACTGTTCAAAGTGCCGTCAATGCGAACAAGAGGCGAGCGAGACCTGTAACCAATGGCACTCCATACCATCACGCCGGGTGATACGCCAGTGTGGCGATGACGAATACACGCTTCCAATGTGCGTTCACCGCGATGTCGCCAAACACAGATGCGACCATCATGTTGCTGTAAACAGAACCTGGATTCATCCGGAAAAATGACGTTTTGCCATTCGTGCACCCAGGTTCGTCGTTGAGTACACCATCGCAGGCACTCCTGTCTGTGATGCAGCGTCAAGGGTAACCGCAGTCATTATCTCCGAGCTGATAGTCCATGCTGCTGCAAACATCGTCGAACTGTTCGTGCAGAAGTTTGTTGTCTTGCAAACGTCCGCATCTGTTGACTCAGGGATCGAGACGTGGCTGCACGATCCGTTACATCCATGCGGATAAGATGTCTGTCATCTCGACTGCTAGTGATATGAGGCCGTTGGGATCCAGCACGGCGTTCCGTATTACCCTCCTGATTCCACCGATTCCATATTCTGTTAACAGTCATTGGATCTCGACCAACGCGAGCAGCAGTGTTGTGATACGATAAACCGCAATCGTGATAGGCTACAATCCGACCTTTATCAAAGTCAGAAACGTGATGGTACGCATTTCTCCTCCTTACACGAGGCATCACAACAACGTTTCACCAGGCAACGCCGGTCAACTGCTGTTTGTGTATGAGAAATCTGTTGGAAACTTTCCTCATGTCAGCACGTTGTAGGTGTCGCCACTGGTGCCAACCTTGTGTGAATGCTCTGAAAAGATAATCATTTGCATATAACAGCATCTTCTTCTTGTCGGTTAAATTTCGCGTCTGTAGCACGTCATCTTCGTGGTGTAGCAATTTTGATGTCCAGTAGTGTAATTGCATAAAGGCCAGAGTTAGACCGACGCGTTATTGACCTGCTCAGTTTGTGAAGCTTCTTCTCTCGAACAAATCATTCAATTTTTCTGAAACTGTTATGTTTGTTTGTCTGTGCACGTACGGCACATCTACCGATTTCCATTCCATTCCGATAATTTCTTCGTGGGGCGCCGTTTTTCTGTCTTAAGAGTGTACGTATTTAGATAACATATGTGGTTATCACGCAGTAGCAGTTGTTGGGGGAAACATTATTTCAGAATGTTATCAGCGCCTCGTCCAAGGGAGAGCACTGTGCAAGCAGCTCGAGAGCCGGGCAGTTAGGGGTGTCGATGCACCCCGCAAGGCGGCGTCGACGGCTTTGTTTGCCTGCCGGTGGGGAGCGCGTGCCATCAAAATTCCGTCGCGTTTCGCCAAACAAAAAGCGGCGGCGAGTGTCCGGTAATTGCGGCGCAGCGGCGGCATCAATCACTGATAGGCGTGCGGCCGTAATCTGCGCCGTGACGGATGTGCGGGGCTACCCGGGCCTGGCCGCGCTATCGCCGGCTGCAGCGGCGCACGTGCCTGCGCATGCGCGCTGCGGATCCGCCGCCGCTATCGGCCGCCACCTGCAGCAGGCCGCACCGACGCCACCCTAGCGCTTGCGGCGCGCTCTCAGCGGCCGGTCTCGCCGCACTGCACAGCCACACAACATTCGTTTATACGACTGCAGAATCCGCAACTGAGATACGTATCATGTAAACTGAAGATGGTAGGGGAAGAAAGGAAAGGAAAGCGGTATGCCTATTGATGTCAGCTATATCGGCACTTAATGTGGAATCAGCGGCGACAGTGAAAATGTGTGCCGGGCTGGGACCCGAACCCGTTAGCTCCTGAGTATTAGGCAGTTGCGTTAACCGCTGCACCATCCCGACACAGTATTTATCGCAGTTGCGCGGACTGTCTCGTCACACCTCCCTGGCGATCCACCATAGGACTGTTGATATTTTTAAAAATATCGAAAATCCGATATATCGAAATGTAAGATATAACTTTAAATGCACTCGATATATCGATCAAAGATATCGATAATTTTTATTATATGAACGGAAGACTTATCGACGTACCAGCCTACAAAAATATCGGCTACACAATAAATATACTGACGGTTTAACTGCTATATATGTAAGTATTAATGTTTTATTAGATATCCTCTACATCAACAACCTAGCAGCCTGCTTATCCCCCTTAGAGCAACAACTGAAAGAAAAGCGATGCACGTTCACGCTTGACGATAACCACTTTACTAACAATGGTAACTCCATGAAACGGACACAATGAAAGGCGTCCGATGGGTCCATTGTTCGGATTCGTCACATATCGGATTTGTCCTGAACACTTCATGTCAGTTTCCTTGTTTTTTTTTATGCAAACGCCAGCGACCCAGCAGTTGTAGTGCCAAGATTGCGTGGTGAAGTTAAACGTTGCAATTTCTGTTGGTCGCGCAAAGTGTCGATTGTGTCAGCATTTCCCCTCACACATCTCCGTCCACGGCGAAGACTAATCTTGTCATTCAGATTCCTGTTCATTATTTTCAGAACTGCTTTTTAAGAATGCCGATGTGAAGAATTAGCACACCAGTTGCGTTAAAAATTGTTTTCTTCACATCGTCACCTCCCAGTGCAATCGGACTCCTTCTTTTGTGCCACCGATACTTGTTTCACACAGTTAAAACGGAAGACCAATCATGATGGAAGCTCAAAAAGTAGCAAGACTCCTTCACCTACTGAAAATGAAATTATGTTTTACTACAATTTCAAATGAACAATTTCGAATATTTACCGGATATTGCTCAAAAAATATAATGTAAAATAAAAATACCTGCACTCGATATTGCTATTTCGATATCGATGTGTCACGGTGAGTAATATCGCCGACATATATCGCTATTATTTGGAGGAGATATCGATTTTATCAACAGCCCTAATGCACCTACCCGAAGCCCCTGTCCATGTCCTCCTTTCTGGCTACTTTGAGCTACAGCTACGGATTCCGCGTGGTGTCTGTGTGTCTGTTCTTTCGGACATGTCTGAAAGAATAGACACCACACATTCATATAATTAATTAGCCTCGATGGGCCACTAATCCACCATCTTCAGTGCGGATGCACAATTATGTTCGACTGCCTGCGAGAATCTCAAAGTAACGAACACGGAGAACATGGACATGGGCAGGGATTGCGAATAGCTGGCGCTCGGTGGGAGCATGGGTCAATGGAAGGTGTACCGACGACGTCCACGCAGCTGCAACAAGCAGTGTGTCCGGATGACATAGTGATTAACGCAAAAACCTCGTACGCAGGAGATCCCGTGTTAGGGCCCCGATTGGGCATACATGTTCACTCGTCCCCGCTGATTCTGCATGAAGTCCGATGCAGCTGACATCAATAATTTCTTCTGAATGGGGGGTCCATCAGCAATTGCGTGCACCACGGCAATTACTCCAGCATTAATAACGAAAGGAGAGTCAGCATTGATCGTTCAAGTACAAATCTTTATTTCTGTTGCAAATCGATCACTGCATGACCATCATCAGTGCTAGTATTAAACTCCTGTGGACTCATAAAGACAAGCAGTAAAATTGCAATATCTGCACATGTCAGTAAAGCTTACTTGTCTGACCGCAGGTACAAAAGAAAATGAGTTGCATTTGTACCTTCAGGAAAGTCTCGTTGACATGTAAAGGAGACTGCATATACAACACTAGTGCGACCCATTCATGCGTAGTGCTCTAGATTTTGAGATCCCCACCAGGTCACATCGGAGAAATTCAGAGGCGTATCGCCAAAATAAATTTCGCCTAAGGACCACGAACATAATGTAAGAGAAATTAGGACTCGTACTGAGGCTACAGGCAGTCTTCCCCTCACCCTCCCCTCAATTTTCCACCCACTTTAGCCTCGACGCACCCACTGATTCAGTTGGGAAGGATGTCATAAAGCTGTAGTATCTCTCCTGAAGCTGGTGTAACTGGTCCTTAACATTCTATATACTGACATTGGGACGAGAGTTGACGTCCGAGCTAGTTCAACAAATCTTCTATCGGGGACAGATCTGGGGATTTTACTGGCCGTGGGAGTACCTCAAGATCGCACAGACACTTGATAGAGACACGCGCCACGTTGGACGAGCACATTCTTGTTGGAAAATGGCATCACAATACTTCCTTATGAGAGATAAAGCGAGAGGACGCAGGATGTCCGTGAAGTACCATTGAGCCGTCACACTTCCTTCAGTCACTATTAGGTCTGAGCTGTAGCCCTACGTAGCAACAACCCACACCACGACGCCACGTATGATACCGATGTGCCTCTCCAAAACAACGGAAGAGTGGGACACCGAGGCGGCTGCCATACTCCCCGAAGATGGTCATCCAAGGCAGCGCAGAACTGTGATTCATTGCTGAACACATTATTCATCATCATTCCACGCTTACCGACTGCGGCACCACTCCAAAAGCACCCTTCTGTGTTCTGCTGTTAACGGCAGCCTACACATGGGGCGGTACTTCCCTACTCTGGTTGTTTCTAGTCCCCCGTAAATGGTGCGGGATAACAAAGAATGTTGGAGGGACTTCATTACTTGTTCTCGGATGGCAGGCGCAGATGCGAAAGGGTTACGATGTGTTTGGCACACAATACGGCGGTCCTTCCTTGTGGCGGCCGGGCGTGGTCGCCCGGAACCTTGACGGCGGGTATGGCTTCCCTGGCGTTCCCTTGCTCACCATCCTCGGGCCACAGTGACGTCCGAATTCCTCGAAATCTGGATGTTGCACGATTCGACCAGCCAACCAAATGGAGAGCCACAGTGAGGCCGCCTTCAAACCGTCAGGTGTTGATAATGTTGTCTCATACGGGTACGTTGTATCTCCGTGTCTAAAGCGATCACGTGCCCTTCAAGCGTCTTGTACACCCTACCAGGCCCAGCAACAACACTACTGCAATCTGCTGGCCGAGTTACCTGTCACAGAGAATTGCAACTCCAAGCATTTACTCACATACCGATTGCAATACGTGTAGGAAACTACGTTGACATCAGACGACTCCAATTTTTCTTGAGTGTATTTTGTTCTGTCGTTGCAACTACAAATATGGTTTTTTTTTTTTTTTTTTTTTTTGCAACAAACGAGTTTTGCTTTATTGAAGTAAAGCATCATTAGTGGTCTGCAATTAAGTTATTCACATTCTGATTTGCTTTTAGACCGAAAACCAGTTCGTTAAGAGTAAGTTGATTTGTACCGACGGTGATTTTCGGTTAATTTCTCGCCTAATCGAGAAATACCGTCTGCTAGAACATCGTCATTTTTCAGCTTTAAATACGGATAATTTTTAGTTAAACTAAAAATTATACCAAAAATTAACTAAAAATTTTTTATTTAATTTTTGGTCTAATTAACGCAGGGTTCGCATTCTAATGGAATTTTAAGCTCTGTTCCCATGTTTGTAAAACGGTTCAAATGGCTCTAAGCACTATGGGACTTACAACATCTGAGGTCATCAGTCCCCTAGACTTAGAAACTACTTAAACCTAACTAACCTAAGGACAGCACACACATCCATGCCAAAGGCAGGACTCCAATCTGCGACAGTAGCAGCAGCGCGGTTCCGGATTAAACTGCCTAGAACCGCTCGGTCACAGCGGCCGGCCCCATGTTTGCAGAAAATAGTAATGTTAACTTAACGGACACTCGATAAGAAACAGAGTTATCACTTGGGAAATATGGTACGCGCTGTGTTTTATTCATATAAGTTGGTGATCCCACGATAAATCGAAAAATGACAGCTCTGCCTCTAATTTCAGATTCTCAGTAATGGCAACTTTGTCAGCATGTGTGCTTGTAAACAATGGTAGGCGCCATAAACATGGTTCCAGAAGTAGTAACGTGCGCGGTGTTCGTACCAGAAAAAATCTTTTCAGCAACGATTTGTACAAATCTGCTGACGATATGGATAACTACGACTCAGATAAAGATCCTGAATATGTTCCTGAACGAAACAGCGCTTTAAAAATTGTTATTAGTCAGGTAAATGGTGAAGATTCTTTAGGCAAGCAGAGAATGTTAAAGTGCGTCCCTTACCACCTTTTACATGAATTTGAGTGACAGTGTGAAGGCAGAAATGCGAAGGCCATCCTTTACGTTGTTCTGAATCATAGATTGATTTTTTTAAGGTTGTTATACTTCATTATTTCAAAAACAAGTAATGCGAATATTAATATCATAAACTGAAACAACGTGGACCGTTTAGATTTGTAATTTTGAGAGGTTTCACGGTAATGTGTCGTTAACTCGCTCAGAAAATAAACAGTGGTAGGCCAATGGTAACTGATGTTAAGTGCACTCAATTTTCAAATAGACAATGTTAAATAGCATTGACGTATTCTGAAATAAAATTCTGGATGGAATTAATGATTTTAAAAATGTGTCATTACTCTGCAAATATTTTAAAACAATGACTTATCTGACTAATGACTGACTGTTGAGAATTTACTGAAACTCTGCCGTGCAATTTCTCAGGATAACCAACCTCTTCGGTACCATAGCTTACAGCTGAGGTTTTCATACGCATAGGTATACTAACACAAACCGCTTTACCATATGAAACTTGGTTGTAATTTACTAGCACATTAAAATAACATACAGTATGTGATCATAAGTATCCCGACACCGCCTAAAACAAACGTTCTTCATATTAGGTGCATTGTGCTGCCACCTACTTTCAGGTATTCCATATCAGCGACAACAGTAGTCATTAGAGAGCAGAATGAGGCACTCCGCGGAACTCACGGGCTTCGGACGTGGTCAGGTGATTGGGTGTCGCTTGTGTCATACGTTTGTACGCGAGGTTTCCACGCTCCTAAACATCCCCAGGTCCACTGCTTCCGATGTGATAGTGAAATAGAAACATGAGAGGACACAGATAGCACAAAAGCGTACAGACAGACCTCGGCTGTTGACTGACAGACACCACCGACAGTTGAAGAGGGTCGTAGTGTGTAATATGCAGACATCTATCCAAACCATCACACAGGAACTTAAAACTGCATCAGGATCCACTGCAAGAACTATGACAGGCAGGAAGTGAGAAAACTTGGATTTCATGGTCGAGCGGCTGCTCATAAGCCACACATCATGCCGGTAAATGCCAAACGACGCCTCGCTTGGTGTAAGGAGAGTAAACATTGGTCGATTGAACGGTGGAAAAACGCTGTGTGGAGTGACGAATCACGTACAAAATGTGGCAGGGTGTGGGTACGGCGAATGCCTGGTGAACTACATCTGCCAGCGTGTGTAGTGCCACCAGTGAAATTCGGAAATTTGGAGGCGGTGGTGTTATGGAGTGGTCATGTTTTTCATGGAGGGGGCTTGCACCCCTTGTTGTTTTGTGTGGCACTATCACAGCACAAGCTTACGGTGATGTTTTAAGCATCTTCTTGCTTCCCACTTTTAAAGAGAAATTAGGGGATGTCGATCGCATCTTTCAACACGATCGGGTACCTGTTCATAGTGCACGGTCTGTGATGGAGTGGTTTACACGACAATAACATCCCTGTCATGGACTGGCCTGCACAGAGTCCTGACCTGAATCTTATAGAACACCTTTGGGATGTTTTGGAACGCCGACTTCGTGCCAGGCCTCAACGACCGACATCGATACCTCTCCTCAGTGCAGCACTCCGTGCAGAATAGGCTGCGATTCCCCAAGAAACCTTCCAGCACCTGATTGAACGTACGCCTGCGAGAGTGGAAGCTGTCATCAAGCCTAATACTGACTTCCAGCATTAAAGATGGAGGGCGCCACGAACTTGTAAATCATTTTCTGCCAAGTTGAAAGGTCTCTGTTGCATTCCTTTCATGTTAATTTCTTAAATCTGTTGTCATTTACGCCATAAATTCCTCTTCTAAATTTACTGTGGCGTTTCTGACTATCTGGGAGGAGACTGAGTAGTGGAACGTGTTACTTTTACACATAAACAGGAACGATCTGTCACACTACTACACTTTAAAACACAGTTATATGTGATTCATGTCACACAGTCTCATACGGAACCTACATCCGCTTTCTTTTACATTCTGTATATGATAAGATACTGTCATCCCCCTTCCCTTTTGTGTGAGAGGATGAATGAGCAAATGTATTTCTAGTTGCATGTTTGAGGGTAGCAGACCAGGCTGTTTGCTAGAGAACAGTAGGACCAACGTCGGAACAGGTAGCTACGCTTTCTAAAAGCAAAGAGGTTTCTATCCTTAGTATGGTCCTGTCTGTCCCTTGTCATGTTGGTATAGGAAGCTGCCCCTCTGGCCACTTCCGTTTGTAGTGGGGAGCCACCCTCAGGAAGGGACCAAGTCAGTCTGTCCGTGGCGAGCGTGTGAAGTGGTAAGATCTCCGGCTAAGTGCGTGTCTGCTAAGTACGTAGGACAATGGATTTCTTAAGTTCAGCCTAACTGAAAATTTAATCACCTTTATTTCAGGTTTAGTTCTAAAATATCTAATGTTATCTTACATTGCAACGCAGTGTAATTCGTGTGTGAAGTTCAGAATATCTTCCGGTAGTTGCTTTGCTACTACTTTGTGAGTAAAGTGGAACCACGTGTTGATCAGTAACTCTAACTAAGATCATCAATCTTAAATGCGAGTGTGCGTGAGATTATAACATCTCGTCTTGACAATATTTTTCAATATAGCAACTTTTCTTTATGTTCAACCCACGTGGGGTGTACTTTGTGAGACCACTACCACGTACTTATATAATTGTTTGACCCATCAGGTTAATAGTAAGACGTTAGTAACCAGTTCGAGGTTTTTCTTTTGTAAATTGCTTTTCGATCTAATTTTATTTTAATTATCAAAATTATTGTGGAGTTACACGCTTTGTGTAAACCAAGTTGACCACGTGGAGCATGTGGTGTAATCATCAAAGTAGCCCTCAGCTATTCTTTTTGGGAAGATTTCACAGAGAGTTAGTATAAATTTAGTATACCAGTGTGTGGTAATTACCTGACGGACAGGATTGTGCTACGAACGTAATTTCTTTGGGTGAAAACTGAATCGGTTGGTTGTGGTTAATTTCCTCTTGCATATGTTTCAACGTTCTTCGTGTGTTATTTTATGAATGCAGTGTTGTATGCAGTCTCCCAATCATGGATCCATATTTGATGTGTTCCGTAAGATTACAAACCCACATTTTCACAGTCCTAAATAAAGCACCAGCTTAGTTATGACTCACGTTAATATACTGAAATTTTAATGATCAATGTTAAAATAAATTTCCAAATATAAACTGATTTATTTCTTTTTATTTAAATTCTATTATATATATATATATATATATATCACCGGTTATCGTATGCCTATTAAAAGATTATAATTCATGTTAGTCTGGTTGGGAATTTGGTAAGCTAAACTGGATACCTGGTGAAACAGTTGCTCAGTAATGCAAGATTAACTTCCCCAGACAGCCCACAGCTTTTAACCCGCTTTTATTGTCTATCAGTTCAGCTTACATAGCAAATTAAAGCAACAACGTTACAAAGTGTCCGAGTACTTTTGATCACGTAGTGTAGGCGGACAGTGTCTTTGTACTGTAAAATAGTACATATCTGCAATGAGTTCAAAATTTGTGATAATAGATGTAACACGACCAACTATAGTACCATCGCAGTACGGCAAAATTCAATGACGCAAATAAATAAATCATAAATAACTAGATCCAGAGGAAAGTCGGGTAAGGCTAGGTGGGCACGACTATTTTTCAGTCGGCCGATCACATAACCGTTTTGTTGTAACTATGATATATTAAAAAGGTACGTCCATGGATGATCGAAAAACCAGATGATAATAAAATCTGTAGCAAGACACAAAATTAATGCCCGATGGTGGTCGTTCGAGGGTCACGTACACAATTATTCTTTTCTAGCTATGCATATATTGGTTTCAACAATTTCCAAATTTTGCGTAAACAATGCAAGGGAGCAATGGTGTATTGACGTTGTCAACTTATGTTTCAGATAAGCAAAATCTAACATTCTAAAATGGACAATACGTTTTATCCTATACATCTAAGTGTATTAATATAACTAGAAGTCTTTCAGCACTTTAAGTACTGTTGCGAATGACGTGATACGCTAACAGGACTTTAGACAATTGTAAGTAGCCTCTCCAAGCCGTTGTACCACATTCTGACATCGTTCCAAAATTTCTGTGAGTACGATTTCAGTTCTTCATAATAACTATTGAGCAGGACTTTCACTTCTTCTGCACCTGATGCTGAATGTAAATTCATTTTTGCCTGAAATATTGTAGGTGTTTTGGTCATCAAACCTGACGTTGATTTAAAGCAGCTCTTCATGCCCGTAGCCTGGGCTCCATCCTCATCATTTGGGCGTAATTGCTGCATCACACATCATCAATAATTAATCTGTCTTTTATACTCACATCTACACATGCCCTTACAGTTATTTTCTCTACTACCTCATCAGATACTGATTTCATTGACGACTCATGTTGCAATATGTCCCTAGCCATTCCGCCTATTCGTGTCATTATATTCTTTATTAGACAGTAGCAGAGGAACCCAGCGTTTCATGGGTATTTATTTATAGCTGTGTTCAAGGCTTCGTATGCGTGAAATTTATTTTTGACTTATAAAGCTTCCATGTGTACAACGTCTGAAGTAGTATGGTTGGGGACATGGAATAGTATACGCTCATTGGGAATTTTACAAGTTTCAAACGAAACGGTACAGTTAGGAATAAGAAGGATTTGTGGTATAAACTCTCTCTCGCCTGCGCTACTACCCGACAGAATATCCACCTCTGTGATGTTATGTTGGAGAGAAGTAACTTTAAGCCTCTGCGAGGGAAGGGCCCTGAGGAGTGGGATATGCATAATGCTCTCGATCAGAATCACGCCACGCATCACTTTTGGAAGGAGGTTCCAAATAGTGATTCAAAGCCTGATGTTCTCGAGTCACAGCAAGTCCGGTCTCACATCCTTCACTGGATTCTTCAGACTGCATAGTCCTCAATCTTTTAGCCACTCTGGTATATTCAGAAAGACACGAATGTTTTCTAGCCACTTTGATTCATAAACAAAACGAAATCAAAATGTAATGAGCAGGCTTTCAAATCACAAAGCCGAGTTAATTAACCCATTTTTTCAAGCAAACAGTATAAATAAAACGTGACACAGGAAGCAAAGCAATCTCGTTAAGTCTTTGATACACAAAGTAAATCCGTATATCCCAGGCCAAGTAAATTCGCTGTTAGTTTGTACACGTAAAGATAAGAGTTCAATAACTCTGTCACTGACGTAAACATCCCAAAATACATCTGCCACTCAGTTAAAAAAAACCAACAGCTTCATCTATTGCTTCTTTGGTGTACTACATCGTAATGATCAAACATTCGAACTACTAAGCTGAAGAGACAGTTTAGGATAAAGCCCTAAATTACAATATATTTAATTTAGTGTTCCGTATTTGATTAAATAAGGCCTTTATATGTTGCCCCAAGCTACGCTCAAGTTCCCTGTGAAAACCCCACAAAAATTCGCCCAGTCGTTTTGAAGATCAACGTGTTCAAACAGAGACACGAGCTAAAACTTTAAATTACTAATATTCATTTTCAAGGTCCAATTTTGAATAAATAGAGCCTATGTGTTGCTCCAAGCTACTTCATGTTACCTGTGAAATCCTCACGTAAATTTGTGTAGTAGTTTTGGAGATAAGCATGGTTAAACAAACAGACAGACACGACGGTTTTACAGTTTCATTTTATTTTTAGCAAATACACACATTTTTTTCTCGTTAACTTCTTGAAGGATGTCCTAGTTCTTTACTCGATATGTCTATCTGGTCTTTCACGGTGTGCTGCGAGACCATATTTGAAAACCTTCTAAAAGTTTTATTTCTGTCTTCTTCGTTGTCCATATTTCGCATCCTAAAGATATGTAAATCGGTCATGCACGTGAAAAGTTATCTCCCAAATTAGAAATTTTCATTGTATACCTTTTTCCATTATCGCCCGAGCAAGGTAGGTCGACCGAAAAGTAGGACATGTGAGCCTATCTTAAGATTACAAAAAGGGTAAGATGCCAAATTTGTCAACTCACGAAAATGACGATGTATGGAGGACCTGCGTCTACATCATCTACTCAGTTTGTAAGCCCAAAAGTTTCAACCTGCCATTCGTATAATCCACCATAGGCCACTACTTGTAAGTTTATCACTACACTTCATAAATGATACCGTCTTAAAGTACCTGCATTTTCGTCATTGATATTAGCGAAGTATTTTTGTGTCCTCCATGTTTGACTGTTTATGACTAACTATAAATTAAAGCAGTCATCTGTTCCGGATTCA
This sequence comes from Schistocerca cancellata, assembly GCF_023864275.1. NCBI lineage: Eukaryota > Metazoa > Arthropoda > Insecta > Orthoptera > Acrididae > Schistocerca > Schistocerca cancellata. The sequence goes on along the minus strand of NC_064626.1, from coordinate 385,009,274 downwards.
AACACTTTATCTGTATCTTCAATTTGTATTATTACCTGTGACGCTCTTTAATTTACAAGTCATTGTATTTCTACATCTGTACGATATCTGAATGAACCTACATATTTTTACAACAACCCTCTGGGTTCTTTTTAATGTAATATTTTAAAATAATTTTATTACTGTTTAAAATGTATAATTTCAGGGCGATATTACGATAAGAAGGCAAAAATTGTTCCTTATTTGTAGTGAATGAAGTTCAAAACAGACAGGGGAAGACGATCATGAATTTTCTCTTCATCGTTTTGACAATTACTGCAAATTTGAGAAACTGTAATTATTTTAAAAACTAGAATGCTTAAATCAAGGAACACTCCAAATTTTAAATGCCACAAATGAAGGTCACCTCTTCGTACAGTGCAAGGAAGGCGAAAGTGGAGTGTTGATACCACGAGCAGCAATACACTGTGCGCACCGGTGCGCGATGTTGTAATTTTAAGAATTACAGGAGATGGTTAAGAGGACGCGTGGTCTATCACAACTGGCAAATTATCGATTTGTTCAGAGGGCAGTTGCAACGGAAATTTTCTCAAATTCAACATTTCAACGAAAAAGGTACATTAGTGAAGACACGAGTTTTTCTTGACGATATTGCTGCAAGACAAATCACACGTTATCTTCCTACCCATTTATATATATATATATATATATATATATATATATATATATATATAATTTTTTTTTTTTGTTAATACTGTTGGGCTGATTGGCGAGTAGCGGGCTAACGTCCATACATCGGACAGAACCTTAACAAATACGGTCGTGGTTACATTCCTTGTTGTAAATTATGTAGTATTAGTGAAAAGAAATATTGAAATGAGTACAGTTTTAACACTGTTGTCTGATTTTATTTTCCAATAGACAAATAATTCCTATATGATCAAAGTCGCACACATCCAATTTACATGGTGAACCAGAACCCCACCGACAGTCTTTCATAGGTGGTAATATGGACTAAAACAAGGAAAACAGTCCAGTAAACGTAGTTCTAGAATGCGTACCTTAAGAGCCAAGAGCACTTGTTCATCTTTGATATCGTGAAACAAATCTCTTCTACTTCAAGCTCTTTCTTTTCCATATTTTGACAGGAGGTAATATGAACCAAAACAGGAAAAAAATTCCAGTAAACATGGACTTGAAAGGCATACCATAAGAACTATGAGTACTTTGTCAGAGTAAACAAGATGTGTTTAACAGTAGTGAAGGTGAACAAGTGCTCATAGCCCATGTCTACTGATTTTTTTTCTTGTTTTGGTCCACACTACCACCTCCGAAAATGTTTCGGTGGAGTTTTCGTTCACCTTGCATACGACACAGTCTTGTCACAGTAGTCTGTTAATCAGGATACCAGATTAATATCCTCCCAATGTTGCTTCAAAGTGAGTTTTGCTGTTCCTATCATTCACGATCGCAAGACTGTGTACTTAAAATATTTTCAACAGCCATTATGAACGTGGGCCCATCGATGAGTAGTTTCAGTTAAATCCACTGAAACTCCGTCTATTCTCCATCATTTGTGCTAGCCCGAATGTGTGTACACTAAGTCAACTTAATACAAACTTTTACCGAATATTAAATCATTATGAAAATACTCTCAACTTATTCCAGACCTCTAATATAAAACGACCGTATACCATGAAATCGCACCCAAGACTGTTCCAGCGCAATGAAGCGCCTCGGACTTGTCACATTGTCATTCCGCGACAACAGTGCCCAACTTCGAGCTGTACCTGGCATAAAATAAGTTTGCGACTGACAGATGGTAATAGTAGCAGGAAGGGTGGTCGGCGTGTAGCCAACCTCGCTTAACAAGGCTCTGCGTGTCCCTACAAAATAGGCAACACTGCAAGCATTCAGCCCTCAAGAAAGGACTACGGTTGGCTGGCGCTTAACCCCTGCCGTTTGGCTCGTTGAAACGTCAGATACAAAGTTATTTTAATCAAAGTATAGACGGCAGCCCTATCTGGAAAGGCTCCCATATCAAGCAGGAATAATCCACAGCAGCACAGACAAGCTCTTCCCACCGTTGTCGGCTTTCCCGACTTCGGAGCCGCTACTTCTCGTTCAGTTAGCATCACACTGATTGTGTAAATCATGGAATACTTCTAGATAAGCTCAGGTACTATGGTATGAATGGGACAGTACATACTTAGCTGTAAGAGTGCAGAAAGCTGAAATAAGCAGTTCACATAATATGCAAAAAACTGGTGATTTCTCAAACTGGGGAACAATCAAGAATGGAGTGCCGCAAGGTTCGGTCTTGGGTTCTCTGCTGTTCTTAATATATATTAATGACTTGCCATTCTATATCCACGAAGATGCAAAGCTAGTACTTTTTGCCGATGACACAAGTACAGCTATCACACCCAACAGACAAGAATTATCTGGTAAAATTGTAAATAATGTTTTTCAGAAAATCATTAAGTGATTCTCTGCAAATGGGCTCTCATTAAACTTTGACAAAACACAGTACATACAGTTCCACACAGTAAATGGAATGACGCCATTAATAAATATAGACTTCGATCAGAAATCGGTAGCTAAGGTAGAATATTCAAAATTTCTAGGTGTATGCATTGATGAAGGGTTGAACTGGAAAAAACACACTGAAGATCTGCTGAAACGTTGGAGTTCAGCTACTTATGCTATTAGGGTCATTGCAAATTTTGGCGACATACATCTCAGTAAATTAGCTTACCACGCCTATTTTCATTCTCTGCTTTCGTATGGTATCATATTCTGGGGTAACTCATCATTGAGTACAAGAGTGTTCATTGCACAAAAGCGTGTAGTCAGAATAATTGCTGGAGCTCATCCCAGATCATCCTGCAGACACTTACTTAAAGAGCTAGAGATCTTCACTGTAGCCTCACAATATATATATATATATATATATATATATATATATATATATATATATATATATATATATATATATACTTATGAAATTTGTTATTAACAAACCGAACGAATTCAAAAGTAATAGCAGTGTACATGGCTACAACACTAGGAGAAAGGTTTATCTTCAGTACTCAAGGTTAAATCTAACTTCGGCTCAGAAGGGGGTAAATTATGCTGCCACAAAAGTCTACCTAATAGCATCAAAAGTCTGACAGATAGCCATATAGCATTTAAAAGGAAATTAAAAGAATTTCTTAATGGCAACTCCTTCTGCTCATTAGATGAATTTTTGGATATAGTAAGTGGGTAATTTCCCCAACCCCCACAAAAAATTAAAAATTTTAAGTGTCATGTAATATTTTGTGTAATGTAATATCTTGTATAGACGCCTTTTATTAACCTGACACGTTCCACATCATTACGAAGTGTCGTATTCATGATCTATGGAACAAGAACTAATCTAATGTACATGGCTGAGTGGACCCCCGTGCCATTCCTTCCACCAATGATTCCCTGGCAGCACCGGGAACTGAACTCGAATCCTCCGCATAGCATTCAGACGTGCTGACTACTCAGCTACAGAGGCGGACTCCACAGCGAACTTTAAGTATGCTGTTAATCGTTTTTGCTGTGAACCTCACGCTATTTCGCTTCTGACGACGTTTCAACACCGAGAAGAAGTTTTCCAGTCTAATAACCAGAAGAGCGAACGAGGGTTTCACACGATGTAGGTTCTACAGATCCGTGCTGCTCCGTCGTTATTGATAGTAGCGTGTCAACGGTACTTTGTTCGTAGGATGCGTTCCAGGTGTGTGACGGGCGTAGCGCTTTCACAATACGTTCGCCAGCGCCGAGAGCAGAGCCTCGTGTGATGGGAGGAGACAAAAGAGGGCGCGACAGATCGGCGGCCGTGACGTGGCCGGCAGCTGCGCGGGGCAGAGGGTGCTCCACGCCGGAGCCGCCACTCCAGGCCTCTCCAGCCGCCCTGGAGCTGGAGGAGAGTAGGAGGAGGAACGCCAGCACGTCAGCAGGCCGAGCGGGCGGCGGTTGTACGCGACGCTGCCTACACGAGAGTGCATGCGTTCTGGCATTCCCACGTCACTGATGTGAACTGCTGGCAATTTTGTTTCGATTCATGTGGCAGCAGTGTCGATAACGAAGCATTTGATAATTTCATAGTATCGGAACGGGTATAAAACTGTCGGCATAGGAAATATCGAAATATGTTAGGGAACATAATAAACATTCACTACGAGTTCAATAAGAATAAAAATTGACATTTGCCTGTTAAACGGCACTTCCAATTTTTTCAGTGTTTATGCCCTCAGTAATTCGTGTACTGGTATTTGTTACTTTGCAAAGACGTTTGTTGTCAGTGTCGATACATCCAGACTACAGTATGCAACACATGTTGTTGTTTTGTGGTCTTCAGTCCTGAGACTGGTTTGATGCAGCTCTCCATGCTACTCTATCCTGAGCAATCTTCTTCATCTCCCAGTACCTATTGCAACCTACATCCTTCTGAATCTGCTTAGTATATTCATCTCTTGATCTACCTCTACGATTTTTACTCTCCACGCTGCCGTCCAATATTAAATTGATGCCTCAGAACTTGTCTTACCATCCGATCCCTTCTTCTAGTCAAGTTGTGCCACAAACTCCTCTTCTCCCCAATTCTATTCAATACCTCCTCATTAGTTATGTGATCTACCCATCTAATCTTCAGCTTTCTTCTGTAGCACCACATTTCGAAAGCTTCTATTCTCTTCTTGTCCAAACTATTTATCGTCCATGTTTCACTTCCATACATGGCTACACTCGAAACAAATACTTTCAGAAACGAGTACCTGACACTTAAATCTATACTCGATGTTAAAAAATTTCTCTTCTTCAGAAACGCTTTCCTTGCCATTGCCAGTCTTCATTTTATATCTTCTCTACTTTGACCATCATCAGTTATTTTGCTCCCCAAATAACAAAACTCATTTACTACTTTAAGCGTCTCATTTCCTAGCATTTCCTAGCATCACCCGACTTCATTCGACAACATTCCATTATCCTCGTTTTGCTTTTTTTTTATATTCATCTTATATCCTCCTTTCAAGACACTATCCATTCTGTTTAGCTGCTCATCCAGGTCCTTTGCTGTCTCTGACAGAATTACCATGTCATCGGCGAACCTCAAAGTTTTTATTTCTTCTCCATGGACTTTAATATCTACTCCGAATTTTTCTTTTGATGCCTTCACTTCTTGCTCAATATACAGATTAAATAACATCGGGGTGAGGCTACAACCCTGTCTCACTCCCTTCCCGACAACTGCTTCCCTTTCATGTCCCTCGACTCATAACTGCCATCTGGTTTCTGTACAAATTGTAAATAGCCTTTCGCTCCCTGTATTTTACCCCTACCACCTTCAGAATTTGAAAGAGAGTATTCCAGTCAACATTGTCAAAAGCTTTCTCTAAGTCTACAAATGCTAGAAACGTAGCTTTGCCTTTCCTTAATCTATTTTCTAAGATAATTCGTAAGGTCAGTATTGCCTCACGTGTTCCGATATTTCTACGGAATCCAAACTGATCCTCCCCGAGGTCGGCTTCTACCAGTTTTTCCATTCGTCTGTAAAGAATTCGTGTTAGTATTTTGCAGCCGTCACTTATTAATCTGATAGTTCGGTAATTTCTACATCTGTCAACACCTGCTTTCTTTGGGATTGGAATTATCATAGTCTTCTTGAAGTCTGGGGGTATTTCACCTGTCTCATACATCTTGCTCACCAGATGGTAGAGTTTCGTCAGGGCTGGCTCTCCCAAGGCTGTCAGTAATTCTAATAAAACGTTGTTTACTAGTGGGGCCTTAGCAGTAGTTATTTCTGGCGTCGAGAAAAACCTGAAAGAACGTAAAACAAAAAAATCGCCATGTCCGGAAAGAATCTCAATCATTTTACAGGGAATACTCTTACGTAGAGATCACCAAAGAGCGCCCGAATCAAGTGTTCGTGCGGCCCGCAGGTGCACCAATAGCCGAGTCGAGAAAATCAGCTAACGTTAAGGGCTTTTTAAGGGTGTACTCTTTCTGTTCGGTTCTTATAGAGACAGTAATATGTTAAGTTTACTTAATATTAATTAACGTTGCTGAATTGGGCCGTGGGCTAAGTAAAGTTGGTCGCTTACATCAGGGGCAGACGGATAAGTCACACGGCTACTGCCGGGTCAGAGGATGTGAGATGGGGGATGTTTTACTGTTTGGCTACCAGTATTAACAACTCAAGGGCTTGAGCGACTCGTACGGTTCAGCTGCTGCGATATAAATTTTGACACGGAAGTAACATGTGTAAGTAGGCTGTTTAGGTTTTTATATTGGTAACGCCACGTAGCGCTCTGTATGAAAATCACTGGCTGTGCTGTGCGCAGTCTGTGGCTAGTTTGCATTGTTGTCTGCCATTGTAGTGTTGGGCAGTTGGCTGTGAACAGCGTGTAGCGTTGGCAGTTGGAGGTGAGCCGCCAGCAGTGGTGGATGTGGGGAGAGAAATGGCGGAGTTTTGAAATTTGTAAGACTGGATGTCATGAACTGCTATGTATATTATGATTTTTCAACACTATTAAGGTAAATACATTGTTTGTTCTCTATTAAAATCTTTCATTTGCTAACTATGCCTATCAGTAGTTAGTGTCTTCCGTAGTTCGAATCTTTTATTTAGCTGGCAGTAGTGGCGCTCGCTGTATTGCAGTAGTTCGAGTAACGAAGATTTTTGTGAGGTAAGTGATTTGTGAAAGGTATAGGTTAATGTTAGTCAGGGCCATTCTTTTGTAGGGATTTTTGAAAGTCAGATTGCGTTGCGCTAAAAATATTGTGTGTCAGTTTAAGCACAGTCGTATATAATTTTTCAAAGGGGACGTTTCATACATGGATTCGTGAGTGCGCGCTACACAGACGGTCATTTTCAAATGCGATACTTATTCGTTCCAAAGACACTAAGTTAATTAAGCAGTTGTAATATAGGGTGGCTACAATTAAACTTTCGCTACTTAAGTTAGTGTAGATGGAAAACTATTTGCCGTATGGGTACCTACGTTTATAGGAAAGATGTATAGACGGTGCCTTGAAGGATATGAGTTGTTAGTGTTGTTAACATCATTCACATATATAATAAGAGCAACAACACTTCACCCCGCAACTATAAGGTCACAACTGTTAGACCGTTGATGTTGGCAGCAATCTGAAATAGGCCACAGTCAACAATAAGTGTTCCGAATAGTGCCGACTTTCAACGATACTCCCTCCTCCCCCCCCCCCCTCCTCCCGATTGTAGGAAGACATCGAAGCAATTCAGAGGCGGGCTGCTAGATTTATTACCGGTTGGTTCGAACAACACGCAGGCATTACGGAGAATCTTCGGGAATTCAGATGTGAATCCCTGGATGGAAGGCGACGTTCTTTTCGAGAAACACTATTGAGTAAATTTAGAGAACCGGCACCTGAAGCTGAGTGCAGAACAATCCTACTGCCGCCAACATACATTCCGCTTAAGGACCACAAAGAAGGGATTCGAGTAATCAGGATAGAAAAAGGATATCAACAGCTATTTGGGTCACCCCTTCCCTTCCAATCCCCTCCCCCTCTCGACCTTACAATTACATTCTTCACCTTCTTTTTTTTTCTTAATCTTATACGATCTTAACGTAATATTATTTTCTCCCATTTCTTATTCCTTCCCCCACCCCCACCAAACCCTCTCCTTCCCTTCCCCCACCAGTTTTTTCACTGCTGTTGTTATACACTCCTGGAAATGGAAAAAAGAACACATTGACACCGGTGTGTCAGACCCACCATACTTGCTCCGGACACTGCGAGAGGGCTGTACAAGCAATGATCACACGCACGGCGCAGCGGACACCCCAGGAACCGCGGTGTTGGTCGTCGAATGGCGCTAGCTGCGCAGCATTTGTGCACCGCTGCCGTCAGTGTCAGCCAGTTTGCCGTGGCATACGGAGCTCCATCGCAGTCTTTAACACTGGTAGCATGCCGTGACAGCGTGGACGTGAACCGTATGTGCAGTTGACGGACTTTGAGCGAGGGCGTATAGTGGGCATGCGGGAGGCCAGGTGGACATACCGCCGAATTGCTCAACACGTGGGGCGTGAGGTCTCCACAGTACATCGATGTTGTCGCCAGTGGTCGGCGGAAGGTGCACGTGCCCGTCGACCTGGGACCGGACCGCAGCGACGCACGGATGCACGCCACGACCGTAGGATCCTACGCAGTGCCGTAGGGGACCGCACCGCCACTTCCCAGCAAATTAGGGACACTGTTGCTCCTGGGGTATCGGCGAGGACCATTCGCAACCGTCTCCATGAAGCTGGGCTACGGTCCCGCACACCGTTAGGCCGTCTTCCGCTCACGCCCCAACATCGTGCAGCCCGCCTCCAGTGGTGTCGCGACAGGCGTGAATGGAGGGACGAATGGAGGCGTGTCGTCTTCAGCGATGAGAGTCGCTTCTGCCTTGGTGCCAATGATGGTCGTATGCGTGTTTGGCGCCGTGCAGGTGAGCGCCACAATCAGGACTGCATACGACCGAGGCACACAGGGCCAACACCCGGCATCATGGTGTGGGGAGCGATCTCCTACAGTGGCCGTACACCACTGGTGATCGTCGAGGGGACATTGAATAGTGCACGGTACATCCAAACCGTCATCGAACCCATCGTTCTACCATTCCTAGACCGGCAAGGGAACTTGCTGTTCCAACAGGACAATGCACGTCCGCATGTATCCCGTGCCACCCAACGTGCTCTAGAAGGTGTAAGTCAACTACCCTGGCCAGCAAGATCTCCGGATCTGTCCCCCATTGAGCATGTTTGGGACTGGATGAAGCGTCGTCTCACGCGGTCTGCACGTCCAGCACGAACGCTGGTCCAACTGAGGCGCCAGGTGGAAATGGCATGGCAAGCCGTTCCACAGGACTACATCCAGCATCTCTACGATCGTCTCCATGGGAGAATAGCAGCCTGCATTGCTGCGAAAGGTGGATATACACTGTACTAGTGCCGACATTGTGCATGCTCTGTTGCCTGTGTCTATGTGCCTGTGGTTCTGTCAGTGTGATCATGTGATGTATCTGACCCCAGGAATGTGTCAATAAAGTTTCCCCTTCCTGGGACAATGAATTCACGGTGTTCTTATTTCAATTTCCAGGAGTGTATTTAGGACATTTTTGTTTTATTACTGGTGCTTACTACTTCGTTAAATGCGGTTCATTGGCTTCTGTAATTTAATTTGCTTGTTCCTTACAGACAGGATTTCTTCATGCTACATGATGTATGTTCACTTCATATTATTAATGATCTGATGTTTGGATGTAAATGCAAACACGATGATTCACAATGCCGCCTCCAAAGGTAGTCACATACGGTCAGATGACCTTACAGTAGTAAGTTTATATTTGTGATACGTCAACATTCTACTGTGTCAGGTTTTCTAGGATCTACAGTCTTTGGGATCGCTGTTATAGTTACGTCTTAAAGGCATGTGCTACTCTTGCGTTTACGTGCTTTGGGCTGACTTTCCCGGATATGATGTGTTTTTGAGATCCTACTTAGTACACCACAAAATGATGTTAATCGTCTAAAAAATAAGCGCATCTCTCGTAACTGTGTATCAACTTCCATTTAATGTCTTTTTCAAAAAAAAATTCTTCAATTTCTTTCTATGTGTCTTACTATTTGCGCATTCTTGCTTTTAGCACTTTACTCTATAATGGTGTGAAAGTCGACATCTAGATTGTACTCAAGAAAAATGCAGAAATATACAAATGGCGGTGTATTCTTTCAAAAAATGCTGTATAATTGTGGCTCAGTGCCATCGAAAGCCTCTTGTACGAGATCAAGAGGATTCAAGACCGACATCATGGTCAGTTTCCGATACTTGCACTAATTCATCCCAGAGATCCAATGACAAACTGGCCTTTAAAATTCTGAGAACATCCCGGTTAGAAATAGGCTCGTCCCGATATCTAGTCTAGTTTATATATTATCCGAAATACTTCTGGAGGCAATCGTGTTGGCTGTTAAGGGGCTCTGCATTAAATACCTCCTCCATAAGTCTTTTCCGCACAGACTCAGACCTACATTCCTTTAAAAAAAAAAATGACCGCGCAAGTTGAGTATAATCTTGGTAATTCTCAGCTGTCTCAGTGGCCCATAGGGCGGCTTCCCTTGTACGAAACCTGTAATATATTATATTCTTTGTTTGTCAGTCCGTCATTCCATAACCCGAGTTATAAATTTTTAAAAGCCTTGATTAATATGACACGATGTACACTTTTTTTCTCAGGAATATCTATTTTTAAGTGGGCTTTCGTCCAGTAGGGTGGATGGCAACTGCGGCGTTCCCCCATACCGTACAAGACATAGTCAGGCGACATGCCACTCTGATTCACTTCATTCGCGTACCCTTGCCCACAAATCGTAGGACTAATATTTTCGCCTGCTCTAGCGATAATGGGCAACGAACTATTGACATGTTGTTTAATCTTTGCCAACTTGCTGAATCTCTTTGACATGTGACGCGACATCCTCTCACCACTGAAGCTATCCACGCGGCTGTGAGTAGACTATCCACAGAAGTCAAAACATGCTCCACGATTTACCTGAAAAAGGAAACACTAATGCGGTGGTGCTAGCATCTAGTAGGGGACTGTTCTCTTCTCTCCTCCCATAACCTCTCTAGTTCCCTATGTAACTCTAAAACTGCACTCTCACATTTGAATGATGTGGCCATGCGAGTACTGAATAGCCGCTCACAGGATGCCATCTTGCACGCCATCTGCGTTACCAGAACCCGAAACCAAATACACATACAATATTACCAAGTTCAGAGGGAGGAAAAGGAACAAATAACCATACAAGCCCATTCAAAGATTATAGCTGGTTCAGGAGCAGAGCGACTTTGTATTGTGGACATTACAGGTCACGAGGTGGGGCTGCATCAGATACTGGCGTGGAGGTCTGGCCTTCCTGTGCTTCTTGCAAGATGGATGGGAGACCTGCCCAACTGTGTCGAGTGCGGAATTGTAAACAGCCGCGGTTTGAAACCCAGCCTTGACTTCAGGCTGACGGCTTCTTGCGCTAATGCAAGCCCGGCGAATCAGTTACTGGAAAGGCCTCCGTTCGACCCTGGGCCCTTCAGTACTCCCCTGAGTGTAGCGATACGGTCGGATGGTGAATGAAGATAGCTGCTCCAGTGAAAAAGGACGAGTGACGACAGTCTCACAGCGGTGGCCCATTCTACAGCAATTGCTGATTCTACGCCACTTGCTGCCTGGATGGTCAGTATTTATACACACCAAGACTGGCTTGTTTGTGAGCAGACACACCACGTATCGCGCTGCAGTGCCATCAAAGGTCCCCGGTTTTTAGTAATGCCACTGGTCATTGAGCAAGTGTTACATCAGTGTATTCAGAAAGGTGCTGTGGGGAAATGTTGTGCAAGCTAATTACAATAAGCAGTGCAATTACAGCAATGGGCATTTGCACAGACCCTGCCTCTATGATATACTTTTGTTGCAGTGTGGATGGAACACCATGACGGCAAGGAATTACGGGACACAGAGATCCACTTACTATCACAAAAACACGTGACAAACAACTTAGTAATCTCCAAACCGAATGTCAATATGTGGCAACTCCTAGCTACAGAATTGCATCAGTCAGCTGTGAATGCTCTAGCTGCCAGCAAAAGTGAAACAAACATGTCGAAGCCACCGGGCATGTTGAAAGACGTACACATTGCCAGTGATGGGCGAGTCATGACAGAATCTCTGACCAGAGAGTAGTTTATCGTTAGCTGTTGCTAGTCTGCGCTTGACCGCGCGTGTCGACAGTTGTAGTAGCGAGTCCACAGTAGTCGTGAGTCCGTGCTAGTGGCGGCAGTCGGCATGCGTCGGCTGTGTGCTCTGGTCGTAACTCTGGTCAGGACTCTGGGGGATGAGTATTGTTGTAGAAGGTAAAGAAGCAGCCTTGCGCATAATTAATAATGTATGTTAATTGTAATTTAATTTGTTCAGAAAAAATGGCCCAATAATAATTTCTTTATAAAGTAACTCTTTTGAAGGAAAAGCATTCATTTCAGTTTAAAGAATATTTCAAATGCATGATCATTCCTTCTAATAATAAAAAAAAAATGCCAGCATTGCACAAAGCTGTGTCTATAAATAAGAGCAGAAATAGTTGCAGTTTTTATTGAGGTAAGGATTTTTGCTTTTTATTCAGAATACAGGGCCGAAGGTCAGCGCTGCTGTCCTTATAAAATTTATCAGGTTACAGAATTTTTTTTATTATTTTTGGTGATTAGGAATTTTTCTATTTCGAACCTAACATTTAAATGAGAAAAGAATTTTGTGGGAATATTAAGTGTGAATGCATTGTTTGCACAGAGACTATAAATCGGAGCCAGTTTTGTTCAGAGCTCAGAATAATTAAAAATTCATTTAATTACTATTTTTTGTGGCAAGGCTACGCTTGGCTCCATTTCCATTTAATGATATTTTGTGGGGAGTTTACATTTGGCTCACATCTCAATTTTCATTTAATAATTATTTTTGCGGGGAGGTTACAATGTTCAAGCCAGCGGTCATAATTAGATGGCTTCCAGCATCTGCTGGACAGCCGTCGTCAGCCCACAGCTCGTACGTGAGGTCCAGAATTCAGAGCGCAGTGCCACCCCTCCTCCATCCTGCTGTCCCGTGTATGACGCTGGTCAGTGCCAGCCGAGCCACAAGGATCATGGCCGCCAGCGCAGCATCCAGTGTGTGAGCATTGCGAAGGAACCTTACTGCATCAGCGTATGTGGATGTCTGCTTCCACTGCACTGAAATGACGTCTCGGTAGATCAATGCCAGTCGCTGTCTACAAGATGTGGGTGGATCCCCGTAGCTGCTCTAGCTTGATGAATAGTAATGAGTTTTCCTGAACTCCGTTTAAGTTACTTTATCAGTCCTCACGTAAGAGGCCACTGAACCCAGAATGCCATCCTGACTGACCAGAAGAATGGTTCCTCCGCCTCTGCAGTGTCCGAATTGTGACCCACCCACTACAACATAAAGGTTGCAAAGCATTATACCAGCTGCCGCTCTTAGTACAACCATTATATCTGCATATCCACAAATTACTTTTTATGTGGAGTCTGTACAGTAAAGAGGCAAAACTTGTAGGTAGGAGAAAACCTTCACGACAAGTATCCGTTAAAGTATCTTCCGTCCTTCCCCGAACTTCGTGCGTGCCAGTATTAGATGATCCTGGTCGGTCTCGTCAGTTTGAAGCTGGTCATAGCTTCTAGAGACTAGAATTTTTAACCGTTGTATATGTCTAAAATAATATCCGTGCCCCAGACTCATTCGAATGACGGACGTCACACGACGTTTACTCGGCTCCACATAGTCGAACCACGAGCGAGGAAAGATGTCCGGTTGTGTGGCCGCCAACTGTCTGCTCTCACGTTGCTGAGATAAAAGTCATTCACGGTTCCAGTCATCGTGAGCAGTTTTCTTGATCGTAGATTTGAAATCACTAAAGACGTCTCTTAAGAAGGTCCCCAACATATACAAAATATATCTGTTGGCCTGCTGGTCGAATTTTGTGTTTTGTAATTTCTACAGAACTCTTTGAGGATCCGTGTAATCATTTGACATGTGCTGTTACAAGGGCTCAAGAAAGAGTACCCCATTCCCTCTTCTGTTTCAGTGCCGTGCGTTTAGATAAGCATCAGGTGGCCAATATCGCTCAGTAACTTTCTCTAGTTCATAACCGATGTCCTTCCTGTTTATTAAATCGCGTCGCCAGTACGACACCGGGCACCTAATTCAGTAAGCAAGACGGCACTTGACTAAAGCCGTGGCGTGGTGTGAATCAGCCTTTAGGAAGAGCACCCCACCCTGCGAGTAACGGCGCGCAGCAGAGCGCGCCCGCCGCCTGGCGGGCCCTGGGTCGCCTGCATCGGCCCGCCCGCTGCGCCTGTTTACCTTGCGCGTCTCCGCCGGCCGCTGATTGCCACGCTTCCAATTTGCACGCTGCTTATGCAAACGAATTAGCTCCCATTTTAATCAGCTTGCTCTGACCGCCGTTGGGTCAATATCGGCAACGAATCAAGTCGCGATCTGGTGGCTCGGCGCGTGGGCGCACGCACGTGTGTTCGGTCTTGCTGCGGCTGCGCCCGCTACCCTTTTCCCCCTCTCCTCCTCGCCACTCCTTCGTCACCCAACCTGCCATTGTTCGCCTCCCCTCCCCCCCCCTCACCACTTCACCCGCCCACCTTCCCCCTCTTCCTCACTCCCCTCCCTACCGCTACTAGCAGCAGCGAGAGCGTTTGCGCAATACCGAAACACCGAAAGAAAAGCGGTGACGACTGTCGCAGCGACACTCGAAAGTGCCGGAACAAATCGATTATTGACGAGCGGAACTCCCGGCCAGGATCCGGCAGCAACGGCATCCGCGAGTTACCTCCCCTCCACCTGTCCTCTCCCCTCTCCTCCACACCCCTTCTCCGCCAATTTCGGCGTTCTTCTTCCTCGCTGCTCCGGTCGCGTTTGTTAATATCCCGCTCGCCAGCGCAGATGGTTGTGGAGGGAGAGAAAGGAAAGGAAAACAAAAAGGATGGATCCGCCCATCAGCGCTGCGAATCAGGGTAATAGAAATATTACATTAACATAGCGGCGGCCGCGCCCGCCGGTTAGTTGAATTACCGCCGGCCCCTCCGACACCCGGCCCCAAGCTTCCGGCCGCGCATCTCCCGCGCACAACGGGCGAATGAGAGTAAGAAAATATTTGCTCGCGTGCATACGTCGGCTGTTTGGCGAAGCCGGCCAGGTAAGGCCACTTATTGCGTCGCTATAATTTGAACGGAACCGCAAACACTCTGCTTCCCGTTCGCAACGGCCACTCCGCCAGGTCGACTGGGAAATAAAAATGAGAGCCCAGCGTGAAATCCAATTGCATGGTCGCGCGATTAAAACTGGATCCCGTCGCGGCCATGTTTGCCTTTGGCTTAATAATACCCGCTGTATAAATCCTTCATTTCCTGTTAATTAATATAGATTACCTATGTATTGACGAAAAGGATTTGGAGTGCGAAAATATAGAATAGGCGCATTTTGTGTTCTCGCAATATATTTGTAACAGATCCGTCAGTTTCCACACCTCCACAGAAAAGTGTCGTGAAGGATAATCCAAGCCATCAACAGCTCTCAGCGAATGTTGGTGCTCAGGGTACGTGGCATTGTGAAAGCTGCAAACACTTAAGTATTCACTTGAGTATTGTTGCAGAATATATCGCACATGCTTTGTACGTGGGTATCCTGCGAGTCCATTATGATCAGCTACAATGTCAGTACTTACTGAACTCGCCGTCTACAGTACACCTTTCTTTTTAGGTTGACTACATTTTTGGCAGTGGAGATAATTAATTACTCTGTACGACATACTGATACTCATGAAGAGGTAAATATAACTACAGAAATGCAGTATATTTGGAAATGATATTGAAACACTAATGAAGTAAAAAATGAAAATAAATCAAAAACGACATTTTTACGCTGCGGCCAATTATTTAATCGATAAGGACTTTTATTTCCCGTATAGCTACTGTTGTCATCGTGTGTCGCCACGTCGCAGGTGCAAATCGTAGTATGACCAGAACTCAGACGAACCCGCAATAATATTCATACAGCCTTCACTAATCACCGAGCGAGGTGGCGCAGTGGTTAGCACACTGGACTCGCATTTGGGAGGACGACGGTTCGATCCCGCGTCCGGCCATCCTGATTTAGGTTTTCCGTGATTTCCCTAAATCGCTCCAGGCAAATGCCGGGATGGTTCCTTTGAAAGGGCACGGCCGACTTCCTTCCCCAATCCGATGAGACCGATGACCATGCAGTTTGGTCTCTTCCCCCAAAACAACCCAACCCAACCCTTCACTAATCAGCTAGAACATTATGACTACCGACCTACTGTCGATATAAACCCGCCCAGGCGATAGCAGCGTCACCTGGAGAGGAATGACTGTTAGTCAGACACACGCACGGTGCATGTAGTATCAACGCGCGTGCTGTCCATGTGTAGGATGGGGAAGGCGCGCGATCTGTCTGAGTCTGACCGAGGGCAGATTGTGATGGCCCGGAAGTGCACGAGCATTTCGGAAACTGAACGACTCGTCGAGTGTTCCAGGTGTACCTTGGTGAGTGTCAAACACATGGCGAAACAAAGGTAAAACCACGTCCAGACGTCGTGGAGTTGTGCGGCCACCCCTCATTACAGATGTCGAACGTCATAGGCTGGGAACACTGGTGAAACAGGACAAGCGGCGAACTATGACAGAACTGATGGGCAGAGTAGAAGTGTGCCTGACATCTCAGTGCACCGAATACTCCTAAAGATGGGCCTCCGTAGCCGACGACCCATGTGTGTGCCAATGTTAACACTGCGACATCGGCAACTACGACTGACATACATACTGGACGTTGGCGCAGTGGCAGAGCATTGCATGGTCTGATGAATCCCGATACCTTCTTCAACATGCCGATGGGAGGACGCCAATCCGTCGTCTTCCAGATGAACAGTTCCATGACGTTTATACTGTGAGACGGATACAAACTGGCGGCGGCTCCACTATACTCAGGGGAATATTGACGTGGGCATCTATGGCTCCAGTGGAGCTCGTGCAAGGCACCACGACGGCCAGGGAGTATCGTACACTTGTCTGCAACACCCCTTCATGATGATCATGTTTCCGACGGTAACGACATTTTTCAACAAGATAATGCGCCATGTCACAAGGCCAGGAGTGTGATGGAGTGATTCCAGAAACACAGTGGCGAGTTCCAGTTGATGTGGTGGACCCCCAACCTGTCAGATCTGAACCCGATCCAACACATCTGGAATGTGATCGAATGTGGCGTCAGAGCCCATCGCTCCCGTCCCCGAATTTTTTCGGGAATTAGATGACTTGTGTGTGCAGATGTGGTTCCATCTTCCTCCAGTAACATACAAGGCCTCATTGCTTCCCTGCCACGACGAGTCACGGCTGTTATCCGTGCCAAAGGTGGACACACCGGTACTAGATAGGTGGTCATAATGTTCTGGCTGATCAGTATAAGTCAAACCTTTTCTGCTTAAGTACGTTTCTTCTACAGAAGGCCCTTTTCGCTAACAAGGGATAGACGCATGTATAATTTGGACGTATAGTGATGAATTACATTGGTGTTAAAAGTCTGCGATAATTCTAAGCAAACGAAAACCCTTTACATCGATGTTCCAACGATCTCTGGTGGATATGTCCTATTTCAAGTATTTTAATAATAACATTATTTAACGGTACGCCTTTTCTTGAGTACTAAACGTTTAAATAACTCACTTCAAATTTTATCATTAACTACACCTCGTCAGTACAGTTTAGATACCAGTGTTCACGTGAGCTATGAATCCCAGTCAAAGATAACACTCTTGTTCATAATTGGAATAATACATGTTCAAATATCACTGCGATATCAGTTCTGACTAGCTTGCAAGGTACCACTAATCCACCAAAAGTCTCAATTAGATCTTGTAACTTCTTTAACAACGCCTAAGAGCCATTCACTCAGCATAGCTCATATGGAGTGAATTCACAATCGTAGAAATGTCATTCTCTGATTTTACTCTAACCATCAAATCACTAGTTAGCCGGTTAATCAAGCACGAACATTCTTAAAACTTCATTAGAGTTCAGTATACGTTGAATACTGAAGTGCAAAATATTCAGTATAAATCTTTGCAATATTAATTGACAGACATACTGCTACAGTTCAGATCCTGTTCTTACGTTAGAACGCTTCTTGTCATTTAATTGTCACTTTAAGTTTCCAGTAACTTCCACTGAGCTATAAGAACAGTCATTTAAACTTTCCTAGCTAATATTCATTCACCTACAAAGTCTCAAAATTAAAGCCAACCTATCAACCAATCCTCGCAACTTAACTCTCTTAACATATCTTCTCAGAACGTATTACGTACAATCACCAACGCGTGCAGATCTGATACGTCACAACTTTTTAACGTTAACTGTTGGACATTAGATACAGAAGTGAATACAATTTTATGTTCATTTATTAGCAAGACATTTTAATAATTAAATTCGGTCTCGACAATATCTTCCAGGTCGGTTGTCTCCCGCTGGCCGTCGATTTGACTCCAAAAGCACCTGGTACACCCGCTGCCGCGTCGTCGGAACCAAAACCGACTCAAAGGAAGGCCTCGGCGCTTGTTCGTGACGTCACGTCAGGCAGGCACGGCGAACGCCAGGTCTGTTGCAGGCATTCTCATAATGGTGGTGTCTCCCTCTCTGACACAGGAAAATGTGGAACTATTGGCGGAAGTTGACCAACACACATTGTTCTGAGAGATTTCTCCAGTCAATTAATTGTGCAATTCATTACACTTCTTAACAAATAGTGTACTCCTGAACTTAAATTTCCACCTGTTTTAAGGATTGACATACGAAAACAACTTCATGGTCTAGCAGCAACAGAATTCGCGCTTCTTTGTAAATCTGAGGAAGTTACGTTTGTACTGGGTTGCTTTTTCAAGAAACTGTGAACATATTGGTGCTCTCCTTTAGGTATCTTGGTTGACTATGGGGTGAGGACCACTGAATGTTAATGAAATACCTTGCGATTGTACACGTTGGGGGAGGGGGTGGGGGACAGAAGGAGAGGCAAATGAGAGATACTTGTTCTATCAAATAAAATTTTTTTATCTTATAAAGTTTCTCCTTTCAGTTGCAAGAGAGGAATATTTATCTTTTCTAATGTGCATGTTTAAAAAAGTTTAAGCTCAGCAGTATTTTCGATGTATGAAGCTATTTTGTTTCCTGTTTAGAATTCCTTTCGTTGAAAACGACTGTACTCTAATGACAGGCAACAGTTGGACATTTACACATGTAAATTAGTTCACATTTCCAGTGACGATGTCAAACGAAAATAAATAAATAAATAAAAGAAACGAGTTCATTGTAAGGGGGTTGGGGTAAGTTTCGATAACAAAATGGATCAAGTAAATATAGTTACTTGAATGTAAAATTTCCGAAGCTTGCAATGGGGCAAAGCATCTTCTCATATTGATCTACGTTTGTTTCGACAGGATGCAGTAATACAGAACTATGATCTTCATTTGTAGTTTTACGATAGTAAGAAACTCTTTCATCTAAATAAAACTGCAGAATCCAAAACAATACCAAAAATTTTGTCCAAATATAAGAGATTTATAGTGATAAGCACGCCCAGGCGTTTCTGCCTGCAACAGACCTGGCGTTCGCCGTGCCTAGCTGACGTGACGTCCCCAACAAGCGCCGAGGCCTTCCTTTGAGTCGGTGTTGTCGGAACACGCCTTGTCGAACTCGATCGTTAGTCACGATACAAATGCAAAACAAATATTTTCAGGACATTAACTCATATTTTAAAAAAATAGAAAATTATATATTCCGACATGCTTGGCGTCGCTCAGCGGAACTTACTGAACTGTTCCTTATTGCTGTATCTATAGTCTTAGAGAACTTCAAGCGTATCTCGTCATTGCTTAGTACTTCTGTACCTCACTTCTTTGCATAGTGATTCTTCCTGATTAATCTCTTAAACTTGAGCCTATTCTTCATCACTATTACATTGTGATCTGAGTCTATATCTGCTCCTGGATATGCCTTTCAATCCAGTGTCTGATTTCGGAATCTCTGTCTGACCCTGATGTAATCTAACTTAAATCTTCCCGATCTTCCAATATACCTCCTCCTCTTGTGATTCTTGAACAGAGTATTCGCTCTTACTAGCTGAAATTTATTACAGAAGTCAATTAGTCCTCCTCCTCTCTCATTCCTAACACCAAGCCCATATCATCCTGTAACCTTTCTTCTACTTCTTCCCTACAACTGCATTCCAGTCCCCCATGACTATTAGATTTTCATCTCTCTTTACGTACTGTATTACCCTTTAATATCCTCATATACTTTCTCTATCTCTGACTACTGATAATCAAAATAAATGCTCGCCACAAAAGTGGAAAATAATTGTCACCACTTGCCATGCGGATTTGTTAACATTACGGGAAGTACACTAAGTTACTTTTGCAAAATCTAAGTGACCCAGGACAGTGTACAGTCCTCGCAAGTTCGCTATCTATTATTACCGAAAATAAGCGTTTTTTAACAGCCTGTCTCTGACGTCATCGGAGGCAGCGGCCACTCCGGCGTTTGACTGACTCGGATCTTACGGTTGCTCGGTGCGAAGTGAAGCCTAATCTTGCCTCTCGGGCTGTATTTATATATGTGGCGCAGCGAACGGCCAAGGGAACACTTGTTGTCATCCGCCCTATGCATCCGGTAGCAGCCTCTAAACAATGTCTTACAATGTTATGAATCAATTTAGAATCTTCGTAATTTTTGCCTGAATGTAGGTAAGTTGGTAAAAATAACAGAAAAAGTTTTAGCTCGCCTGCATTAAAATTTTGCCTTCTACAATTTTTAGAACGGAACTGACAGTAGAACATGACCTCTGAACTACAACTTTAAGAGACCTTGTATTGGTTGTTATTAACATCAAGGTCCTAAAACTTGTTATAGCTGTATTATTTAATAGATTTTATCAAGTGCTGTAACCAAAACTTTCTAGCATTAATACAATAGATACTTAATCTACTATAAATAAGGAAATTTTCGTTCCAAATTTAGTTTTCAGCAAATTACTCGAAAACTATTAGAGGTAGCTTAATAGGGTCACGTAGTTACTATTTTTATGTTGAACTGAAGCGTCATACAAATTTTCACGTTTCTAAGTCTAATATATAGCGCCTTCAGGTATTCTTAAAAATGTGGATTCTGACCAAAATATTACTTTAATCACGTTGATATTTGCACCAGCTAATTTTGACATATATCTGCACATTATGACCAATTTCTGGCTTCCTAGCTCTATTATTTAGCGCCACTTATTTTTTTCTTAAAACGACGTATTTAGGTAAAATATTGACCTAATCCATCTGATACTTGAGAGTTTAAACATTAGTACACAAAATCATATGTTTACAAAGTTTGAAAAAGCAACGTTACGCACAGACTCGTTATGGTGGCGTGGCGCTACTAACAGTGAACCGGAGTAAGTCCCGGCACACTCGCTCGCCCCTGTCGCTCTCAAACGATACAGCGCTTGTTTCTCCACAAAGGGTTCAAGTATGGTAAGATTAGTATACATTGTGTTACGGAGAAATAAATAAATTTCGTATTCCAATATAGTCATTAAGGAATACACTGTCCACATGGCAGTTCTTTTAGAGAAAATGTTCGGTACCTACACTTTGCTGCATTTGTGTACCTGTTTCTTAACGTTTGTTCAAATACATTTGTTTTTTAGAAAATGTTCATAAATCCTTTTACTAATATACAGAACTACAATATGACAGACAAGTTCTTTCTGAGAATGTTATCTCCTTTTCTTTTTATTACTGACTTTTGTTTCAATAAGAATCTTGACGCACTTGTCTGTAACTGCGCGACCGGTTGACACATCACAACACTTACTCAATTTGGTCCGCTCTGTTGAGGAGGCCGGACCGTTGGCTCGCGCGGTGACCTCTGGCTGCGATTCCATGAAACTCACTGTCCAGCTGAACGTCCCATCATAGCTGGAAGCGTACGACCGGCTCTGGTGGCTGCCCCCCCCCCCCCCCCCCCTCCAGCTTGCTCCATACATGTGACGACTGGCTGCATCCGTTGATACATGAAAATTAACGCAAAGCAGTAACAGCTCTACAAAAATTTTTTCAACATCGCAGAGCTGCCCTAGGGAAAAAATTGATTAGTACAATAGGTTTCACTTTCATTATTGCCTTGTATGTGTATTCTTCTTGCGATCCAGGTCTATCTTTAGGGAACTTTATTTCTCACTAGTTTGTAGTTGGCACCACTGTCTACAGATCATGGCGTATTTTCAAACAAGTGAGACGAGTTCTTGTCTGCTGAGTCTATCAACGAACAGTATTCGTTTACGCTTTTTACTGTTCACTGCAGGCATTTCAAGAACGTCTCTGCAGAGTCGCTGCTTACAATTGTTTCATAAACAAATTTCACTGGCGTATAATTCCAAAGTTTGTGTGCACCGACATTCAGTCACATTGTCACACGACGTTTCTTTATTTATGAGGCGGTGTTTTCTTGTACACTACCTCGGCAGTGCACACTTTTGTGTGTGGATACATGTGTCAATGTGCGTGTACACGTCGAAGAGAAGCCATGTGCACAGGACTTCTCACTGCATTGGCATGTGTGCAGCCCACAATGGTGAGTTTGACATATAAACTGTTCACTTCACGTAGCACTTATTTACTTCATACATTTTGGATTCACAACATCACTCGCTCAAGTGTCCCATTGCGACCATTGTTCACCAGTTGACGTTGCAATCTTCATTTATAGAAACACTTATAAATAAGTCCCTCTTTCCTATCCACATAAGTCTGTTTGTTCCCTGGATCGTATTTACTTCTTGTACAAATTAAGTGACACAGTTTTTACATTTGTCTTTCTTGCAAGTGGCGCATTTTACATGAACAATTTGTCGCTTGTGTGTTTTTGGTATGTTAGGCGTGTTTGTTGCAATGCATTGCTCGTAGTCTGATGTTGACAAAATTCTTTCCTTGCCCCTTTTTATATTTCACAAATTGAGCATCAGTGCCTAGGTTATCGTCATGTTACCATGAGCCCATGAAATAATGCTATTCTAGATACGGATCAGCAAAGAGCAAAGGACAAACAAAATTCAAACAACATAGACCACAATCACGAAATTAAAACATACCTCTGGAATCGCATATGGCAAAAGTTTAAACTCCTGCTCTGCATAAACACTCATAATTCATGGTCTCACATCATTTAATATATAATGGATGATGCTGATGGAATTGTGTCAGTATACATTTGCATAGCAATTATCTAAATCAAAATAGAATTCATATAAACTCACATGGAATAGATAAATAAGAGACTAGCATACACATAAATATTCACATACAAAATGAAATATCAGTCCAACAGCACCTTGTAGTAGCTTCTATTTGACTTATCAATTAGAAATTCTATCTTTCATACCGCTTACGTACTGCTATTTACAGTTTGATTATATTTATTGCATGTCCTGTACATCTTCCTTTCAATAAATGGTCGGCTCAATGTAGTGTCACTCTATACAGCACAGGTGTGACCAGAGAATACACTCTGTTTGCATACAGTTCACTAGCAGGTTTATCTTATTGTCCTTTACTTGGTAAAATTCAATGTATAAGTGTATCAGATATTTATCCCATAGGAATTAAACTTGAAAAAACAATACTTACCACAAGGTAACTAGTTACACTGGATACTACTGTCTCTTGCTCTATACATACTTAGTTGCATGTAACAGTTCATCAGTTTATATTTGTACTAGGCGACAAATTATAAAAACATAACTTTAGTTCTGATTTGGCTTTTGTTCACCACTTTCCCTTACCCTATACTTTAAATGATCTACACAGAAATACCTTCCATAATAAACTTGCCAAACTTCTAGACTTCATATAACCAATACAAAAAATAATCTTTTCACTGACAAAATACTCAGTTCTCATTTTCATATTTCAGTGTTCTCGTGCTGTAGTGACATACTTCCTCATTAAATAGTAACACTTTTGACACATAAACATACTGTCATGAAGACACATAGAAAAACTTCCTAACTACTGCTTACATTCAGCAAATATATACTTAAAATTAAAAGATCATTATTCCTTGGTCCACTAGTACACATTCTTCATTGTGCAGCAGACATTCATAGTACGACAGGTTCAGCATAAAACTTCAAAAAGTGTATACATTCACAATACAGAGTGATAAATAAATTAACATAAAAGACGAAGTACTTTGACCTCTGGGCAAACATCGTTACTGAACATATTCCTTCATATCCTTTTGGCGATAATAAAACTTCTGGCCTAGTTCTTACCAGAATAATTATTTTGTTGACAGGTCGTGCATCAAGCACAAGGCGCACTTCTCCGCCCGGCCTTGACAACAGCTAATAATTGGCTGCTGTATCGCGAAAGGAAAAGTCTATAATACGCCACTGTATTATCTTCTGGATCTCCTGTTTGACAGACTCCCTCTTGGATCACAGGATGGGATAGATTGCTTGGCAGTAAGATTTATGCGGTATGACTTCCATACTGTTGTTCCTAAACCAGTATTAATTTTTTTACAAATTCCTCATTTACCTGAGTGTAAATTTGAGTGACCAACTGTTTGTCAAGATTATTTATTTGAGATATCAGCGCTACATCTCTTCCAGCAAGAGTAGTATTGACCTGTGTCGAGATTTGTAAAGCCAATTATTTATACCTTTTAGAAAGGGTGTTGTTTATGCATGAAGCAAGCACTTCCACTTCATCATGTGCATTAATCATCTCAGCACTTTTATTGACTAACAGAGAAAAGGGATCTACGATGGCAGGAGGTATTTGCTTGGCACTTTCAATTGCATGTACCTGGGTATTAGCTTCTGCCTCCACATTTTGAGTAGCGGATTCTGCCACCGTCGGATCGGTATTATTGTTACCACCATCGACGTTATTTTCAGAAACACTATCATTTGCGGAATCCATGTTTTCTGGTCTACCTATCTTTGTCATAATACAAGTTGAAAATTACATCGAAATAAAATCTCTTGGCAACACAGTGAATAATTAGCGTAAATTGACCAGAAACTAATGGTTATGTTACTAAAATGACAATCTGGATGCTTTAAACTAAAACAATCCACAAATGTAGCCATCTTAGTATAGCACTTAGCTACAATGCCTTCTGCAATTACTAAGATGCAAACTACGCAAAATGCAGAAAATCCAAAACTGATCTTGTATTAAATGAGCTATGCATTGTAGACCACAAAAGGAGAGGCAACTGGTGACATGTTGATAACCATACCTTGTTTTTTTCGTCTTGCTGCTTGGAGTCTGCTTTTGATCCGTTACATCAGTTAATTTCATTTGAGTTTCTTGCAGCCGTCATCAGTTTTCTCTTGTCTCGAACAATAAAGTCGAGTCATGAAAAATAGAACAAACAAGCATCAGTTAACATCACATAATATTTTGTTCGAGTCCCAAGTTGATTGCGTCAATATATTGTTACTGATATTTTTTTAAAAATAAAATACTATTATAAAACTTTTTGATCACTTCTGTGAGTGCCAAAGCTTCTGAAATGGTAAAATGGTGCATAAATTTTTTTTTAGTTTGTCATGAATTTGCATTCCACCATCCAGCAACAGAAATCCATCAGACCGATGAGAACATAGACCTACAGTAATTACCTTGCCTGGATACTGATAGAAAATATCGGTAAAAAAGATCCCACCCGCATACTGAAATAAAAGTTTGCTAAAGTAAATGCCGATTGAACACTAGTACCGTCGGCTGTGGACACCAAACGATTCGTCGACAACCCTCCTTCACCTGAAAAACTTCTAAAATGCAACATGATAAATTGAGATGTGGCATTAATGGTAGAGGAAAGTAGGTTCTTAATTCAAACATGGTTACTTTAATTAAATTAGTATAATTATTTAACCAAAAGTTACAAATATGAGAGCTACACATACATTTCGTGAAACAACCATCGAAAACAATCGAGAGAGAGATACAGTGAAAGCTCACACTTCCTGTTTTTATATAACCCAAAGCAAATTATGGTGATGGCTTTCAACTTGCTTTACAGAGAAACAAATAAACATTTCTTTGGAACATTCTTCATCGGATCAGCCCAAAAATACATCCACTATATTAAATCGTGGCCTTTTCCCCTTACTTTACAGATTTATTTACACTGAGAAAATTTATTCTTAATGTATTTTAGCCTTAATTAAACCTTTGGGACATATTCTATTAATTATTCAAAAAGCAATATATCATACAACTTTCCTATTTTCTACTAAAATCGACTGAGAGGAAAAAAGGGAACAACACGTAGTTGTGTACACAATTTGTGTTTGAAATCATGCACAAGGAAAAAGAATATGGGTGGAAGAAACAATATATCTATTGGTTAAATGCCATTCTATTGTAGTTAATACTGAATGAGGCAAGAAATTAAAAATGTACATTTCCACAGGATTGCGTAACACATTTTCTTTCTTGCATTCTGTTTTAACAGAAAACTTGTACATTATTGTTCAGAAAAATATATAGCTTATGACTGACTGCGTATTTATATGAGTATCATTTATCAGTTTCAAATAATTTGGTCATGCACTTCTCGACATTTCTGGTAACAACTTTTCCCTTTTGAGGAAATGTTATTTTTGGTAACAACATTAAACAACTTTTTATCTTTATATGGTATGGTAGTATAAATAATATTTTTTGTGCTGGGTGTCCTAAATGGTACCATTAATAATTATTACTATTTATATAAAATAATGATCACTTTTGTAATATTCTCTGGTCCTGGTCACTACCTATCTTTTAGTATATTCCTGATTATGCCAGTGGTACCATTTAGTACTTTTACTTGACTCCAGCGTCTGCTGTGACCAGCGGTGTCTTCCATCCTTAGCAGGAGAGATGTCCACTTCTCTAACAAGAGGAGTTAAGTCTTCCTAGTCACAACAGAAAAAAGAATGCAAAAATTACTAATCACATGAACCTATGAAACTATGCTGAGTAGTACAAAATTTAACAGCTATATAATGGCAAGCAACAACAAACGCTATAGCAGGCACACAATTATAACAATCGTTTACAGTTGCAGCACCCCAGATAAATATCTTAGTATAATAATCATCTACAGTCCATAGGTCCCAGATTAATATATTAGAAACTGTCCCATTGTTCATGGTTGCATTGAATGTTATTACTATTTTACAGTACCATAAGTGTTGCACTGTCATGATAAGCCACATGCTCTGATATGGCATGTCACATAATTACATTTTACTGATGTCTACCTCTGATTATGATGTGATATCATATGGATTTTTCTGCAAATCCACACCTATAACACTGTCCTTGTCCAAGGATTCACTTTTGAAGCAGTCGGCATCTGTTTCGTTTCCACAGTGCATTGATGCTTGATACAGCTTTCTAAACATTTTCCAATACATTAGATGCGACTTTTCGCTTGAGATTCAGTATTGCTACCAGGTGGATGTGGTACATCAGAAGAACAGCCTTTACCGCCACTCAAAGAACTAGAGTCGATACTGAATTCAGGGCATCCTCAAGGACAACATAACCATTGCTAAACGATGGACAATGAACACGAGTGTGGTTTGCCAGGCATCCTTCTCAAATATTGTCGTCATGTGCAGACCACGTTCAGTGATGCAGTGATAAATACAACAGGAGGTCAGAAGGCCACATTGCTGTATGTAGTGATGAGAGAATTTCCTCAGCATCAGTTATGGTCATTTGTGAGCATGCCATTGACCAACAGAATGCCAACCATCCGAGTGTATCAGACAGAATCACAGAAGATTGTACCTACATCCACTATGATGCATGAAGCCATACACAGCAATGAAAATCACTTATGGTGTTGTTTGAACTAACACTGACATAAAACTATGAGAACATCAACTATCCGACTCTGTTGCTATTCCTACAATGTTGGGGAAATGTTCTCTTCCATCAGGGCACAGACCAACCACACTTTTGTCAATATGCTCTGGAAGATATTTTTCCAACTTCCCATGGTAGTAGGATCACTGACTGGACATGTCTCCCATAATATAAATGTGGAACAAGATGTAATGGCGTCCAGTCAATTCTATGTCACCAGCAATACCTGTTGGTCAAATGAAACAACAGGTGGAAGTAGTATCAAATATTCTCCCCAGTTGACATTGAACATTCCTATTATTATTGATCATAGAGCTAGAATTCGGCCAGGGAAATTTAAAAAAGAAATTGCATTAATAGAGGCTTCTTTAGATGTCATAGGAAGTAATTAACAACTAACTATATCTTGTTTCATCACAACAACAGAGTAGGAATCAAGAGATTAAATTTATGATTGTTCAGAATATTTACTAAGTTATGAAGTCATAAATATCTCCTGCCTTTACACATCATATAAACACAGTTAAGTATACTAAAGCATCTTCCTAATGCATAGTAAGCAGACAAAAGATAAATTAACTCTTCTATAAATAGAAACTGAAATACTTTTAAAAAAACTGAAACAATTATATTTTAGGGAGATTGGGGTAAATCACATTCTGATAAAACAAAAAATACTTCACTTGTAAGTCTAACAGTATACAAAGTATCAGTAGGAAACTTTTAATTATTTACTACCAAATGTTTTCACGGCAATGAATGCACACTCAGATCACTGTACATAACCAGCTACAACAAACATGTTATTGCCAATACTACGGAGACACCACTAGGAGAAGGTAGTATAAATACTCACTGAACAATACAATATTTTGAAAATCGTATAGAAGAGATGGACCAGAAAATCATTTATAGGTGAAAATGATCAATATTTAAATTTAATGTAGTCCCTGGCAAGTTTTTGTACTCATTTCTAAACAACAGTCTCAATAAACTTATGAAATAGGACATCAAAAACTACATTAAATAAACCATTGGCTGCTTGTGTGATCAGAACATGTAGTAAACAGAAAAGCAAAATTTGTAACTGAGTAAAAATAAGTAATGACCCTCTTTTAGAATCATTACACAACAAGTACTTGATTTTATCATGAAAAGTTATTAAAAAATTTAGAATTATAAACATTGTTTCAGAACTTAATTAACCAACCAACATATGGAAAAAGAAATAAAACTGCCAGACAACAGATCATAGAACAAGATAACATCGAGATTGACTGGGATAGAAATGCCATAAACATTTACAAATTTCAAATATTATTATAATTATTTCAAAACTGTAGCAAGATAATATTGTCAAGGAGATCAAAAGAAAACTCAGCAGAAGCTATAACCAGCTTCTTGTTGTGAAATTAAGGAACTCAGCTTTTTAAATAATAGGTCCTATGGAGTTGGCACTACCTCCAACACAATATTAAAGTTGTTCTTATAATGTAAGTGCCTCAGATCCAGAAATATCTAATGCAACACATCTATGTGACATTTTCCTGATGGATTAAGATAAACAATAATTAAACCAGTTTCTAGGATAGATTTTGTTAACAATCTTCAGTCTATTCATTGCTAACATATTATCGAAAATTTTGAGAAATTGGGTACTGTAGAATACTGAAGTGCTCTGTAAATCACAATTTGGTTTTCAAGTTGATTAAAAGACATGAGTAACATGTTCACTACTTACATTATACTATACTATAATCGCTCAGTAACAAAATTGAACTAGCTGGTATTTTGGTGTAATCTGTAGAATGAATAGGATCATGTAAATAAAAACCTATTGATAGGAAAAATTACAGTCCTATAGAATGAACAGTTACAACATATTTAAATTTTTCGACTGGATGAAGATCAGTAATGGAGTTCTGCAGAGTTGTAATCAATCCTGAAAGGTGAGCTGCAATAAACGAAATTTTTAATAATGTGTTTGAAAGAGTTATTAACTGGATTCCTGCAAATGCTCTACACTTAAACAAAAGAAAAAAGAAAATCTAGCATCATAAATTTTGCAAATCAAGAAACATCAATGATCAACATTTTGGAGTTTTTTACCCAATTCATTTATGCCACCCTTTCATTTAACACCACTGCAAAACATGGGGAGAAAGAAAATAAATGAGCTAATATACTTTGTTTGCAAAACGTCCTGGGAGATAAAAACTGTGTCAGACCAGGGACAAGTGGACCTTTGCCTTGCTCTACTGACTAACTACCCTTTATTTTGTTCTAAAATACACACAAGCTTTAGAAACATTGATGCATAGTGCAACCGTTATCAGTATATCATTCAAATTATTTACATAATACAAATAAGTCTCTCAACTGGATGCCACTTTGATGAATAATAATAATGACAATAAGGTTGATGATAGCAGTGAACAAGTAGTACCCATAGGAACATACCTGAGTTTTTATAAAAAAAAAAGTATTTATTTTAAGTGTTCCCACATGACATTTTTTATGCTATGCTACATATTGTTTGATCTACTTTTGGATGTCAATTAGAGAAATTAAACGTAAGTGTTTCAACAGTTGCTACAGGATTTAGGTTTTTCTTAAAATAAAAATTTTATATGTATTATTTTATATGTATTACAAGAAAATGAATAAACTCTCCGCTGCAGAGTGAAAATCTCATTCTGCATATTTATGTTAATGGTATGAACGATTTGTTCCAGTTTTCTGTAGATGTAAATTATCTGTCCAATTTTTATTAATTAAACTGCATGCATATGAATTTGTACATGAAATGTAGAACATATTTCCTTCTCTTAACTTAAAATTATAATAATACAACTAATATAAAAAGGAATTTACACCAAATTCATCTGTGTTGTGTGGTCTCTAAACAATCATTTAAGTCTATTTTCCATGCAACCTAACATGAGTTTTCCAAATGCCTTGATGACTCAGGCGATTATGTTACTGTTTAACACATACTTTTCATCATCAGTTTCCTTTCTTAACCTCTCTCGAGAATCGCACACAGATGATTGTGCGCTGATAGCCCATATGTGTTCCCTAGATGAAATTAAGACTATAATGTTGCAACAACAAATAGTCGATAAACAGCTTTTGATTTGGGCAAAAAAAAAGGCAAATGTCCAGCAAGTCAAGCAAACACACTGTGTTTAGCGCCAGTGAAACATTTTTCATTCTGGTCACCAACCTTGGCCAATGTTTATCATTGTGGTTCTCGTGACAGATAATTTGATTCACATTCAATTCAAAATGCTAGTCATTTTCTTGCATAGATATACACGTTCCATGTTTGCTACCACATTTCACACTTTGCATAAGGCTGAGGACCAGTTTAGGTTTTTTGTACCTAATAGATGCAGACATTTGCGTAAATTTTGCATTCTGGATCAATATAAATTGGTGGTCTTAATTATGGCAGTTTGAACCAATTTCATCTCCAAACCTGCTATGCCAAATGGAAAATACTTGTCTCATGTATAAGGAGGACTGAGGTACATGACTTATCTTGGACAATACATAAAGATTGATGTAATAATCTGTTTTTACTGGCTCCAGATTTAGAAGGTTTTCGCTCCTTAAACTTCTGCCAATTGAATTCTATGATTTCATGATATTCGATTTGATGATTATGCCCAATGGTGTTATTGATCAACTGGTAGCAATTATGGGTGCACTCAATACAAAGATATTGGTTTCAGGTCAACACAAACTGATTAATTCATGGATTTACCTGCACTTCCTGAGTAAGATGGACACGATTTCTGTAGTCTGATAATATGATTTTTGTTAGCGCAAGTAGACTCTGGGCAGTTCAGTTTTACAATCAGCTGCCAATGACCCTCATCAATATTTTATAATCAGCAATCCTTAAAGCAGTCAGTCGCATATTATTGGTTGCAGTAATTTTGATTTTTCATTATTATCAGCACCATTAAAGCAACCATGAATTCTGCTGGTGTGAAAATACTGTGCAGGATTTCATTGCAATTTATTATATTCATGCCCCCCCCCTAATAAATGACAGAGTTTTCTGTAAAGTTCTACCAGCAAACGTTAGGGACTGGCCGATTGGTGCCTTGGTGTCTTTTGAAATGAAACATAAGAGGGTCATTTCAAAAGTTCTGCATACTGTAAGATAGGACTGCAGAAAATAATTTATTTTACAAAATACCTTTAAAGGTCTGCATGGAATCCCCATTTAGTTTTCACATCTTCCCAATGTTTAGGCAAACTCTGTGTTACAAATAGACACCTTTATTCTTGAGCTGTCTGATTACTTGGGTCCCCTTACTTGGAGCTTCAGTTGTAACAAAACGTTTGCCACAAACTTGTTCCTTCAATTTTGGAAACAAATCAGAGTCTGGTGGGACCAGATAGCATAATTTTTTAAAAATTCCCTGATACAAAACCAAGATTTCAGTTTTGCTGTATCCCACAGACAAAAATTTATCTATGCCAACAAATAAAAATTTTAATTTAATTAAAAAACGAAAATCTAATAGTTTTTTGTTTACAAATAAGCTCTCCCAGAGCATTTTTACCTCTACCAGCAAATGATACTTACATTTAATGTAAAAAATAAAAAAATCTAGTATTTTTTTATAAAAAAGTTCTGCAAGATTGTGTTTATATCTAAACGAAAATCTCATTAATTTAAAAATATAAAAATCTAGTAAATTTTCTAAATAAATAAATTCTGCCAAACCTCATCTGTCTATACCAACATTTCGTATTTTCATTTAAAACTCAAAGGTGTATTTCAAGTGTAAACATTTTATTTTTTGAAAATCTAAACTTTTCTCTATATAAATAAAAAGTAAGAAACTGTGTTCGAAAAGTGAGCTATTTCCAAAATTAGAAAATTATTACAAAGTAAGATGTGCATATAGTTTTATGGATTTAGAAAATTATTGTAAAGAAAATGGTTATTCAAACGTAACTAGACAAGATATATTGTAATTTTTGATTATGTCAATACGACACAAACAAAGAAGAGGAAACTAAGATATACATATATAAAAGAGCTTTGATCAATTTGTAGAATTTTAATACATGATCCAAAGTTAATAAAGTAATATTGCTGAATCATATTCTAATTCCTGTTGGCAATATTAATAATAACGATAATAAATTGAATAAGAAATCCTTAAAAGAACTTCATGAAATATCTAAAACAAAAAAATGAAAAATTATTCTAAACTTAATAATCAAAAATTAACTGATCTTATCAAGAGATCCCAAGATAATATTAATAAATCCGATAATGATAATTATTTTCAAAAGCTTCTAGTAGATATGTATCCAGAAATTAAACAAAAATGACTATCTGAACATTTTCTCAGTTAACAATTTTTAGATGATGATAACTTTTTTTTAACTCACCTAAACGTATTTATAGAAAAGTTCCAACATTGAAATCCATTCAATAACTTATGAAACTAAACATAACGATAATATTGAGGAGCAATGAGAATTTGTTAATCAAATTAAAGAAGAAGTAATCACTAAATTTACGAATATTTTCATAGGAGAAATAGCAATTAAACTAATGTGAAATTTTACTGTAAAAGTTAAAAGACAAGACGAAATACAAGATTTTAATTTTAATGTAATTTCGAAAGACAAGACGAAATATAAGAATTTAATTTTAAAACAAATAATGAAGTTTTTTTGGAACAACTAATTTAGAAGACTATTATAAAAAATCAACAAACAAAATAATAACTGAAATAGAAGAAATGCAAAGGAAAACATCTGATTCATATTTATTTAATATAAATATTTTAGAAGTAAGTGTTCAGTGACACAATACGAATTTCTACTTCATCTTATACCTATTTACCAAAAGAAATTAAATATAAATGGGCTGTAATTAAGGTCCAAAATGAAAATCAGATTTTCTTTATTCAATTAAATCAGCTTTACATCCAAAAAACGTTCATGTGGAAAGGGTTAACAATTATAAAAATACTGGATTAGAATTAGAGGAAATTTTTGAAAAAGAAAAACTTAACTTTCCTGCACAATTAACTGATATTCCAAAATTTGAAAACATCAAAGATTTCCTTTAATGCTTATGCTCATGATGAAAATTTTATTGTATATCCTCTTTATGATACAAATAATAAACAAGAAAACATGCTTTCAATTATCCAGTTTCAACTACTGTTTGAAAACGATTAAATTTTGCCTTTCAGGAATAATTTTTACTTCTACAATTCTAACTACTATTTTAAACAACTCTAATGTATTTCCTTTATTAATGGAAGTTGAAAATAAAATTACTTTAGTTCTTAAAAAGAAATGTTCTATAAAAGAACTTTTTGGAAATAATGTAAGACCAGCAAATGAAAGATTTGGATTATGGTTACTCACAGAAAATTCAAATAATAATACTCTTGTTACTAATTCAAATAATAATACTCTTGTTACTAACATTGGACATATTATGTATATAAATGGCAAACAAAAATTACAAGAATTAAATCCTATTATATTTTTGCAATAGTTTGTGGTTGTTCACATGACAAATTTTATAGAATGTGAAAGAGAAATGAAAAAAATAAATGGTTTCTAAAAAAAGTTGTCATGTGGAAGTTTTAACAGTTTTTCAAGATCTAGATTACTATATTTAATTTAGCAGGCCATGGAGTTAAAGAAAAAAGTCCATATTATTACATTCAAATACACAAAAAATTAAAGGTACTAAACAAATTACTAACAGAGATGAAAAATTACAAGAAAAGTATAAAATATTGATGTTATTTCTTATAAGATAGAATTAGCCGAAGTAACAATATCTTTAGGAATAACTAGTCTATCTATTTATTTAAATTAAACATTATTATATTAAAAAATAGTAGTTATTAATGGAAGAACGTAAAAATGCTAGAATTTTAGCTATATCTTATAAGAATAGAAAGCATTAATAAGATAAAAAATAAATAGTTTATTACATGAAGAATGCCAACTACAATGTTTGTATTTTATATTACGTAAAAATGGTTGTATAGAAACTACTATTTACTATAAAGTTAATGATCTTTTGTAGATGTAAAAGTTAAATAAATTTAGTAGAAACAAATATATAACAAAATGTGTGGAAGCAATTAACAAATTTCATTTGGAGAAAACAATTCAACTTCTAACAATGAAAACGGAGTAGACAACTATAAATATTATAAAGACAAATTTGGTTTTTATTTTTTCAATATTTTATTATAAATACAACAATGGAAGAAACAGTATACTAAACAGAAAAAAAAATAAGTTACAAAAATGTATGAACTTACAATAGACAAAGCATATTTGATAAAACAAGCTAAAATAATAGAAACACAAACTGCTAATTGTATATTATTAGAAATAGAAAATTTAAAGTCATTTTATCTATAGATATGTACAATAATTTAACGATAAGGTTTTAAATAATGTTAATAATGGATGTGTAAATGTTATATGTGGAGGTATGAAAAAATGTAGTGGTGGGAAGAAATTTCATTCAATTAGAATCGAAGAAAAAAAGGATTTAGAAGAAGATCGAATAATTTTCTTTCTTATGTTTGGAGCTATTGTTAAAATTTTTGTTTTACAAATATTTTTCTTATCTTAGTTTTCTCTTATTTGTATGTTTTATAAGAAAATAATCAATGAAGTCCAATATATCTTGTCTAGTAACATTTGTATAACCTTCTTCTTTACAATAATTTTATAAATCAATAAAATACATCGAAATTTATCTTGGCAAAGATTTTCTACTGTGAAATAGCTCAGTCGCTTTTTTACTTTTTATTTATAAAGAGAACCATTTACATTTTAAAAAATAAAACATATATTACACTTGTAATATACCCCTGAGTTTTTAAATGAAAATATTAAACATTGGTATTATTGACAATGTTTGCCAGAAGTTATTCATAAAGAAAAAATTTTTTATATTTTTTTTATATTTTTAAGTATGCAAGAATTTCGTTTGTGGATATAAACACGGTCTTGGAGAACTTATTTACGAAAAAAATATATTAGATTTTTATTTTTTAATTAAATGAAAATTTGATTTGTTGGTATGGATAAATTTTTGATTGGGAGATACAGCAGAACTAAATTCTGGGTTTTATATCAGGGAATTTTTTAAAAATATGTTCTTTGCTGCAGAATTCTCATACATATACTATTGGGAAAGTATTTCCCATTCACATTTATCAGGCATTTCTCTTGCTTGTAAGGCAATATGAAGTCTTGCACTATCATGCAAAATGAGGACACTAGCTGCAAGCATTTCAGGCCTTCTTTAGCGAATTTTTTGTCACAAAATATTTTGCAGAAACAGCTTGCAGTACATGTCTGTTATAGACGTTCTACCTGTAGTTATGACTCCATGCACACCATACATTAAGATCATTAAAAATTTCACCTTTGATTCTTGGCGGCAGAATTTTTTCGGGCTTGGACAACTGCAACTTCTTCATTGTGACTTACATGTCATTAGCAATAATGTGGAAATTGAAGCCTCTTGTACTTGATGGCTTCTAAATTGCTTTGGTTGTCATCAGTGTGTAAGGGGCCTTCACAGAATCAAGCAAACCACCATGATACTGTGCTACAATCAATTACACTATTCCCGCATATCTCTTTCAAAGTGTTGAGAATTTACGTTGGGTTTTTTTACATGTAGGGACTCGATTTTAATGTAAGAACGCTGATCACTACTTGTAATTCTACCTGATTCGGTTTCAGCTTCCATTTTAAAATTAAAGTACACATGCCACAACCACACAAACCAGCAAACACGTATATGACCATCACGCATAAAGTCTTGCTCACGACTGACATGAATTTCAACTTGGTCACGCCACCGCAACGATTGCGCATGCACAGTGTGCAGAACGTTTCAAATGACTCTTGTAAATCTCATTCACTGTAACCAAGGCTGTGCAGCAAAGCCGATCGTGAGTGCAGAGCCAGAAGAAAACAGGCGAGAGCAACGGAAAAAGCGCGAGGCGTGTCGACCGCCAGTCCCAGTCGTCGGTGCATTTAGGGATGGCATCTTCACTGATCAGCCAGGACATTATGACCACCTACCTAGCAGCCAGTATGTCCACCTTTGGCACGGATAATAGCGCTGACGTGTCATGGCATGGAATCAATGTGGTGTTGGTAGGTCGCTGGAGGCAAATGGCATCACATCTGCACACACAAGTCACCTAATTTTCCAGAATTTCGGGGAGGCGAGCGATGAGCTCTGATGCCATATTCAATCACATCCCAGTTGTGTTCGATCGGGTTCAGATCTGGCGAGATGAGGGCCAACATGTCAAATGGAACTCGCTACAATGTTCCTCGAACCCATCCATCACACTCCTGTGACATGGCGTATTATCTTGTTGAAAAATTCTACTGCTGTGAAGAAACATCATCTTCATGAAGGTGTGCACACGATCTGCAGCCAATGTACGGCACTACTTGGCTGTCATGGTGCCTTACACAACCTTCACTGCAGCTGCCACCAGCTTGTCTTCGCCCCACAGCTCAGCTGTCAAGGAGGTTTTTTTGCGCCCTTCCATAGGCACGATGAAGAAGGCTTCGGGATTCGTTAGACCATTCAATGCTCTGCCACTGGGCCAATATCCAGTTTCGATGGTCAAGTGCCCATTTTAGTCGTCCCTCCATGCCCACACTTGCATGGTGTCCATTCAATGATGTCTTCTGTCATCTCTTCTTTGATTAGTATCTAGAAAGAATTCCGCTGAAAACGCAACAAAAGGAGCAATTTAGTTATATTTTCGCCTGACTTTTTAACCATTTGTAAGTTTCACAGAAGGGCCATGAGTGGCGAATTTTGAGTGAAAGCAATTTTTCTCTTAATTCCATGCTAAAATTTGCTTCTTTTGCTAAAACAGCTTAAATTACGCAATGCCACCCCACGAAAATGTTGTGTTGATGCTATTGCAAGGGACTTCTGAAACTGTGCTTTATTGAGTTTGTTAAGTCGGAATTGAGGAAAAGTAAGGCCAATAGCTTATGAAAAAGCATATCCTTGATACAGTAATAAATGTGTAATGTCTTCACTTATGTTGTTCCAAAACCCGTAGCATTTCTCGTTTTACCAGCTATCTAAGGCTCTTAAAAATTACATTCTTTCATGGAAAAAGTCTATAGTTAGTGGAATAACATGGCAGATAATGAAGTTTTACTTAATAGCCATATAGCAAATTACTGTCCTCCTTACATGCTATCATTTGTCAAAATCTCATTTTGGTAATTCAAACAGCTTATTAAATATGAGGTATTTTGTGAATATTTCATTCTGGCTGTATCATTGGCGTGCATGTTCGCCAATGAGTGCGCTAGATCAGATCAATTTTCTCAGATTTGGTGACAGACAGAGACCTCCACCCAGATCTAATGAAAAATTCAGTATCTTAGCTAAATTTCATACACAGGAAAATATTATGTGCACCAAACGCAAAATCCTAGCGACCCCTATTTTTCATTGCAAACTTTTTCGAATTTCACACAGTGTCTTACTCAAATAAAAATATCAGAATAAGTACAACCATTAACGAAATGTTGGGCTCGTCATCTTGAAGCTGAAATCTAGAGCTATAAGTAACGCAAAAGTGACAATTTTTTACCAAGTTGTTTCCGTAAAATCGTTTGAGAAAGAGTGCAGGGCGTGCATCGCGACTCTGTAATTGCAGTGCATCGCCAGCCAGACGAAATTGGGCAAACAATTTTGGCCTCCCTTCTGAACAAACGAATCAACTTGCGCAGCATTCTGTGTGGAAACTGGTCAGCAGCCACCGTATTCTGTGTAGTCTTTACCAGACTGCTCAATCTATGACTTCTGATATCGGTAATGAGGAGTGGCCGTCCAACCCCACGACATCTGGACATGGTTTCATCTCGGTTTTGTCGTGTGGTGAAGACACTGATCATAGCACTCTTTGAACACCTGACAAGTCCTGCAGTTTTAGAAATGATCTT
This sequence comes from Schistocerca cancellata, assembly GCF_023864275.1. Lineage (NCBI taxonomy): Eukaryota > Metazoa > Arthropoda > Insecta > Orthoptera > Acrididae > Schistocerca > Schistocerca cancellata. The sequence goes on along the minus strand of NC_064626.1, from coordinate 384,970,653 downwards.
TCCGAACCTCCAGACAATCGAGATCTCTCTTCGGTCAAACTCAGATAGATTGTGTGCTTTCCCAGTTCTACACACAGACAGCACGCTCACTAATACTAAATGCACCATGCGTGTGTTTGACTGTGGGTCATTCCTCGCCAGACGACGCTGCTATCGCCTCGATAGATTTATATAGATAGTAGGTGAGTGGTCATAATGTTCTGGCTGATCAGTGTATACCTTTTTGTCAAACATGATGCTCGTGTAAAATGTTTAGTATGAAGTACTAAACCATAGAGGGTGATTAAAGAAACGTTTACAAACTGATGTGGCACATTGGGCATATAAGAAGAATCAGAAATTACCTAGGAACTGAGTGTCTTGAAGGCCATCTGGGGCTATTAAATGGCGTTGTAGCTATTTAGTCAAATGCTACAAATGGACACCCAGTACCGGAGATACTCAAACTTTGGTACAGATGCATCAGGACACGCCTGACATCGACACTGCATCGAATGGCACACCCTCAGGTATGTTTTTCTCTGTCCGTACTATCAATCCGTTCCATGTCTTCATTATTTCGAACTCTAATTCCGAATCGTCAAGTAAACTGCAATTAAATTGCACTAATCCCGAAATCCTGTGGATTTTTTTGTGGTGTATGAGCAATGTAACATGATATGCAGAATGATCTGAAAAGGCTGTGCGACAAAATTCTGGCGCATTCATGTTGTTTGCCAGTTGTTGTTGTACGTGTATGCGATATAACCACTCGCTGCGTTAGATCTGATACACGAATAAGGCTGTCTGTTTAGGTATTTTAGCCTCCAGGTGTTGGATAACTGAAAAAATTTTTTATTCAATCTCTATTATTATACATGATAAACCACTACCGTCCATGTAAACGTAGGCTTCGGCGGCCGTTTTCAGTCAGTAAAATTCTTCTGGGTTTGAGGCCGCATTGTCATCTGTAAAATTCCGACGTTTCGGCGACTGTTGCAAGGCGCCTTCCTCAGGGTGTATTGCCAACTGCTGAATGAGCACTAGTTTGGATACTTATACACATTGGATATGAGGGTGAGGAGAAAGGGTATAAGGAGTTCATTTTATTGGTCTTTGCACTGCGTGTTGTCATTGGCGGAAATCGGCGTTTTCCATTGGAATTCCCTTTACTGCTTGCCATTGGTGGAAATCGGCGAATAGGAGACTGAGCGGCGACTACAGCGTAGCGTTGTTTACTAACTGCCTAGTATCGACTAGGCCACGTCAGCGCACTGTGTACCCTCCACTACTGTGGCCCACAGCGCGCCTGTTGCTCTGCGAGAGCTGTCCTGCCGCAAAGCTGTCACAGGTGGCAGCCAAGACGCTGGAAGTCGGTACCCGTCTTCTCTATTCATATTGTCGAGTCGCTTGGCTATCTCTATAGCCTCTCTAAACTTCCTCAAGTATTCCTGAAGAACCTTGCCAAATATTTCGTTGGCCAGTTTATTTAAGATTTGAAATGTACCCTCTTGCCGCAATAATTTGAAAATGTCATGACTGGATGATTGCTGTCGTAACGCAGCTGCCTCATTATCGTGCAGAGGGCACTCAAAACCATGTCATCGGCGGTTGCTTCCTGCGGTCCACAGTCACACGAAGGTGTAACCCTTCTCCCAATGCGGCATAAATACGCCAGATACGGTCCATGGCCAGTGAGAAAATGAAATAATTCCCTTGTTGATTTAAAGTACCTCATAGTTAACCGTTCCCTAACATCTAGCCGGTGCTGAAACGTTCTTCTTTCAGTATCTTCACCCTCGCATGGCTCTTGCCATCCCCCTTCTTTTATCTGATTTCTTGTCCCCTACTTGAACACGCATAATCTCCCTTGTCTTTCCATTTTCCCCCTTTTTAACCAAGAACAAAGCCCCATTATCACCAGCAAAGCCCCTCCTGGTGGCGTCCTATAGGCCCCTACCGAATGTACCAACATATTCCTTTGCACCCTTCTCACGGCCATGGCAGGCCCATCCCTCGTGAGCCTGTGTGCCCAGACTCTCGAACCATAGCCCACAATGGCTGTCAGTATATTATTGCGATAAAGTTTAATGGAATCTATTGTGCCCAATACCTGTAAGGTTATAGAGCACTTCTAAGGCTCTAAGTTCCACCTGCCTTCCAGGATGACACCTAAGTACCGCACCTCTCTGTGCTGAAGAACTGGTGAGCCCTCAATTCTCAAAGTCGGATTTCTTACTAGTTGCCCTTTTAGAAGAAGATAAGTGGATTTAGTGGGAGCAACGTTCATCTTCGTCTTCTGGCACCACTCTGTAGCAACTGCACAGCTCTTTCGATCTTTGGCTCTAAATCCTCGCGGCTGCGGCCACCGACCAAGCAGGAAGAGGTCTTTTGTGTAGGCTCTTACCCCTAGCACATCCCCACTCTGACGCATACTATCTAATAATGAATTCTTACGGTTGTCACAAAAAAGTGGCCCCAATACAGAGCTCTGGGCCGGCCGAAGTGGCCGAGCGGTTCTAGGCGCTACAGTCTGGAACCGCGCGACCGCTACGGTCGCAGGTTCGAATCCTGCCTCGGGCATGGATGTGTGTGATATCCTTAGGTTAGTTAGGTTTAAGTAGTTCTAAGTTCTAGAGGACTGATGACCTCAGCAGTTAAGTCCTATAGTGCTCAGAGCCATTTGAACCATTTGAACAGAGCTCTGGGGGCATCCCTTTGTCACTGTTTTCCTGACTCTCCCGCTAGGGCTTGTAGCCAGACCTTCTGTTCCTCGCAGTAGCCCCTCAGACAACCGTATAGCGGCCCTGGACACCCTTTCTCCGGCAGGCACAAGAAGAGTGAAGGCCACCGCAGGTGGTTGAAGGCGCTATTCATAACCGCCATGATGTGTGTGTGAATTCGTAAGGGACCCAACTGTTGGGGTCATCGATCCCTAGACTTCCACAACTTCTTAAACTAACTTATGCTAAGAACAACACACACACCCCTGCCTGAGGGAGGACTCGAACCTCCGACGGGAGGGCCGCGCAATCCGTGTCATGACGCCCTAGACAGCGCAGCCACTCCGCGCGGCAGGCCACTATGATGCCAACGATGTACTTGTACAGGGCGATTGCTTCAGACGCCGACCGCCAAGGCCTAAGGCCGAACTGCCTGTCACTCATCCCGCACAGTACCCAGTGTGCTACCAATCTATCAGCCAACAATTTTTCAAAGAGGTTTCCCAGAAGATGCGATGTGGTGCCTCAGTGTTCGGCAAACTTGAAACGGATGCTGATAGCCCTGCTACATCTTGCAAGACACAGTGTACTCCTCATGAAAATTTATAGTAGTATAATCAATATAATGGCACAGATGTTTGTAGGAAAATTAACATTGTCGGTTGGAATAGTTGTGCATAGTGTACATGTAATAGTATGAGACCCAGCATACCGAAAAATGCAGTCAAATGGTATCGAATTTGATGTCAGCAGTGCAATATATAACAAGACATCAACGATTCTTGTGGTAGAAGGTGGAACTTTGTACAAAGACAGTCGGCTGTGTGCGGTGTTAGTGTGTGCGTACGTGCCTTCATTGCAGATAGCAAACAGATGCCATTAGCCATATTGCGTGTTGTGCATATAAAGCACGACTGTGATAGTGCCATGCGGAAAGCAGTTATCATGTGATCGCCAGTAAATTGAACTGCTCAAGTATAGTGATTGGTGATTTCGTTATACTGGGTTCACGATATGGACGGAACGGAAAATATGGGCAAAGAAGAAGCTGCAACTTTTTCAACACGACTTTAACAAAATGCACCCCAAGATTCAGTGTACCATAGAATACCACTCTGGCTTTACACTCCCATTTTTAGATCTGGAAATTTCGTTACAGAACAGCAATGTTCACTTCAATATATTTAGGAAACCAACTACGACTAGTTTTATTATTCATTGCTCTTCAGTTCACCCATAGCAGCAAAAAATGGCAGCTCTTCGTGCTATGATTTACCGCGCGGCCAGAAGCCCTCTCTCAAAAGAAAATTACTAACTCGAGTTGGATACGATTAAATTCATAGCACATGCTAATGGCTACCAGCAAAATGTTGTTGATGTTCTTCATCAGCAAATGCAATCGAAAGGCGCTTCCAACGATCTGTACGGGATTACCCTGTAATCTACTAATAACGATAACTCTAAAAATTTTTTTGCAAGATCCCATGTGTAGGTGTTATATCGGACAGGATTGGCAAATGGCTTAGATAAGAGGGGGCTATACCCGCCTTCTACACCCCGCATAAGGTCGGGCACCTACTGAAGCACCACGAAGCCAGAGCAGACAATCGCTACGCACAATCGGGCGTCTATCGCATCCAGTGTAGTGAGTGCCCTTCCGCATACGTAAGCCAAACTGGCCGTTCCTTTAACATACGGTTCAGAGAGCATCAGGGTCTTAGCAATTACAGATCCGCTCTCACTAACCACCTGAAGGATCATAACCATTCCATTTCAAATACAAACACAAATGGCAGCAATGTACATACTCAATGTAAAGGCTCGGTTTTAAACGTTTCAGAAGAAAATCCGCACCATTTTCCCTGATCCGTCTGGCATTTTGAACGCGCAAACTGCGCTTAAGCACGCAGTCCTCCTGAATAACTTTTCTTTTCTGAAGCAATGTCAAGCCTCATTTGCTTCTCTTTCTGGTCCCTGATTACTGTACGCCGTACATGTATACTTCTTAATCGAGTCAGTGTTTTTTTTCATTATTTTTGTGGGCTTCAATAGGCTTAACGTATGTACGGTATCTGCCTGTTTTCTATAGTGAGGCACGCAAGGTCCGCCCAGTTCATTTTACATAGCTGTAAAATTGTCATCTCTTAATAAAAGTTGCATGATTTTCATTTTATCGTATGACCATGGATAATTAGAGTACTGTGGAATTATCTGTGCCATCACTAATTAAAAATTTACCTGTCTTTCATGATGAAAAATTCTTCTCAGGTCTTATCCAATGTAAGCCTCGACTAGTTTTCGACTGCTGGTTAGCAGTTTTAAACTGACCACACTTTTAATGCATCCTTTTAGTGCTACTACTGCTAGAAATTAATTGGCATATTACTTTCTGACAGAATAGACTGTAAGGTTTCGCTTCTTTCCTTGTTGATCAGTAACGAGAGCTTGTAAATAGGCGTGGCACATGTGTATGTTCTTTTAACTGATGACTGTGGCGCGTTGTTCCACGTTGCCACTTATATATCCCCATTAAATTTAAAATTTGCTTGCCACTCATGTAAAAGGAAAGCTTCATTGCGCTTTACGGTTTATATAATAGTTTCATATCGCACCTTCCACTCAGTTTTACCACAATTCTGTATCGACCTGTTCAATACGCTCCTTTACTACGGATAATGCACTTTTAACTTATTTCGTGTATTTGTCATGTATTTTGTTGTTTTTTTCTTCATTTTAAAGTAAACCACTAAATATAGATTGTGAATGGCCGGGCTTGTGGCCCCGCGTTTTCCTCTCCGTCAGTAGATGGCAGCACTTTTGCCACTCTGGTTTACCAATTTGTCTCCCCGTTCGCATCCGCTACTCCCTGTTCTGCGCTCACAGGCAGCACACCGCGCCTGGTACACGCGGCGCTCGGGGACCACAGTCCCTACACCGGCAGTCGTCCGTAGTACTGTCTGGTGCCACTTTCGCATTGACGTAGGTTTCACAGCACCTAGCCCGACCGGCGGTTTAGAATTTTTTTTAATTTTTAAAACTTTTTAGAATTTTTTTGTTTTGTTTTTATGTGTGTTGCAGCGTGTGAAAAGTATCTCCCATCTTTTTCTATTTACAGTACGACACCTGAAGATGGCCTTATAACAGTCTGAAACTGGTCGTGTGAAAATAAAGAAATTTACTACTGAAGTGGTATTTTCAATCTCTGCTATAATGCTCAGTTGCGGGTCTTCTTCCAACAGGATTGTCTGCAAACATTAACAGCTGAGAAACAACTTAAAATGGGGTAAAATGAACTTTACTAATAAGAAGAAGTTCAATTTATATCGGCCAAATAGATTCCAATATTATTGATATGGTCTGAGAACAAAGCAACATGTAAGAATGAACAGAAATTTTGAAGGTGGAAGTTTTAATATTTGGGCAGCCTTCTGCGCTGAAGGTAAATCACGCATTGGCTGGATGAACACAAGAATGAACTCTAACATGTACACTAACGAGCTAGAGGCAGAACTGATTAGAATGTAGGAGGACCTAGGGAACAAAAGTCTGATGCTTCAATAAGTTAACGCATCTGCGCATGTTTCTGCTGCAACAAAAAAGTGGTATAAAGATAAAGATATCGATATCTTGCCCTGACCTGCACGTATCCCAGATTTGAACCCCATGGAAACCCTTTGGGTGATATTTGCAAGGGGTGTCTGTCACAATGGAAGGCAATTTGAGGCCGTATGTGAGCTAAAAAGAGCGACACGAGAAAAGTGGGCGACGATTTCACTGCAAGAACAAAATCAATGCCGCAGAGAATTTTTTGGATAATTGGAAAGAACAGGTGTTGACCAAGGTACTAACAATGAAATAACACGATAGAACAGTGAGTGCCTTTATACCGATTTCCGTCCAGGAAACGCCTTATTTTATAACTCGAGTTATGAAAGAAACTATGTAATTCCGTCAAAATCGTTTGTATCTTACATGCATCTACTGCTTTCACAGTAAAATCGATACATTTATACAGATTTCCACTACTGCAGAAGAAAGGGCCATACTTGGACGCTAAATATGTAGAAATAAACATCCTAGTTCCTATTCATGTTTCTGAGTGCGCCAGGAACGATCTTATCCGCAAGCTTAAAACACGACAGAGGTAGCATAGCCCGGCGTCCTCCGCACATCCGCACTTGCTGTGTGTTTCTTTGCTGCGCAGTACACCTCACCAGTCTAGAGGAACTCTGCACGTACTAATCAAGTTGACGTGGCTCTTCATGACGAGGCCGGCCGGTGTGGCCGTGCGGTTCTAGGCGCTTCAGTCTGGAACCGCGTGACCATTACGGTCGCAGGTTCGAGTCCTGCCTCGGGCATGGATGTGTGTGATGTCCTTAGGTTAGTTGGGTTTAAGTAGTTCTAAGTTCTAGGGGACTGATGACCACAGATGTTAAGTCCCAAAGTGCTCAGAGCCATTTGTTTTTTCTTCATGATGGGGGCCTAAGACAACCGAATTAACAAGATCTCTCCACTTATGGGAACAGCACCTCCAGAAGATAGCTAGCAGCGGAGAACGCAAAGAAGAAGCAAGAAACAGATCCACAGTATCAGCTCTTTGGAACTCACGCCTATCCATCGCGACTGAAATCCAGAAAAAGCTTCCTACTTACAACAGCACCAATTTCAAGTTCAACAGAAGCCTTCCGAGATGAGCTGTGGAGAACGAAGTCTCCTCGAGGATTTTTTTTTTTTTTGTCAGCAGTCTACTGACTGGTTTGATGCGGCCCGCCACGAATTCCTTACCTGTGCTAACCTCTTCATCTCAGAGTAGCACTTGCAACCTACGTCCTCAATTATTTGCTTGACGTATTCCAATCTCTGTCTTCCTCTACAGTTTTTGCCCTCTACAGCTCCCTCTAGTACCATGGAAGTCATTCCCTCATGTCTTAGCAGATGTCCTATCATCCTGTCCCTTCTCCTTATCAGTGTTTTCCACATATTCCTTTCCTCTCCAATTCTGCGTAGAACCTCCTCATTCCTTACCTTATCAGTCCACCTAATTTTCAACATTCGTCTATAGCACCACATCTCAAATGCTTCGATTCTCTTCTGTTCCGGTTTTCCCACAGTCCATGTTTCACTACCATACAATGCTGTACTCCAGACGTACATCTTCAGAAATTTCTTCCTCAAATTAAGGCCGGTATTTGATATTAGTAGACTTCTCTTGGCCAGAAATGCCTTTTTTGCCATAGCGAGTCTGCTTTTGATGTCCTCCTTGCTCCGTCCGTCATTGGTTATCTTACTGCCTTAACTTCATTGACTTCGTGACCATCAATCCTGATGTTAAGTTTCTCGCTGTTCTCATTTCTACTACTTCTCATTGCCTTCGTCTTTCTCCCATTTACTCTCAAACCATACTGTGTACTCATTAGACTGTTCATTCCGTTCAGCAGATCTTTTAATTCTTCTTCACTTTCACTCAGGATAGCAATGTCATCAGCGAATCGTATCATTGATATCCTTTCACCTTGTATTTTAATTCCACTCCTGAACCTTTCTTTTATTTCCATCATTGCTTCCTCGATGTACAGATTGAAGAGTAGGGGCGAAAGGCTACAGCCTTGTTTTACACCCTTCTTAATACGAGCACTTCGTTCTTGATCGTCCACTCTTATTATTCCCTTTTGGTTGTTGTACATATTGTATATGACCCGTCTCTCCCTATAGCTTACCCCAACTTTTTTCAGAATCTCGAACAGCTTGCACCATTTTATATTGTCGAACGCTTTTTCCAGGTCGACAAATCCTATGAAAGTGTCTTGATTATTCTTTAGCATTGCTCCCATTATTAGCCGTAACGTCAGAATTGCCTCTCTCGTCCCTTTACTTTTCCTAATGCCAAACTGATCGTCACCTAGCGCATTCTCAATTTTCTTTTCCATTCTTCTGTATATTATTCTTGTAAGCAGATTCGATGCATGAGCTGTTAAGTTGATTGTGTGATAATTCTCGCACTTGTCAGCTTTTGCCGTCTTCGGAATTGTGTGGATGATGCTTTTCCGAAAGTCAGATGGTATATCGCCAGACTCATATATTCTACACACCAACGTGAATAGTCGTTTTGTTGCCGCTTCCCCCAATGATTTTAGAAATTCTGATGGAATGTTATCTATCCCTTCTGCCTTATTTGACCGTAAGTCCTCCAAAGCTCTTTTAAATTCCGATTCTAATACTGGATCCCCTATCTCTTATAAATCAACTCCTGTTTCTTCTTCTATCACATCAGACAAATCTTCACCCTCATAGAGGCTTTCAATGTATTCTGTCCACCTATCTGCTCTCTCCTCTGCATTTAACAGTGGAATTCCCGTTGCACTCTTAATGTTACCACCGTTTGTAACGTGAAACAGAAGGATGTTGTAGTAAAAAAGAAAGACTATACAGATTTATCATATAGGGTTAGAAAACGCAATTTCCTTAGCAAAAAGGTAAAATAAAAAAATGCAAAACGAAAGTATATCAAACAGCCCTTCAATACTTCGTCGAACTCATATAAAACATGCTTCCGTTATTCACAAACAGCTTCCGCATTTATCAATAATAACAAAAAACACTTGCCTGTGATCTTGATGAAGAACGTTCTACTGAGTAGAAAATGACAGTATACACACTCAACACACACACACACACACACACACATATATATATATATATATATATATATATATATATATATATATATATTCATTGTCAGTGTTTACAACGTACCACAGTAATATAGAAAAAATTGAAACGAACATTTTGATACAATACGCTTGTGGTCTATCAAGTCGGAAAACTACTTCAAACTGGCCTACGAAAAGTACCTAAGCTACAGCACACGCGCTTTGCGCGAAATTTTCAATATTCTCGTTATCTCTTCGCGCAAACTGTTAGTCATAGACGAGAAATAAATAGGGCCATTTTTATAGCAAAATTAACTTAGTTTAATTTTGTACTGAGACACTTTTTCGTTGGAGAGTGCGGTTTTCGAGTTATTAAAGAAAAATATACAAAAGTGATATTAAACGTGTTCTATCTCGGAAACCATTCGCCATAGGGCTTATGTTCATATGAAGTTTTTTGTTCAGAATCACTAATACTATTGCCTCTCGAAGATGTACCTTTCCTCCTGACTCACCCTGTATATACCTGCGTATGTATGTATATTGTCATTGCAAGTATGTATGTATATAAACTAAACTGCGTCCGAACAGGCCTTGAAAGGCCCAACGGTATCGACCGGCCGCCGTGTCATCCTCACCCACAGGCGTCATTGGATGCGGATAACCACGAAAGAAATGGTTTATAAGGTGCTTGTTCGCCCGATTCTTGAGTATTATTCATCTATCTGGGATCCCCGTCAGGTAGTACTGATAGAGAAGACCCAACGAAGAGCGGCGCGTTTCGTAACGGTATCATTTAACTGGCAAGAGAGCGTTACGGAGACGCTAAATAAATTCCGCTGGCAGACGCTACAAGAGAGGCGTTGTACATCACGCGGAGATTTACTATTGAAATTTCGGGACAGCACTTTTCAGGAGTAGATGGACAACATATTACTTACCCCCACTTACATCTCGCGTATTGATCATGAGGAGAAAACTCGAGAAATTAGACCCCATACAGAGGTTTACCGACAATCATTCTTCCCACGCACTACTCGCGAATGGAACAGGGTTGGAGGGATCAGCTAGTGGTACAGAAAATACTCTCTGCCACACACCATTAGGTGGCTTGGGGAGTATGATGTAGATGTAGATGTAGATATGGAGGGGCATGTGGTCAGCAAACCGCGCTCCCAGCCGTATGTCAGTTTGTCAGTTTACAAGACCGGAGCCGCTACTTCTCAATCAAGTAGCTCCTCAGTTTGCCTTTGAACGGCTGAGTGCACCCCGCCTGCCAACAGCGCTTGGCAGACCGGATAGTCACCCATCCAATTGCTAGCCCAGCCCGACAGCGCTTAACTTCGGTTATCTGACGGGAAACGGTGTTACCACCGCTGTTGTGTATACATTGTGATCAAAAGTATCCAGACACCCCCAAAACAATACGTTTTTCATATTAGGTGGATCGTACTGCTACCTAGAGCCAGGTATTCCGTATCAGCGACCTCAGTACTCATTAGACATCGTGAGAGAGCAGAATGGGGCGCTCCGCGGAACACGGACTTCTAATGTAGTCAGGTGATTGGGTGTCGTGTCATGCGTCTGTACGCGAGATTTCCACACTCCTAAACAACTACTGTTTCCGATGTGATAGTGAAGTGGAAACATGAAGGGACACGCACGGCACAAAAGCGTACAGACCGACCTCGTCTGTTGGCTGACAGAGACCGCCGACAGTTGAAGAAGGTCGTTATGTGAAATAGGCAGACATCTATCCAGACAATCACACAGGAATTCCAAACTGCACCAGGATCCACAGCAAGTACTACGACTCTTAGGCGGGAGGTGAAAAATTTTGGCTTTCATGGTCCAGCAACTGCTCATAAGCCACACGTCACGCCACTAAATGCCAAACGACGCCTCGCTTGGTGTAAGGATCGTAAAGATTGGACGATTGAACATTAGAAAAAACATTGTGTGGAGTGACGAATCACGGTGTGGCGATCCGATGGCAGGGTGTGGGTGTGACGAATGCTCGGTGAAAGTCATCTACCAGCATGTGTAGTGCCAACAGTAAAAGTCGGAAGCGGTGGTGTTATGGTGTGGTTGTGTTTTCCATGGAGGGGGCTTGCACTCCTCGTTGTTTTGCGTAGCACTATCAAAGCACAGGCCTTCATTGATGTTTTGAGCACTTTCTTGCTTACCACTGTCGAAGAGCAATTGGGGGATGGCGATTGCATCTTTCAACACGATGGAGAACCTGTTGATAATGCACGGCGTGTGGCGGAGTTGTTAGGCGACAATAACATCCCTGTAATCGACTGGCCTGCACAGAGACCTGACCTGAATCCTACAGAACACCTTTGGGATGTTTTGGAACGCCGACTTCGTGCCAGGCCTCACCGGCCGACATCGATATCTCTCCTCAGTGCAGTACTCCGTGAAGAATGGGCTGCCATTCCCCAAGAAACCTTCCATCACCTGATTGAACGTATGGCTGAGAGAGTGGAAGCTGTCGTCAAGGCTAGGGGTGGGCCAATGCAATATTGCATTCCAGCATTATATATATATATATATATATATATATGTGTGTGTGTGTGTGTGTGTGTGTGAGAGAGAGAGAGAGAGAGAGAGAGAGAGAGAGAGAGAAGAGTAAGTGTGTGTGTATTATCATTACAAGTATATATATATATATATATATATATATATATATATATATATATATATACGTGTGTGTGTGTGTGTGTGTGTGTGTGTTTGTTCATGTAAATCGTATTTGCATCAAAAGTGATTTCTTTGGTTACGTAAGGCCGCAGAAGTTACGTGATCATCTAATTTTTATTACTTATAAAATGCAATTTAAATTCTGGACGCGTATAAAATACACAATGCACTAACACTGAATGATGTGCGGTTTTAATTATGTGGAAAAGATACTACCAAACACACAAACAAAACAAAGAGAGGTCGTCGGATCCCAGTCTCTCTCTCTCTGTTACACATTCTTTCCACACCTTGCTACTAGTACTAGGGTAATCCTGCTGTTTATTTCATTTATGTAGCGTACTAAGCCTACGCAGCTGTAGCGGCCACAAGTATTTCACTGACGTCACGTCGTCCGGGCCCGCTGACACAGTGGGAGCGCCGTCGTTTCCAGGCAGGGCCGCGACAGGACGTGTTTGGCGGGTGGCCGGCAGCTGGGTCCGGGTCCGGGTCCGGGTGTGGGTCCCGGGCTGCGGCGGCGGCGGCACACAGATCGAAGCCCGCGGCGGGCGGCGCTTTGTGCTGCATAATGAAGCTGCAATTACGGCCGCGGCCTTTGGCGCTGCGCTGTTGACCCGTGGCGCCGGCAAACACGCCCTACCTGCTCGCCGCCCGCCGCTCGCTGCTCGACGCCTTTGTGCGAACGGCCGCGCGCCGGCGACACCGTCTCAGCCCAGAGACGACGAATGAATCAGTCATACCGACCGTAAGTCTCCAGCAATACAGTGTCAGAAACTGTTGCAGGTCGATAGCTCCACTTACAAGCTTGCAGGGCAAGGTGTCCTTAAAAGAGCACTCTGGTCGCTGTAAAACTGTTACCAGGCGGTCAAGTGGTGCTCCAAGACTTAAGTCATGCAACGAACTCGTATGTATGTGTCATTCAGTTGTTAGGATTACGTGCAGTAATGTGGGTCGACCATGAGCCGTCACAGAACGGCAAAAAAAAAAAAAACTATCATGCTTGGAGATAAACTTGACCATAGCGTAAATGAAGTTGCCGATTTGTTAGTGTAGCTACACGGACTCTCCAACGCATCTGCACTGAGGTGACAGAAGTCATGGGATACGATATGCATAGTTACAGACAGCGGTACTCTCTTCGAGACAAGATATAAAAGGGCTGTGCATTGACGGAGCTGTCATTTGTACTCAGATGATTCATATGAAACGATTTCCGACACGATTATGGCCACACAACGAGATTAACAAACTTTGAACACGAACAACGCAGCGGTCGACGGCCTTCACATAACGATCGAAAGCAACGAGACTGCGAAGAGTTGTGAGCGCTAAGAGACAAGCAACACTGCGTGAAATAACCGCTGAAATAAATGATAAATGTAGGACGTACTTTGACCTAATCCGTTAGGATAGTGCGGCGAAATTTGGTGTTAATGAGCTATGGCAGCAACGACCGATGGGTGTGGCTTTGCTAACAGCAGGACAGCGCCTGTCCTGGACCTGACCATATCGGTTTGACAGTGGCGTGGTGACATAAGTGCCGTTTTCAGTTGCTAAGAGCAAGGACTCGAGTGTGGCTCAGATCCCGCGTAGCCATAGACCCAAGTTGTCAATAAAGCATTGTGGAAGCTGGTGGTGGCCCTATAATGGTGTGGGCTGCGTTTACATGGAATGGACAGGGTCTTCTGGTCCAACCGAACCGATCACCGACTGCAAACGATTATTTTCGGCTGCTTGGAGACCATTCGCAACCGTTCATAGGCTTCATGTCCCCAAACAACGCTGTTATGTCACCGTTCCGCAGTCGTTTGCGATTGGTTTAAAGAACATTCTGGACTATTCGAGTCAATGATTTATCCACCCAGATCGCCCGACGTGAATTCCATCGAATGTTCATGGGTCGTAACTGCGAGGTCCGTTCGTGTACAAAATCCTGCACCGGCAACACTTTCGCAATATTGGACGGCTACTGAGGCAGCGTGACTCAATATTTCTGGATCGTACTTCCAACGCCTAGTTGAGTCGATGCTACGTCGAGCTGCTGCACGACGCCGGAAAAAATGAGGTCCGACACGATATTAGGAGGTATGACATGACTTTTGTCACCTCAGTATACAAAGAACGCGGCAATGTAAGACAGCGTAACAACATTGGTGGCAAAACGATCCTAACCAACAGGCACAGGAGTGAAACTTCCTGGCAGATTAAAACTGTGTGCCGGACCGAGACTCGAACTCGGGACCTTTGCCTTTCGCGGGCAGGTGCTCTACCATTGAGCTACCCAGGCATGACTCACGCCCCGTCCTCACAGCTTTACTTCTGCCAGTACCTCGTCTCCTACCTTCCAAACTTTACAGAAGCTCTCCTGCGAACCATGCAGAACTAGCACTCCTGAAAGAAAGGATATTGCGGAGACAGGAGTATCACGCCTTCTCAGACAATCTTCTCAAACTCGACAACAATTGCCGCTGTAAGTAAATGCAGGCATATCTCAACCAATTTCCTAGTGAACCAGTGAACACTGCAAAGGGAATTGCATGCAGCGGACATCAGGACTCGCGTACCTCACAGCGGCAAATAATGCTGCACATCTTCAGTGCGTCAAACACAGAAACAAGAGAGTATCTGCCTGGAGACGCTAGTCGTGGCTTTGTGCATTTTCAAATAATGCGAGGCATCGAATGCATCGACGTCCCAATGAGGTGATAAACGTGTAGTGAGTTCTGTAACATTTTGATGATGTTTTTCATGGCATGGCCTGGGCCACTCACTCAGGCTACAGTGAGTGTGAAACGTAATGTTTATTTCTACATACTCGTTGTCCAAGTGTGGTGCTTTCTTCATCTTCACGGTGAGTTCGCTGTGGTCACTTCTGTCTTCCAAGATGGCTATAGGCTTATTCACACAGCTGCATCCAAACGTTCCTGCTTTGAGAAACACTTACGCACTCTATCACAACCCGACTTTCCCTTTAGTCGCCTGATCTTAGTCGTTATTCTGGAGTATTTGGAACAGCGGGATAAAGTGGTAAATAACATTCGAGCAAGTTGGTAGTGCTACAGGATTTGAGGAGCCTAGTACCAAAGACGGCCAAGTCCATTTCTTCGAATTCCTGATATCGGTGTTTTCTTATAGTATTTTCCGCACTGAAACGTATGGTAGCCTCACTGAGTGTCAGAAACGGACGAAAATGGTTTAAAAAGCTATATAAAAGTGTGGCTTTGCTTCAAAAAAGGCCAATCCCAAGCCGGTGTTGTTTCGAAAGTGGAAACTCCACCAGTAGCCAATCATGACACAGGACACGGTACTTGACACCCATCTTGTTCTGTTTACTTTGCTGTTTACTTTGCGTGGTCTGTGTGTGTGTGTGTGTGTGTGTGTGTGTGTGTGTGTGTGTGTGTGTGTGTGTGTGTGTGTGTTTTTTATCGCTATTTATTATTGTGCTTTTGTTCAATTTCTAATTGATTTCCCCTCTTGAAAATGGAAATCAACGTGTCAGAACATCCTCCAAATGAGGCACGCAAAAGAAAGATATTCAAAGCTGAATAGAAAAGCTGCAAAGAACAGTTATCAAGGTAAGAGAGATTACCTCACCTTGTTTACTTTTTTATGTGATATCTATTCGAATCTTTTGAGTGTTTAACTAAAATGTGGTCTAGTGCCCCTTAAAACCATGACATGAAACAAAACGTAAAAATTCCTTACTGGACGACCACTGCTAGATCAACGCCTTACCTACTCGTCCCACGCACTCGGTATCCAATCTACTGGGACTTGGACTACCCTTGGTTCCCTCTTGGAATTAGCTCTCCACCTGATCAGAAAGGAAACAACACATAACAAAGTTAAGGCTGCGATGACTCTTGGCACAGAGGTGCTCAAAATGATCGTTATTGCCATTGCCTTTCCCTATACTGAGCGACATGTTGCCCAAGCTGTTTGGCTGACATGCGCCCCTCTTGCTCTAAACTGAACTGGTTTACGGTTCTCAACAGACCTGGCTCCAGAGTTTGATTTAACAAGGTCAGATTCTGCCTTGGCAAAAACTCTAAAGTGGCTTCTGGCCAGTACAGATGTGGCTGCGTAACATTCAATTGCGTGACTCCTGAAACTGACGTTGGCAGGTGGAAGATTGGTGCTATTATGTTATACTCAGTACCATTGATTAAAAGTCCGCTCCCCTCGAGCTCTATACGTTTCGCTTCTGCAAATACTCTCCACTCAAAACAACTTGCTACTACTATCAAATTCTCGTAGATGGAGAAGATCCAATGCATCCTGACCCGTTGCAAGCTCAATTTTGGCTCCACGATGTCCCTTGGACAGTCTATTCCTTTCCCCCTGGATAAAAATAACTGCACCGTGCACGTGCCCCGTACTTGTAGCTTCACAGATTTTCCTCCAACATTCACTATTTTTGAGCCAAACTCAACACCGATTGTGTGACTACTTTCATTCTTAAATTACATTATTTGAACTGGTGCAATAAACACGACTTTTCTGATCCAGCACTGTCGATAACAAAAAATTTAAACAGGTAATCGTACAACACTGACATCGTTCAACACATGTTTATTACGGTTTTTACTCGAAATTTACTCCGACGCATTTATTTCTCCAGAACTGCGTTTGATTTCTCCTCCAACAACACTTCACATACGTCAGACGCTACAGTTCCCTTTTCAGTGACCTGAGGAGAGGGATCACCATCACCCTTCCTGCCTCTACAAAAGTACTGCTGCCCCAGCAGGCTATATTCGAAAATACATACAACATATGAAAATAAAATGCCTAATTATTCTGCGCAAACCCAATGATACATGAAGCGAAAAAAAAATACAAATACTCTACTACTTTCTGGATCGCAAAGCATACGGTACTTCATGCTGTATTCTATCTTCCTGGTTTTCTCTGTGCTTAGCACCTCCCTTTCCAGAGTCTTTGTATTCGCCTTTTATACCCGTTTCCAAACATCCCGAATTGTCCTTGCGAACAGACGTACAGATTCACCGGTCCTTCCTTTCTGTAGCCTCACCAAATCAAACGGTGACAGCAGTTTTCGCCCGTACGCTACCTCATATGGAGACAACACAGTATTTGTATGGACTTTTGCACTGTATGCGCATACAATATGCTTCAAATACTCGTCCCACTGATGGTGACGAGAATCCACATAAAAACTCAGCATCTTCCTGATTGTCCTGTGCACCCGTTCTGTCCTTCCGTTGGCCTGTGGATGCAACGCGCTCTCATCAACTTCTTTACGTTGAACAATTCACGCAGTTCCTTCATTATATCCGACATGAAGTTGGTCCCTTGGTCAGTAATTATTGTCTACCGTACACCAAACTTCAAAATCCAGTTGTTTACTAACGCTTGCGTGACCACTGCTGCCTGTTGATTTGGCATAGCGACCATCTCCACATACCTCGAAATGGTCTATTATTATCAGAACAAATCTGATCCCCGATAGCGTTCACCTAAAAGGTCCTAAGACATCAATCCCCAGCAAAGAAAATGGACATGTCGCTTCCGGTAATCGTTGTAGCTGTACCTGTTTCCGACTCAAATCTGCTCTCTGCACACATGGTATACAATTCTTGACATACTGATCCACATCTACATTCCTCCCTCTCCACCAATACCTCTCCGCCACTCTCCTTTTCGTCGCTCTACAACCTCCATGACCAGATAACACGTGATCATGAGATTCCTTTAAAACCTCATCCCTCAACTTCGCTGGCACTACTACCCTTGGCCCTAACTTCGTTACCCTGCACAGAAGACCGTCGTACATATTAAATTATGGCTGTGTCCAAAAAAATGGCTCTGAGCACTATGGGACTTAACTTCTAAGGTCATCAGTCCCCTAGAACTTAGAACTACTTAAACCTAACTAACCTAAGCACATCACACACATCCATGCCCGAGGCCGGATTCGAACCTGCGACCGTAGCGGTCACGCGGGTCGAGACTGTAGCGCCTTTAACCGCTTGGCCACACCGGCCGATGGCTGTGTCCGATACAATTTACAATTGTCCGCGTCCTGTAATTCTTGCCATACCGCTAGGTCACCACCTATGACTTCCACTTTTGCCACCTTCCTACTTAGTGCATCCGCATTACCGTGCTTCTTCCCAGGCTTGTGCACCAACTCGTAGTCGAATTCACTAAGCCTCACAACCCATCTAGCGAGTCTAGTGGACGAATCCTTCAACCTCAACAACCACTTCAATGCAGCATGACCTGTCACTACCCGAAATCTTCTCCCATATAAATAACATTTAAAATGTGTGATTCCATAGATTACGCTAGGCATCTCCCTCTCTGTTGTTGAGTAATGCCTCTTTGGTGCATTCAACTGCCTAGACGCATAGGCTACAGGATTTTTTTTTCCCATCAATTTCCTAAGAACACACCCAAATGCTTGATTCGATGAATCGCATGCTAGTATAAACTCCTTTTCAAAATCTGGAAACACAAGAACAGGACTTGATGTTAACACTTCTTTCAGTTTGTCAAACGCTGTCTGGCACTCTTCTGTCCACTCAAATTTCACACCCTTCCGTAACAATCGCGTCAACGGCTGTGCTAAATCTGTAAAACCGTTCAAGAACTTTCGATAGAAATTGCAAATTCCGATGAATGACTGCACTTCCTTAACTGTTTTCGGTTCCCGAAAATCCCTTACAGATTGTACCAACCTCGGATCTGTTCGCACTCCGTCCTTACTGATAATATGACCCAAATATTTTACTTCCTCTAATGCAAAATGACACTTCTCCAAGCTCAACGTCAAACGAGCTGCTCTTAACCTCATAAAGACTTCCCTTAACCGCTGTCTATGTTGCTCCATACTACTTGAAAACACTATAATGTCATCCAAATAGACAAGAAACTGCCGTGGTTTCAAACCCCTCAAGACACTGTCTAGAAACCTCTGAAACGTTGCCGGAGCGTTTTTCAAACCGAATGGCATTCTAATGTACTGGTAATGGCCTCCAGGAGTAGAGAAAGCAGTTTTTAGACGATCCTCTGGAGCCACCTCTAACTGATGGTAACCACTTGTCACATCCATCGTAGAAAAGTACTGGCACTGTCCTAAGTGATCCAAAGTCTCCGATATGTTTGGAATGGGATATGCGTCCGTTACTGTCTTATTATCGAAGTATCGGTAGTCACAACAGAACCTGTATTTCTTAGTTCCATCCATAGATTTTTAGGCGCAACGACAATGCCCGCTCCCCAGCAACTATTACTATGTTCTATAATACCGTCCGCAAGCTTCTGATCAATGAAATCCTCCACAATCGGCTGCAACTATCTCGTTATCCTGTATGGTTGCACTGTATGCGCATACAATATGCTTCAAATACTCGTCCCACTGATGGTGACGAGAATCCACATAAAAACTCAGCATCTTCCTGATTGTCCTGTGCACCCGTTCTGTCCTTCCGTTGGCCTGTGGATGCAACGCGCTCTCATCAACTTCTTTACGGTACACAGGTGCTTCATTCCCTGTTGGTATCCTATGTTGAACTAATGGAGTTGCTGGTAACGGCCCTTGTGGAAAAAACGAATCCTTAAATTCCCACAATAATTCTTCCATATGCTCTCTTTCTCCCTCTTTCAAATCCTTCATTTTGTCACGCAATGCGGTTCTATCGGCAGTTATTGGTTGATCGCTTCGCCTACCTCTCAAACACCAGTCTTCATCATCTGGTACAACCAAATTTGCTACTAAAACTCCTTTCCTCAAATTCGCGTCTACAGCGCTAAAATTACCCACGTTCGCGGGAACTACTCGCCCGTCGTTTCCCTCCTGTACGTGTACAACACTACGTTTCACAAAACAACCCAATAGACCCAAATCTTCATTATCCTGCTATGGTTCAATAACACATACTGTACCCACAAGTAGATTTGACTCCGCACTTACCCAAAGCGACTTCCCGGTGCCACTAGACAAACAGTCATGTGAATTAAGCCTTAATGCTAATGTACGCGGTTCAATTGATTTGTTAATTACGTTGAACGCCCCTCGCGACAGTTCCGTACTGACAACAGTATCCCCTAGCTGAAATAACATTCCACCCAGCTCCACAGTTCGTTGTCCAAGGTCAATTTTGGCATGATGTTGATGCAAGAAATCTACTCCCAGGATCATATCGTAGCCCTCGCTTACCCATGGTACTACCTCCATGTATGCATTAAATCGGACTTTCTCTATTCGAAAGTCAACTGTCACCGACCCCAAAGGCGTGACCTCTTTATCCCCCACCTCCACGCAACCTATAACATGGTGGGTCTAGCTTCCTTCGTCCCATTATATTCCTAGTAGCCACTGACACTTGCGCCCCTGTTTTTTAGTTCCTATCGATCCTACCACTGAACATTCCACCTCTGCACACGTATTCGTAGCATTGAAATTAAACGGCAGCTCCCTTAGGTGGGTCTTGGTCTCCCTCTGCCGTTTAACGCTTGTCCACCTCTCCTATCTCCACTTCTCCATCCTCCCCGCTGCCGATTTCCACCCCTTCCTTTATTCCTCGGTGGCTGGGTACATTGCGTCTTCACATGACCCACACGACCACACTTAAAACATTTCACATCCGCTGTAAACACTGTTTGCCTCTCGCGTACCCCTGTTGCCATGTCTATTTCCTCACATTGAATTGCCAGCTGAATGGCCGAATACAAATCTTTCTGAGTCCCTTCACGCACTTTCCGTGACATATGCGCCGGAAACCCTATCAAAAATACATCAAGTGCCCTTTGCTCGGCCTCCTGCAATAGAATACTATTCGCTTCATCACTCTGACCCAACTCGTAAGTATACTCATTAATTTCCCTTATCCTGTCCGCAAATTTCTCCATCGTCTCTCCCTGTCTCTTTGACATTGTACTTAACCTCTCTCTAAAGTACTGAGCGCTATTCTGTTTTTTGTACCTTTATAAAAGCCCTTCCTTTAACTACCTAAACTGTCCTGCCTTCTTTAAGGCCTCAGAACACCTTACATATGTTTTCGCTTCGCCCATTAATCCAATCTTGGCTATATGTAACAATTGCTCATCAGATCAACCATTCATCACCGCTGAAGTCTCCTCCACAAACGAACGCACGTCCTCAGATGCCTTGCCAGAAAACTGAATAATCAAACTCGCGGCAGCTGGATCAATCTCCTGAACCCTAGGCAATAACGACTGATCACATGCGGTTTCCCACTCACTTCTAGACGTTAATTCATTTCTCAACTGCGTATTGTCCGCTGTCAATTGTGCTACTTTTTCCACCAAAATCCGTACCGCTTCTGGTTCCGACACACCTCGCATCCATGACTCTGCCACTATGTTTCTTTCGTTCCCAGTTAGTCCCGAAACCAAAACATTTAAGTAAAAGAATAACCCAACTTCCTACAGCTCAGTATCATCATACTCAGTAACATCATACTCAAACCAAAAGTAATTAAATGCCACAAAAAAAATTAATAAATCTTACTGCCCCAAATACACTAACATTTATTCTGACAAAAAAATAATATACCAACACAAAACATCTAAAATGAGGCTCCTGGCAGGCCATACTCAAAACACGAACAAGAAAGAAAACGTCCAACACTCAAAAGAAAACTGGCCAAAACTCACCACATCTTGTGACCGTAATTCAGGCGGTGAGCTCGAACGATGTACGGAATACACGACGTCCGCTATTCAGACACCAAATGTAGTGGCAAGTTCTGCCACCGAGTGTATCAGGTTGACCAAATGTAGCAGAAAGAGGTAGAAGGCACCGTATTAAGACTCATCCGACCTTTCCAAGTGATTTATTGTTTCCAACTACAGTGCCGTGTTCCCGTCAGTCTGTGGCACAGGTCCCCGCAATGCTGAGGAAAGACCCCAGTGGCCCGCGCAATGCAATGCTATGTTGAGCCAGCCTCGGCCAGCTGCGGAGTTCCGATGGCGTCAGGATGCGCCGGCTGCCGACTCAGCTGTCCCTGTCCTTGCTGCCTCAGCGCTGCTCCGAGGAGCATCCGAGCGGCCCGCTGACAACTGCAAGATGGTCCGCGCCGTGTTCCATCGCCAGCGTGGCTTAGGTCGTGGCGACAACAAGCGCCCCTGATACGCAGCCAAAGATGCGACACTCGCCCCTGATGTCACCGGTGCATGTTGGAGCCCAGAAGACTGCCTGTGACAGTGAGCCAAAGAGTGGCCCGCCACTGGCTGGCTGCCTATGGACCCCGCGTCGGCCTCAGAGGGTCGAACCAACAACCCGCCATGAACTGGGACGCTGGCGCCTTATCTGTTGCGGCGTGTAGCCCCGTGGTGTGACATACTTACTTTCCGTATCCGGAAGTAGACTTCAGACTTCCAAAAATCAGCAGCCAATATGGCCTTGTCATTTGCCTCCCATAAGTCATTCATTGTGCAGGGCTGGTCTAAATATGGTCAGATAACGTGGTGTTGAGGATCCTGGACAGAACCACACAGA
Organism: Schistocerca cancellata; assembly: GCF_023864275.1. Taxonomy (NCBI): domain Eukaryota; kingdom Metazoa; phylum Arthropoda; class Insecta; order Orthoptera; family Acrididae; genus Schistocerca; species Schistocerca cancellata. The sequence continues at coordinate 384,948,106 of NC_064626.1, read as the reverse complement.
CAGAGAGTGTTCTCATTCTCTTTTAGGGTCCGCCGCCCGTGGTCTCGCGGTAGCGTTCTTGCTTCCCGAGCACGGGGTCCCGGGTTCGATTCCCGGCGGGGTCAGGGATTTTCACCTGCCTCGAGATGACTGGGTGTTTGTGTTGTCCTCATCATTTCATCATCATCCAGGAAAGTGGCGAAATTGGACTGAGCAAAGATTGGGTAATTGTACGAGCGCTGATAACCACGCAGTTGAGCGCCCCACAAACCAAACATCATCATCATTCTCTTTTAGGAAACCCCCATTGCTGCAGGTTCGTCTTGCACTTTGGCACTTCTACCCTCATACGGTTTAGGGTTCTCCAGACTGTGTATGGTAGGTCTCCACCAGGCGCCAGTTCTTCTTTTCATCTCTGTGAGGGTTTCTCAGGTCGATCTCTCACCTTTTCAAACGATTCTCTGCAGCCGACCCTTCCAGGGCTCGGGTACGTGACAGGAAACTCTTCCTCGAACAAAGCCGTCGGTCAGCAGGCTGATGTCCATATAAAGGGTGACGCATGTCCTTTCCTTGCTTGGTTTTTTCGGCTTCGGCAGCGATGACACGTTGTATGCTGGGCGGTGCGATCCCCATGATTAAGTACATCTTGTGCACTGGGGTTGGCCTCAAGCATCCGGTAACAATCCGTGTCATTTCATTCAGCGCAAAATCAACTTTTCTCGCGTGTGTTGATGCAGACCATACTGGAGCGGCGTATTCCGCGGCTGACACACTGAGCACAAGGGCTGAAGTTCTTAGGACTTTTGGGTTTGCACCCCAGGATCCGCTGGTTAGTTTCCTGATGATGTTGTTTCTAGTTGAGACTTTTTCCCTTGTGGCATTACAATGATGTTTATAGGTCAATGTGTGATCCAACGTGACACCAAGATATTTGGGCGTTTTACAATGCTCGAGACGTTCACCTCTCCATATTACATTTAATTAACGATTTGCCTCCCTGTTCTTTAAATGGAATGCACAGACCTGCGTCTTGGAAGGTTTCAGCATTAGGTGGTTTGCCTCATAATACTGGGAGAGAGCTTCCAAGGTACTGGTCAATTTCTCCTCTACATCCATAAAGTTGTTACCTTGGGCTGCAACTGCAGTGTCATCGGCATACATAAATTGGCGTGTGATGTTTGGCACTGGTTGGTCATTTGTATATATATTATACAGAGCTGGGGCGAGGACGCTTCCCTGAGGTAGGCCATTCCTCTGATGTCTCCACCTGCTCTTCTTGCCCTGGAGACAGACGAAAAATCTCCTATTATGCAGGAAAGTACCTATCAGTGATGTTAAAAGTGGTGTGACATGCCCCGCCGTGAATGAATCTCGTTAGGAACCCACACCTATTTATACGCGGCTGTATGCTTCTGTTTTGCCATATGCGCCGCTTCACATCACATAACATGCTAGATTGGCCAGTGGGCCCCTTCTGCCTGTGATGTGCGACATGCAAAACCGCTACGTATACTATTTCAGCAATCTGACGGCTTTGTGGCCTCTATTCTACTTCGCAGCTGTTGTTAAGCGTAACTCACTGCAATCCGCTCCGCACCTGGCTGTAACTTGTGCTCATAATATTGCGCAAAACTAACTTTCCCTATCCTAAACGGTGGTGCTGCAACAATAGTTATACATGTCTAGTAGCCAGTAAACAACACGATCTAAGACCTCAACCGCAAGAAGCAGGTGATATACTGTAAATAAAACACTCTAATTACGTCTGCAACTGAAACAGAGGAACAAAAACATCGCATTATGTAACGCTGGAAGCCTTCTGTTAGAAACGTATTTCATGTTGTCTATAATTATGTGGGCTACAAGTCACAAGCATGGCTAACTGCTATCGTCTTCAGGGGTGCCCACATATCTGGTTGTACACCGAAGCATATCTGCACAGTGTACTTTGAAGGCAGAGCCCTGCAGAACAGCCAGGAGGCTAGGCTGTTGGGATTTGGGTATGCATGGCCCATGCGGATGCGGAAGAACACACACTAATTTTCGCTATCTCTGGCACTGGACACTTGCTCTTGCCCTGCACAGCTAACTACTCCCAAGTGTTAAATTCAGATGACATAAGTTTGTGTATTACCGACATGGGCACATATAAGCTGCAGTATTCCGTATTTCCGGCGAGAGTGTTGCTTGCTAGCGTTGCATTGGTATAATTCTATATTACACGATTTTCAACTTTCCTGATGTGTTCTCACCTGCATTCTCACCTCTTGCATTCGTAAGTCAAAATTTTGTAAAAAAGGACAGGGGAATATTTTCAAGGCATTAGTGCTGTAGTCATATTGGTTATGCACTCAGGTTAAAGTCTGACAGGTAGTAGCAGTTTTCAAGTCATGACGTCACACTTCCAAGAATTTACCGATGGCTGTTATCGTTCATTAGACTCGAAACAGCTACTGCATAGTGATATCAGCAGAAAGAGTATGATACCTTTTGCAAATAGAATTGACTATGAGAAAGATCGATGTGCAATAGGTGTTATGTTTGTTGGTTGCTGCCAAGAACAAACATGCAAATCAGTTTCTCATTTAAAAAATAATTCAAATGATTTTGTATGTCACGTTTTACGGTGCGTGAGACGTCGGTCCACGATTTCAGTTCGGAAATGAAACATCAATTAGACCAGTGGATGGAACTGCGCTGTCCTGTACGAAAAAGTTGAAGCCGATTTCATGTGCCTGAAAATGTTGATCATTCTTTGAGGAATTCTTCTTATTGCTTATGTTGCAAAGGATAAAACAGCAGTTGGCGAATATACACAACGTTTCTGACCCAGTTTGGTACGAAATGTCGTTTGTACTTTTCTGGACAGGCAAAGGAAAAAAAAATCGCCTTGATCGAGACAAGGCACATGGATACAGATGTGCATTGGAAATAGAAAACTGAGAGATTCGGAGTACAGACTGTTGGTCTACGAGTATCTATTCTCATATCTGAATAGAGGTATGCTTGGAAAGCGTTTTGAATCCAATGTATAGTTTACGGCAGCTGTAGTAATTATTTCGCATACCTTCTAGGACAGCGTGTCGGGAATGAAATCTACGCACCGGAATAACAACAGTAAAAGTGATTTAATCTTGAAAGGAGTATGTGTAACGGTATGTGAATTTCTGTCTAAAACCATGTGGCATTTGTCTACGACGCCGGGAAACTTTCACCTTGACTTCGTGTGTCAGATATTGGAACAATGGATGGGTGCACTGAGAACGTATCGGTGTCCTATGTATGTGATGACTATTATACGTCGATATGCTGCAAATTATTGTGAAGTGCATGGCAGAAGGTGCTTTCCCCTGTGCTGTGCATCGTGGTACCACCCTGTTACAAGAAGAGCGGGACATATAATTGTTCAAATGACACTATGGTCGCGGTAATTAACTTGATCCTGTGACAGAAACCAGTATGGGAGTGATACATAGGGAGCTGTAGGATATTTCTAGATTCGTCGCATAATTATAGCTTCTGAAACTTTGTAAGTACTCTTTCACCGGATGGTAATGTCTTCAAGCGTCTATCAGTTCAGGATTTGAAGCATTTCTGTGACATTCTTCCATGAGTCAAAAACCTGTGAGCATTCGTGATGCCCTTCTTCGTGTATGTTCATTACTGTTATTTGGAATGGGTCCCTAATACTTGAGCACTACTCCAGGATAGGTCACACCAACGTTTTATAAGAAATCACCTTTGTAGAGTGACTGTATGTTCTCACTATGCTACCATGTAACCGAAGTCCGTCGCTTACTTTACATATAACTGGGGCTATGTATTCATTCCATTTCACATTCCCAAAAATTGTTACTCCCAGGAGTGAGCATTGTTTGATTGATTTCAGTTGTAGCTCGTTCATATTGTGATCATAGGACACTGCTTTTTTGTCTTTTTTCAAATGGACAATTTTACAGTTTTTGCACTTAAAGCAAGAAAGTAAGTTGCCAATGTTTACATTACTTTGAAATCTTATCAAGATCTACCTGGATATTTGTGCAGCTTTCTTTAGATTCTGATTTAACTGCACACATCAAAAAAAGTTTTGTATCATCCCGGTTCCCAGAACTCCTGAAGACAGACGTTGACTGTGGGTATCGTATCACAGACACAGTCCCTTTGCCTGTTCAGAGATGTCACGAAATCCGCCCAAAGATGTAAACAATCATGCATGAGCAGCACCTGTTAGATGGACGGGGTCCGATAGCCGATCAATTCCAGCCATTCCAACAGGAAAGAGGTACACGGCTCGTGTTGTCTGTAGTTCAACCACACCTCAGCGGTCAATACCGCGGTTCGATCACGTCCGCATTGTTACTTTGTGCCAGGAAGGGCTCTCAACAAAGGAAGTGTCCAGGCGTCTCGGAGTGAACCACAGCGATGTTGTTCGGACATGGAGGAGATATAGAGAGACAGGAGCTGTCGACGAAATGCCTCGGCCAGGCCGCCCAAGGGCTACTACTACAGTGGATGGCTGCTACTAACGGATTATGGCTCCTTGTAGCACCTTGTTGAATAATGCTTTTCGCGCAGCCACAGGCCGTCGTGTTACGACTCAAACTGTGCGCAATAGTCTGCATGATGCGCAACTTCACTCCCGACATCCATGTCGAGGTCGTTCTTTGCAACCACGACACTATGCAGCGCGGGAGGATGGGCGCAAGAATGTCCTAATGGACCGCTTAGGATTGGCATCACGTTCTCTTCACCGATGAGTGTCGCATGTGCCTTCAAGCAGAGACGTGTTTGGAGACAACCCGGTCAGGCTGAACGCCTTAGAAACATGTCCAGCGAGTGCAGCAAGATGGAATTTCCCTGCTGTTTTGGGGTAGAATTATGTGGGGCTGACGTACGCCGCTGGTGGTCATGGTAGGCGCCGTAACGGCTGTACGATACGTGAATGCCATTCTCCGACCGGTAGTGCAACCATGTAGGCAGCATATTGGTGAGGCATTCGTCTTCATGGACGATAATTCGCGACCCCATCATGCACATCTTGTGAATGACATGCTTCAGGATGACGGCATCGCTCGACTAGAGTGGCGAGCATGTCCTCCAGACATATACCCTATCGGACGTGCATGGGACAGATTGAAAAGGACTGTTTATGGACGACGTGACTCACCGACCACTCTGAGGGATCTACGGCGAATCGCCGTTGAGGAGTGGGACAATCTGGACCAACAGTGCCTTGATGAACTTGTGGATAGTATGCCACGACGAATACAAGCATGCAAGAGGACGTGCTACTGGGTATTAGAGGTACCGGTGTGTACAGCAATCTGGACCATCGCCTCTGAAGGTCTCGCTGTATGGTGGTACAACATGCAATGTGTGGTTTTCATGAGCAGTAAATAGGGCGGAAATGATGTTTATGTTGATCTCTATTCCAATTTTCTGTACAGGCTCCGGAACTCCCGGAACCGAGGTGTTGCAAAACCTTTTTTGATGCGTGTATTATTACGTTGCAAAGTCATTAATAAACATCACGAACAGAAAGGACGCAACACACGTCCCTGGGCATGCCTGAAGTAACTTACACGTCTGTCGATAAGTCTCCATCCAAAGTAACATACTGTCTTCTCCCTACCATTAAATCCTCAATCCAACCACAAATTTCGTTTTATGTCTCGTAATAGTGCTTTCGTAAATAAGGGTTGTTGTGGTACTGCCCATCCGGCCTTCTGACTTAATCGTCGTTTCTTGGATGTCATGTGAGACGAGAGGGAATTGCATACGCATGGCCGATATTTCGTAAATCCTTGCTGACTGGCATGGAAGAGGTTATTTTGTTCGAGGTACCTCATTACGTTCGAGCTCAGAATATTTTCTAAGATTCTACAACAGATTTATGTCAAGGATATTGGACAGGAGTTTTGAGAGTCATTTTTGCAGCCCTTCTGTAGACAGATGTTACCTTTGGTTTCTTCTCAGGTATCTATGGCATACGACAGTTAAAAGAGGGGCTAATGTAACTGCAGATTCTGAATAGTATCTTTCAGTGTTCTATTAACTTCTTTCACGTTGAACTGTCTTGTCGTGTAGTAGTGCTTCTTTCCTCCAGGTGGCCTGTTGACAGTAGCACGATTTCTTAAAAATATTGAGATCTCCCAACTGTTGAGATCTCCTTAAACAACCCTGCACAACAACGTCGGAACAAGAGAGGGAGAAACTATTATTTCCATTTATTACCAAAGCTACGTCACTGACCAGCTAGCACTGGATGGATCACCTCAGGATTACATTAATCTACAATGACAATACACCAATAAAATCTAGATAACAATAACTTTAAAATTGTAATATAAATGTTGTTTCTAGTGTCATAGCACTTCTGCCAGTAGAAAAGAATTCGTCCACAGATTATAAGTAATATTCTTATAGGTCACCTATAGTTTTGTTTTACACACCTCCCGTGGTAGGGAATGAACTGTGTTTGGTAAACATTTATATAGCCACCACTGGGAAACTACAGCATATACGAAAAGCCCACGTATCCTTAAGTTAAAACAGTACAATGTATTTTGTTAGCTGGAGTAATAACATATACGTAATATCTATGTATCTAGTACATCTGTACATGCACCATCGTTTCTTACACAGAAATCTAGGCGTCTCCGTGTTCTTCTTCACATGTTTCAGAGTACCTCTGGAGGAAATGAAAGACTTTCTAGACACTTTTATGCAATTCTAATTTTGTATCGACGTTGAGTCACATAAGACTTCATTATTCCCTATAATGAGTTTCTGATATGATAGAGGCCGGGTTTCGAGATGGACACTTCAATGGAGTGGAGATATTCCTCAGCCACACTTAATCCAGCAGCCTCGAAAGTGTTTAACTCACGCACCTGTGTGCTGCTACTCTGCCCGCTGTGACGGCACAAGATCAGTGATGTCCATGTCTTAAAGTGGAGGTATTAACCGCGTTTGCAACATGGTAAAAAAAATTTTTATCACATACCCTTCCAAAAATTTAGCCCAAACAGGTATCATGATGACATCCCAGCCCATATCATAACATGAGACAGGTTCCCTTCCAACTACGGCACATAATGGAGATTTTACTACCAGAAACCACATAATTCGTGTGCCAACTGCGATACATCGAATATTCATAAGAAAATAAAGTTCTTGAGCGAGACACAGTATTTGCAAATTGTGTCAACAAAGCACAGCAGGCTCAACTCGCTGATACACGTCGTTATCAGACAATTCATACACAAACATCGCTCTAGTTCCTCTCACATTCAGACCTGTCTTAATGTGGTAATGTACTGCTGGCTGCTCTGCTTGAAGTTCAGATTTTCGCGAGTATATTTCCTTGGAGACTGCTCAGTTGACTGACCGATAGTGGCAAGCGTTTTCTCTTGAACTTTCTTACTTCCACTGAACGGACTGTCTTTGACGCTACCAGAAACAAAAGCATTTTTCTCGGAATAAAGCAGGATTGCTGAACGAGGTGGACCTTGTTAAACGGTCTCGTTATCTATGTGTACGTTCATGCACCTACTCATATGCCAGTAATTGCTCCTCGCACAACTGAATCAATGCAGTACTGAAACAAAACAGTAGAATACAGGCAACAATGCTTTTCGTAACATTCAAAGCTGGGATGCCAATCAAATAACTATTTATTTCCCCAGTTTTACAAAGTCAAGAGGGTGGACGGAGACTTCTCGAATACCACGCACGCTGTGTCTTAGCGAGTTTCTAGATGGTTCTGATTCCGGGTGTCGACACAATGAATTTGATGCTTCTTGCTGTATATGTTGCTGTGAATATTCATAATTTCTATAGTCCAATCCACAAACAGTGATGCTTCGCGCAGATCGAGGCTCGGACGGGGACTACAGTGTTGCCGGTTCCGAGCAAGAGTTTTGGCACACGCATACGCGTGCTTTGCACTTAAAGAAAGCGTGTATCCTGCAAATCAACGTCTCTCGCTTGGTTATGTAGAATTTGTCGCTTGCCGTCACCATCAGCGATAGCAACTCCCAGCAAAAGAAATAAAAATTCACTAAATAACTCGCTACGATCGCATTAAATGCTTACATTCGCTACGACATTCAAAGCAGACCGCTCATAGCGCCACCGAACGCTCAATGGCAGTGCGGAAATGCTTTCTTTATGTGCACAGAACAAGCATAACCTCGACTGCCATCGTTCGCGACTCCAACTGGAGTACACAAAATATGGGGTTACATTGCCCATTTTCTGCTAGAAGTAATGATCCTCTCTGCTTTCTTCTGAAATAGCAACACATTCCTACAACCTGCCAACTGATCCCATAACAGACTGACACCGCTGCTGCCGGCCGTCGTGGCCGAGCGGTTCTAGGTGCTTCAGTCTGGAACCGCGCGACCCCTACGGTCGCAGGTTCGAATCCTGCCTCGGGCATGGATGTGTGCGATGTCTTAAGGTTAGTTAGGTTTAAGTAGTTCTAAGTTCTAGGGGACTGATGACCTCAGATGGTTCAAATGCCTCTGAGCACTATGGGACTTAACATCTGAGGTCATCAGTCCCCTAGAACTTAGAACTACTTAAACCTAACTAACCTAAGGACGTCACACACATCCATGCCCGAGGCAGGATTCGAACCTGCGACCGTAGCGGTCGCGCGGTTCCAGACTGAAGCGCCTAGAACCGCTCGGCCACACCGGCCGGCCTGACCTCAGATGTTAAATCCCGTAGTGCTCAGAATCATTTGAGCCATTTGACATCGCTGCTGTGACTGGCCGGTATACGATGCGCTGAGGCAGCTTAATAACTCTCTAAACTTATCCTGGCAAATAAATGTTACTGATAAACTTTTCCACAAAGTTGGAAACCACGAAGTGTATGAAGTGAAAGAATTCTGCTGCCTTGGAAGTAAAATAACATACGATGGATGAAGCAAGGAGGACATAAAAGGCAGACTAGCCATCACGTGACAGGGCGATCTGTCAACTTAATTAACTCTTAACTGGTCTAGTGGGGTCTGACAGACCCCAGGACTTTTTTTTCTACACGTACCTCTATATCTAGGCAACAGATGGCGCTTGCGGTTTTGATATTCTCTAATGGTCTGTAGATGATTCTGTGTACGCCATTACATTGAATTCATTCCAAACGGTTTGTCAGCTGGGAGCAGTCCAGGGGGTGTGAGACCCCACCAGAGCGTTATCGTTAGTGTTTTTTCCATTAAGGTGAATATTTTCTAGTAAACTTTCTCCCATTTTTTGATCTAAACTTTTGTAATATTTGCAGGAATTACGGTGCCATGGCTTGGAGGAAGCGTTTGACAAACGAAGAAATAAAGCGTCTACTGGACGACCCAACTCTTAGTGATATCAGTGAGAATGAGTTATCATGTCCTACAGAAATCTCAGATGGTGTAGTGGAGCCTGATGACATATGATCTTCAGATGAAACTGACGTCAGCGAGGAAGAAGATTGTGTACCCACTGGTGATTATAGCTATTTCTATTGGAAGAATAAATGTTTCAAGTGGAGCAAGGATCCCCCTGCACTTGGACATACACGTGCGCATAACATTGTTATCAGATTGCCAGGTGTTCGTGGAGCTGCAAAGGATGTCCGTGACAATGACATTTTAGATACTTGGCAATTATACCTCACTGACACCATGCCACAAATTATAGCGCACCATTCAAATGACAAAATCCGTCAAATGAGAAGCAGGTATAAACAACCTCTGCCATCATTTGTGGGTGATGTTGATATGATTGAAATCAAAGCAGTGGTAGGACTGTTATACCTGGCAGGTGTATTGGAATCAGGAAACGAAGATGTTTCTGGCCGTTTTGCTTCAGATGGTACAGGTAGAGAGATCTTCCGGGCCACTATGAGTGTCAAGAGATTCTTGCTCATTCTTGCAGCCTTACGGTTTGACTGTGGCCAGACACGAGCAGAGCGAAGGGAAACAGATAAACTTGCTCCTATTCGTTAAATTTGGGATGCATTCATCCATAATTGTATTCAGTATTTTGTTGTTGGAAGTTTTGTGACTGTTGACGAAATGCTGGTACCATTTCGGGGACGATGCCCTTTTAAAATGTACATGCCTAAACAACCGAATAAATTTGGAATAAAAGTCCTATGCCTTGCAGATTCCGGGGACTTCTATATGAATAATGTTTTCATTTATATTGGTTCAGAAAGTGAAGTTCGCAGAAACATGTCATGCGAACGCAAACAGTGCTGCGATTAATTGAACCCATCAAAGGGACAAATCGAAATGTGACTGTTGACAATTGGTTCACCTCCTTTGAACTTTCTGACAAATTGAAAACACAGAAGCTCACCATCCTGGGAACAGTGAGAGCGAACAAACGTGAAATTCGACAAGAATTCAAAGCTAGCCGGCCTAGACAAATTGGATCTACTCTCTTTGGACATACTGCAAACCTCACGCTTTGTTCATATGTTCCGAAGAAGAACAAAGCAATTGTTTTATTGTCTAGCATGCATCACGACCAGAAGATAACAGACTCTGGAAAACCTGAAATGATAACCAACTACAATGAGACAAAGGGTGGGGTGGATACCCTTGACCAGCTGTGTGGTACATACACTACTTCGAGACGCACAAGGAAATGGCCTATGGTTATTTTCTTCGCAATGTGGGACATTGTTGGTGTAAACAGTGCTATTGTGTCATACTGCAAGCCTAATTCAACAGCACAGAAGGTGCCAATAAGGAAATTTTTGACTTAATTAGGTATGGCACTTATTAAAGAGCATATGGATCGACGTGAAACCAGATATCTTCCAAGGGAGCTGCAGCGGGTTGTTGTGAAAAATAGAGGTGGAGACGGAGGAGTGGGGAGTCCAGAGCCACGTGTCAGAAAGGGGCGTTGTCAGTTGTGCCCTCGAGAAAAAGACAGAAAGACAAAATTTTCTCGTGTGAAGTGTCATAAGTTGCTTTGTTTGGAACACAGTGTATATATACAGACTGTGCAAAATAACATGGCTTATTTTACATGCATAATTTAATTATGTAATCACATATAATTTATGTATATACACAAAGTTCATGTATTACACATTCACATGTAATAATATGTATCTTATTTGACAAGTAAATGCAATTATTTGTGATAACAACTTATTTTCAATCACTGGGGTTTCTAACACCCCACTAGAGTTTTAATCCAATTTTTTTTCATCGGACCAGTTTCTCAGTCGGGCCGCCGGGGCACTAGAGGCTGCTCATGCATGCACTAGGGTCGGATACCACTAAAAATACGGGCTATGCAACGAACTTTAGACGTCACACTAATCAGCCAGTCCGCCACACTTCGCGAATGCTCAGCTCCGTGCAGGGCGCACAGGAAATCAGTATGTAATTGAAAAGGTATTCGCTCAACGACTTCCCTTTGTCGTGTGCTATCGAGAGCTTGCATTTGCTTAAATGTTCCATCAAGAATTACTAAACTCGTGTGCAATAGTTACTCGCTCCTTTCCAGAGACGCTTGCTGGCACTCGTAAGACCTGCAGTGTCGCGTGCTTCGATGTACGCACCACAGCCTGTCTTTCTCGAGAGCCTCGACTAGAGCATCTTGATGTACGATCAGGCGTGGCAGCTGTGGCCATATAGATCGACACTACTGTCTCCGGCATCTCACAGTTTGCACCGGACACGCACAGACGCCAACAGCGGTCGCGCGGGCAACTGGCGGATCCAATGATGTGCGCCCGCTGTGGCATGCCTCGAGTGGCTCCGACTCCGAGCGCCCTCTGCCCCCGCCGCAATACAGGCCGGCCGGAGCAGCTGCACGGCCCAGTCTCAGTCGCAGTCGTGAACAGTCTTCGGTCTTACAAGGAGGCGTCCCCTGTGGTGGGATCGATTTTCTGAAACCACCTATAAGGTGATGTAGGTTAAGGTCACAGGTATCACACCCTGCGGCCATTGACCCTGGTCGGATCTCTTTTGCGAGTAATCGACGAAAAAAAAAAATCAGAATTTACGTGACGCTTAATAGCAATAAAAATGTAGCACGTTATAGAATAGTTATGTGGTGTAATGAATAAGGTAGAGCCTTCACGTGCAGGTATTTTAACAAATTTTTTTAAATTTTTAAGTCTTTATTGAATAGCCTTTGATCATTAGTTTTAATTAAGGTTTAAATGTAATTTTTTAATGATCACATGAACTTTTTCATTTGTTGTCATTTTTTTCTTTACATCATTCTTTCCCACTCGGAATTTTTGTGAACGTGAATTTACTTATATTCTTCATAATATTAAAATATTTGAAAATGGCGATGTATCGATTAAAAAATAAAATACGAAATATTCTTTTTATATTGACTCTGCAGTGGTGTGAAAACTATTTTTCGTTACGACACGCGCATTCGTTTAGATGGTAAACGTCATCCGAACTTAAAACAAAACAACCTAAATTTCGATTACACTATGGATAAAATAACCCAGATGAAAATTTAAACGAAAGAGGAGCTCATAAGTAAAGTGAAATACAAGCAGATTGAGGAATAGATATAACGAATGCAATAAAATGAACGAAAAAACAGAATGATAGAATGAAAGAAATTAAATCGAAATTAATGCATGACGTTAATTAGAATCAAAGGAACAAAGATTTCAAGCGGAAAAGGAAGACAGCAAGAAAAATGAGAGCAAATGAAGGAGTTAATACGATTATTAAAATGATGTGACAAAAAAATAATAAAGTCATTTCCAAAAAAATTTAAAAATCAAAAAATGTTAAGAGTACCTCACCAGATTCGGACCCAATACCTTCTGCACATGAACGCCTCGGCATACTTTTCGTTTTGTTTTTTCTTAAATTTCATTTTGTTCAATACTGTTCGTTGCAGTTGTTCGGAGCGGACGTCCCACGACACCTGTTCAAGTTCATCGACGATTCATTCATTCGGTTTGGGCCGGCCTCTGTGCCCGTGCGGTTCTAGGCGCTTCAGTCTGGAACCGCGCGACCGCTACGGTCGCAGGCGCGAATCCCGCCTCGGGCATGAATGTGTGTGATGTCCTTAGGTCAGTTAGGTTTAAGTAGTTCTAAATTCTAGGGGACTGATGACCTCAGAAGTTAAGTCCCCTAGTGCTCAGAGCCATTTGAACCATTTTATTTCATTCGGTTTTTTTTATTGCAGAGGACAGCTAACCCTCTGACCGAACACACTGAGCTACCGTGCCTGCATAGCCAGGAAACCAGCCACTACACTGAACTGCTACTGAATGATACCTGAGATCTTAGCCTACATCACCATACAGATGGTTTCAAAAAACCGATGCTACCGCTGGGGTCCTCTCCTTGTCAGTGAGCCTTCGACAGCTCGCCCGCGCATTAGTAGCGGGAGTGTCGCTGCACAACACTCTTGGTTCTTGCTTTTTTGATCCTTGTAATAGCTGGACTTTATTGTTTTTGTTCTTTTGTAAAGTTTCTTTGCTACGCTTGACGAAAGATACACGTTACATAATTCTTCTGTTTACTGTATTTACACGTTCGGTAATCATTTCTGCTCCTGTCCAAGTTTCCTGCACCACTCTGTAGCCGACCTCTCCTTACAGTCGTGTACGGAGTTGTGAACGACAGTAGTTGGCGGTAGTCTGCAGGGATAAGAAAAGTATGGCGGCAAAGGGAGATTCGGCGGAGAAGGCACTCCTCTGGCGACACAAGGCCAAGGCAGCAGCAGCAGCAGCAGCAGGAGTAGCAGAGCAGGGTAATTGCCGTCCGGCGCAGCCTTAAGCACAGGCCGGCCGGCGCATTACGCGCCACCGTCAATATTTGCCCGCCGCGAGGCTCCTCCGCATAATAGCAATCTGTTTGCGCTGTTTGCCGAGTCCTTTTCCTGGCCCGTGTTTGGTCAGGAAACACGCAGCCTAATGGCAAAACAATTCCGAGTGGCGGGCCCGGCGGCCCACGGAAAAACCGCCGCCTGGCTGCCCTGCCCTGCGCTGGCCTGCCCTGTTTGCCGCAACACTCCAGCCAGCCAGTCACATGAATAATGTTGACGTTTCAGATCGCGCCCGCCGCGCGCTCCTCCACCGAATAACATCACGGGCTCGTCATTACAGCGCGCCGCTTAAACGACACACGTGAGTAATTGTTGAGCACACAGCAAAAATCCCGCGCGATCACTTGCCTTTCGTCTCTTATTCACAGCGCTTTTCTGAAGCGCGCCGTTCGCCAGCAAACAGTCACGCACATTTATTTCACGAGCTCGTTTCCGAGGTCAGGAGGCAACTTTACTGCCTCGAAATGCAGACGTCGCAGGTTCTAGTCCACCGGTTAACAACTCACTGATCTCCAGTGGGGGGGGGGGGGAGGGGGGGGGGGAGCGATGGACACACGCGTGAAATTCGTGGTCGAAACAATACAGGAGAAGAGCCAGCTGTGAAATGGGAGGAGGGGGGGGGGGTAAGTTTTGACAACGGTGCCATCTAACAGCAGCAATGACGAGTCGTCATTGTGGAACATCGGAAACGTCTTCGTATTACAATCCGAGTGCCAGGAATCTTATCGTTTTATGCAAAAAGATGGGTTCGAAAAGTGTTTAGTGTGTCGTAAGATGCTGAATACTTTCCTGGAAGTTCGATTTATAAAGGCACTACATGTATTACCACGTTAAAGAATACGGAAAATGTGAAGGATCTGAGCGTGTACATGAGGTTTTAAAACTTAGAACAATGTCTCCAAAAAGGAAGAAAAAAAAGAAGAAAAACGAAGTGTTTATGCCACTCAGATGAGTTCTTAAATTGTACTGCTTTTACCAAAGCCCTTGCGCTCTTTCAGACCTGATGATTTAGTAAAATAATACTTGATAGCTGCAGTTGAGCATCTTTGTAAGAGTTCGTTCCATATTCCTTAGCGCTCTATGGAAGTGTAAATATCGGGAGCACACAGTTGGATGTGGCATTCATAACAGCACTGAAGAAAGTGTAGTAAATGTGGGTATGTCATAGACTTTATTTGTTTGTATGTCTACAGATCGAACGCCAGTCATGCTGCGTGGGAGATAGGGGGTGGGTGGGCGGGGGAGAGGGAGCGGGGGAGGGGGTGTTAGGGATATTAGGGAGGGGGGAATCAGGATTTGTAACGCAACTGAATGGAAAATTGATAAGTTTCCAGTATCTGGTTCGTGCTGATCTGCAGCTTGAAATAATCGACAAGTAATGCGATAGGGAACATAAAGACAGTGTAGACCTGTTCAAGCATTATCCTCAGGATCGACTTATTCCTTAATGCGGCTCCCCACCTTTCTCCCGTTTCGATGGTCGCAGACCATCGCTAACTGTCCGCTCGCAGACCATCTTTGCTTGAAGCCGTGTTCTAGATCCACCTCTGGAATTGCTGTTCGTTTTCAAACGTGCCATCGCTCTATAATTCCTGTAAGAACAAAGGAACATTTGTGTTCATAATCAACGCTGACTTTGATTTTTAACATACGCGGTAGGGTTCGACACACACACACACACACACACGCACATAACTTGCTGTCACACACACTCAGTTGTAGAGAACAGCAGATCCCTATTACACTGAGGTGACAAAAGCCATGGGACAGCACCTAGTATCGTGTCGGATTGCCGTTTGTCCGACGTAGTGCAGCAACTCGACGCGGCATGGACCAAGCATGTCGTCAGAAGTCCTGTGCAGAAATACTGAGCCATGCTGCCTCTGTAGCTGTGCATAATTGCGAAAATGTTGCCAGCAAGAATTTTGAGAACTAACTGATCTGTTGATTATGCCGCATAAATGTTCGGTGGGATTCAATTCGGGCCATCTGGCTGGCCAAATCATTCGCTCGAATTGTCCAGAATATTCATCAAACCAGTTGCAAAAATTGTTGCCCAGTGACATGGCAGTGACATGGCAAATTTTCATCCATAAAAATTCCACCGTTGTTTGGAAACATAAACTCCATGAATGGCTACAAACGGTCTCCAACTAGGCGATCATAACAGAGGACCCAGTCCATTCCACGTAAACATACACCACTCCATTATGGAGTCACCACCAGCTTGCAAAGTGCCTTCTTGACAACTTGGATCCATGGCTTCCTGGCGCCTGGACTACGCTCGAATCCTACCATCAGCCCTTACCAACTGAAACTGGGACTCATCTGACCACGCCACGGGAGAGGCGCTGCGTTCGATGTCGTGCTGTTAGCAAAGGCACTCGCGTCGGTCATCTGCTGCCGTAGCACATTAACGCCAGGTGTCGCGGCGCTATCCTAACGGATATACATTCGCCGTACGTCTCACACTCGTTTCTGCAGTTATTTCACGCAGTGTCACTTGTTGTTAGCACTGAGAACTCTACGCAAACGCCGGTGCTCTCGGTCGGTAAGTGAAGACCGTCGGCCACTAGATTGTCCGAGGTGAGAGGCAGTGCCTGAAATTTGGTATTCTCGGCACACTCTCAACACTGTGGATCTCGGAATATTGAGTCCCCTAACGATTTCCGAAACGGAATGTCCAATGCGTCTAGCTCCATCTATCACTCCGCTTTCACAGTCTGTTAATTTCCATTATGCGGCCATTATCATGTCGGAAACTTCTCCGCATGAATCACTTGAGTACAAACCACAGCTCCACCAATGCAGTGTCATTTTATGCCTTGTGTACGCGACACTGCCGCCATCTGTATACGTGCATATCGCTACCCCATGATTGCGCATTGTAATGTGCAGGGGAACCTGTATCACGTACTTTACCGTACCAGCCGTCGTTGCTCACTGTGTAGACTACTCTGGGTAAATCCGATATCCAAGCTGCTGATGTTGTTGTTGTGGTCTTCAGTCCTGAGACTGGTTTGATGCAGCTCTCCATGCTACTCTATCCTGTGCAAGCTTCTTCATCTCCCAGTACCTACTGCAACCTACATCCTTCTGAATCTGCTTAGTGTATTCATCTCTTGGTCTCCCCCTACGATTTTTACCCTCCACGCTGCCCTCCAATACTAAATTGGTGATCCCTTGATGCCTCAGAACATGTCCTACCAAACGATCCCTTCTTCTGGTCAAGTTGTGCCACAAACTCCTCTTCTCCCCAATCCTATTCAGTACCTCCTCATTAGTTATGTGATCTACCCGTCTCATCTTCAGCATTCTTCTGTAACACCACATTTCGAAAGCTTCTATTCTCTTCTTGTCCAAACTATTTATCGTCCATGTTTCACTTCCATACATGGCTACACTCCATACAAATACTTTCAGAAATGACTTCCTGACACTTAAATCTATACTCAATGTTAACAAATTACTCTTCTTCAGAAACGCTTTCCTTGCCATTGCCAGTCTACATTTTATATCCTCTCTACTTCGACCATCATCAGTTATTTTGCTCCCCAAATAGCAAAACTCCTTTACTACTTTAAGTGTCTCATTTCCTAATCTAATACCCTCAACATCACCCGACTTAATTCGACTACATTC
Source organism: Schistocerca cancellata (assembly GCF_023864275.1). Classification (NCBI taxonomy): domain Eukaryota; kingdom Metazoa; phylum Arthropoda; class Insecta; order Orthoptera; family Acrididae; genus Schistocerca; species Schistocerca cancellata. The sequence goes on along the minus strand of NC_064626.1, from coordinate 384,930,665 downwards.
CATTATCCTCGTTTTGCTTTTGTTGATGTTCATCTTATATCCTCCCTTCAAGACACTATCCATTCCGTTCAACTGCTCTTCCAAGTCCTTTGCTGTCTCTGACAGAATTACAATGTCATCGGCGAACCTCAAAGTTTTTATTTCTTCTCCATGGATTTTAATACCTACTACGAATTTTTCTTTTGTTTCCTTTACTGCTTGCTCAATATACAGATTGAATAACATCGGGGAGAGGCTACAACCCTGTCTTACTCCCTTCCCAACCACTGCTTCCCTTTCATGTCCCTCGACTCTTATAACTGCCATCTGCTTTCTGTACAAATTGTAAATAGTCTTTCGCTCCCTGTATTTTACCCCTGCCACCTTTAGAATTTGAAAGAGAGTATTCCAGTCAACATTGTCAAAAGCTTTCTCTAAGTCTACAAATGCTAGAAACGTAGGTTTGCCTTTCCTTAATCTTTCTTCTAAGATAAGTCGTAAGGTCAGTATTGCCCCACGTGTTCCAGTATTTCTACGGAATCCAAACTGATCTTCCCCGAGGTCGGCTTCTACTAGTTTTTCTATTCGTCTGTAAAGAATTCGTGTTAGTATTTTGCAGCTGTGGCTTATTAAACTGATTGTTCGGTAATTCTCACATCTGTCAACACCTGCTTTCTTTGGGATTGGAATGTTTTTAATCGCCTGGAGCAACCACTTCAGGAAACCGGTAATCTTGGTCCACAAGTAATGAATAGAGGTCGTCAAGGACTAGACATACTCCAGACGCAAAGGACGCGATTCTTGGGTTGGGTTGGGTTGTTTGGGGGAAGAGACCAAACTGCGCGGTCATCGGTCTCATTGGATTAGGGAAGGATGGGGAAGGAAGTCGGCCGTGCCCTTTCAAAGGAACCATCCCGGCATTTGCCTGGAGCGATTTAGGGAAATCACGGAAAACCTTAATCAGAATGGCCGGAGGCGGGATTGAACCGTCGTCCTCCCGAATGCGAGTCCAGTGTGCTACGCGATTCTTGAAACCGTTCCCCAGTCGCCTCGGCGAAGTACTCATGTCACTGAAAGGCTGTTCAGATACATCAGAGACTGGTTGTTGAAGAGCTGCAACATGAAGAACTGAATCCACATCAACACATTAACTCAACATCAGTGATCAGAAGACCGCATTCGACGAGTACCGTTTTGTGGATGGCTTTTGCATCAAGTGGAAGATAGCGAAAATTTTATAAATAATGTGATCTGCACTGACGAATCTGGCTTCACTAATGAAGGTATTTTTAACCTACACAACAGCAACTTTTGGTCAGAACACAACCCTCATGTCACCTGTGAACGTGTCTTCCAGGCACTCTTTGACATAGACCTGGGTGCTGGAATCGTGGTAGGAGTGCTTTTCAGCCCCCTTACCTATAGCCAGACAAGTTTAATGCGCCCCAGTATCGTACATTTCTTTGCAATACTTTACCTGGCGCATCAGAAAACATTCACATTGTATTCGGCGACAGTTATGGCTTCAGCGTGATAGTACACCACCACACTTTGGAATGAATGCGTGTCACTATTCAAATGAAACATTTGCAGGGAAATGGACTGGCAGTGGAAGTACAATGTTCTAGCCTCTGCGTTCTCTGGACATTAATCCACTAGATTTTTATTAGTGGGGACATTTAAAGGAACAAGTTTATACCGTAGTACACGACCTAATAGAACACGTGCACGCCGCTTTGGCAATGGTGGGTGCAGGCGTGTTGCGTGGGGTCCAACAAAGTATGATCCACTGAGCGATGAAGTGTTTGCAAATGCAATGTGGTCGCTTTGAACATCTTCTATAAGCGAACATTGCTCGTACGTGTGTGTACTGGTTCTGCGAAGATAATCATGGACGTCAGACGTAGAGAATTGAATTATTGTGCATAGAATGACGTGCAATCTAGTGCACAGATTGTGTTTTTTGTACCCCACTAAATAGAGACGATGTTACTCCACTATTATTTTCTATTCGCTTTATTTGTGTCGTGGACGAAACAAAGTGATCATTTACATCTGTAAGAAGTTCGTGTTATATCTTAATGTTTAAATGAATATAACAGCAACAAAAGAAATATACGAGGTACCGCATTGTGGAGGTGTAAATTGCACGCAATTTTATGATATAGGCCTAACTGCAAAAAAAGTTTGGCAAAAACTCAGCTTGAACTCGGTGAGTCTGCATATCTGTGCCCCACAGCACTGCCTCCGCTCACTGAGGTAGTGGGACAGTGGGGAACATGCTACCTGTTCTTGGTCACGCTGCACGAAATTACACCGTTACCAGAGCCTCCTTTTTTAAATAACATTTCTATTAAATCAGTTGGCGGAACTAGGTTTTGCTAGACACGCTTTTGTCTTTAGTTTGGATAAGGAATCACATGACGACTGCGAAGTGCGGCATTTTTCTTCACCGTGTATATACTGAAAAGATGTACGCTATTACTGCTACAGATTCTCTGTCAGTTGGTAAACAGTCAACACCACCTTGTAAACATGATGTAACTTGCGGTTGCACAGTCGATTTTTTCTTTGCTAAGTTTTCTGCTTTATGATGATGTTATTTTTGTCAGATCTCTTGCATAATTAAATGATCTCTTTGTACTGACGCAAAATGAGGTTATCTATTGTAATTCCGGTCTCAGAGACCGAGGAAACGGCCGGGAGAGCGGCGTCCAGATCCCATGCCTCTCCATATCCCAACCTGTGACGCCCATGGGCTGAGGATGACACGGCGGCCGGTTGTTCCTTACAGTATGAATTTCAATTTTTTTAAAAAAAGCACAATATGAATAATTCCTAAATTAAGTCCAAAATGAGAAACACTATTCGGAAAATGTAGAGAACCAAAACTTGCAGCTGACTGCAGAACATTTCTACTGCCATAATCTACACTTGACACTAAAAAAGTAGACCACTGTTGAATACAACCAACATAACTTAGCTGTGTCGTAGGTCCTCTAAAAGCTGAAACCTTGTGCAGTGCAGTCCTTTGGCTATACACAATGTGTACCACAAGAGGCTACTAGAGAAAACTGCTCTTTATAGCAGTTTTAGTCCAGATGTAAAGCAATACCGTCATACAAGAAATATTTGAAACACGTTATTAGAGATGAGATAGTCAATAACACTTGTAAATTAAACTTCATTTATATAAGTGACACTGGAGAAGTCGTATCACACTCATTAAATGACACAACGAGTAGTTGTTCGTGATCCGAATTTGAAGCCACTGTTAACCAGACAGAACTTGCATGTCTAATCGAGATTCGACTAGGCATAAAGAGACTAAAATATCGAATTTTTCACCAGTATCAGTTTACAAGGCCATATGGCCGAACCTGAAAAAAAATGACGGTACGTTTAGCACTGCACCGGGGAAACTGTGAAGCTTATATTGCCCCTGAGAAGTAAACACGAAACGTATGTAACAAACTGCAGCGCACAAGTATGAAACGATATGAAGTAAAGCTGTGGTGATGGATATATCTATATGAATTGTTAACTAAGCACAATCAGATGTCAGATGTTAAATACGTTCCTCAATAGCGTGATACTGGAACCTGAAAGGACAATACAAATGATTTTGGCCTGGCAGCGATGCGAATTCGGCACTTTTCACTATTGTCTTGTCTTATAACTCCAAATAGACGCTAAATATTTATTGTTTCTTCTCCATGGACGAGATGTACACATGTTCGGCTTGATGTAACGCAGCGAATAATTCTGTACTGCCTGTAACTCCAACCCCACGATTATCGTTGTTGTTGACCACACAGGAACAGATGCCAACTATCAAATTCCCTTACACAAGTAATTAGGATCGCGCCATTCGCAGAGACCTGGAGGAGTTTGGCATCGTGAGGCAACAACAAAAATAGTGGGACAGTATCATTTCAAAGGGTTCAAATCCAGAGAAAAATTTGAGTTGGAGCTCGAATCTCAGGCCAGTGCCAATATTTTCAAAATAACAAGACCACTTATAACAAGAAATGAAGGTCCTCTTATCTTACATGACTATTGGTTCTTGAACAAAATAACATTCCTAGTGCAACAAAGCTTACTAGAGACAGAGTTTCTGTGAGCAGCGAGTTCCGCCTCTGACAGCCAAAACAAATCCGACTCTCTAAACAGTTTTTGGTGTTGCTGAACAACAATCATACAATAATTTTTAAACGAACACACCGCCATTTGACTGTATCGTTGTTTATTTAATTACGAGCTAGGTTTCGCCCTTTTATACCATTTTCAAGTGATTGAGTTTATATCATTAACAAATATTGTAGGACAAGTTTAATGACATAAACTCAATCACTTGAAAATGCCATAATCCGTAGCAAGCGGTCATCCACTGACCTTGGGCGGCCTGAGGGAGGCATGTCATCGACCCTGTCTCCCTGTATCTCCTCCATCTCCGAACAACATTGCTTTGATTCACTAAGAGACACCTGGACACTTCCCTTGTTGAGAGCCCTTCCTGGCACAAAGTAACAATGGGGAAGCGATCTACCAGCGGTATTCATGACTAGGCATGGTTGAACAACAGACAACAGGAGCCGTGTACCTCTTTCCTGGTGGAATGACTGGAACTGATCGGCTATCGGGCCCCCTCCGTCTAATAGGCGCTGCTCATACATGATTGTTTACATCTTTGGACGGGATTAGTGACATCTCTGAATAGTCAAAGGGGCTGTGTCTGTGATACAATACCCACAGTCAACGTCTATCTTCAGGAGTTCTGGGAACCGGGGTGAAGCAAAACTTTTTTTGATGTTTGTGTAATCGGACAGATTTCTTTTGCCCGGTTTTCCGAAACATCACAAAAAATATCTATATAAATATTTGTACTTCATCATGAGAATAAGTTCCCGCAAAGCATCGTGCAAAAATACTAACTGGTGCAGTGTTCCATTACTTAAATCAAGAATGCTGTTTCTGCTGAAGATCATCTCATGGCTAAGTTAAGATTTTTCGCAACAGGCGGAACTATTCCAGCTCGCAATACAGCACTCTAATCCCGCTATATACCATTTTATGTGTTATTCCAGAAATATAGGAACCCATATATAAATTACCTAAAGAGGAGTGTACGATGATTAAGTTAGGTTATGGCCCGCCCGGTTAGCCGATCGGTCTAACGCATGGCTTTCCGGAGAGGGAAGGAGCGCCTGGTCCCCGGCACGAATCCGCCGGGCGGGCTTGTGTCGAGATCCGGTGAACAGGCCAGTCTGTGGATGGTTTTTAGGCGGTTTTCCGTCCGCCTCAGCGAATGCGGGCTGGTTCCCCTTATTCCGCCTCAGCTACACTATGTCGGCGATTGCTGCGCAAACAAGTTTACCATGTACGCGTACACCATCATTACTCTACCACGCAAACGTAGGGGTTACCCTCGTCTGGTGTGAGACGTTCCAGGGGGGGGGGGGGGGGGGGGGGGTCCACCGGGGGCCGAACCGCACAATAACCCCGGGTTCGGTGTGGGGCAGCGGAGGTGTGAAGTGGACTGCGGTAGTCGTCGTAGGGTTGTGGACCACTGCGGCTGCGGCGGGGACGGAGCCTCTCCGTCGCTTCTAGGTCCCCGGTTAACATACAACAAGTTAGGTTATTTACACTACAGATAAATACATCTATTTCACTTATACACTCTGACTTGGCTTTTGGTATCTCCTTCCACGTCCTTTCTTTCTAAATGTAAGGTTAACACCATCCACTGTGCAGCAACTTCGAATTCAGCTGATTGCTGCATATATTTCATTGTAAGATTCCAATTGCTTATTACGGTTTTGGTAGTCAACGTGCTTTGTGTTATGAAGAACTTCTTAGTCTTCTTACTTCGTAAAGATCACTGTGCTGGTAGCCCTGCATCCAATACACTCCGTCATTTTATAGCTTAAATGCACTAAAGCAAGCGAAGCAACATGTAAAGAATGGCCCTCGCTCTACCTTTTATCAAAGACCTTAGCCAAATGCTGCCCTACAAACACTGTCAATGATTTTACCAAAGGGCTTTCATAAGTATTTATCTTTGGCCACGAACACTAGTTTGCTGGCGAAAGACACACGTGAGCTCTGGCCTGTATTTATCGTTGGCTATGTCTTGAACTATGCATCGTACAATGGTATAATTTTGCAGGCACAGTCCGCGGCATGTGTAAATACTGTCTGCAAAGTGTATTGTGAATAGAGTGCGTAGCGAAGACGTAAGAATTAAAATTCGCGCCTGGCGCGCTATTTTAAGCAAAAGCTAGTTTTTCACGCATATAAATGTTTATGACGTCATGTCTCTTGAATTATGAGTCTTACAATGGTATAATTTTGTAGATAAATTCAGTGATCCATGTAAACATAGTCTGAAAAATGTGTTACCTGTAGAGTTAGCAGTGAAGAAGTAATAAATTAAAATGTGATGCCTAATGCTGCCGTTTTAGCATGAACAGCGGAGATGTAGTAGACAGTAAACTTTTTTTTCCTTTCATCACTTGTGGGAAGTGTAAGTGATAAAAAGTTTCAAAAATGTTTGAAATTATGTTTAAAGTTCATGGAAAGTCCCTAAATGCTCTCAATCTCAAATACGGGATGTAAAAAATTCCGGCGTTTGCGGCCGTCAGTTAGGGTGTGTTACCTCTATACGAACTGTGGTACTTGACTTACTGTGTTACGTTTTTTAATCTAAGATTATACACCTTAATCTGTACATTATGATAGCATTTAAAATTTCTAAAATCGGTCAATATTGAAATACTGAAAATCAAATTTTTGTTGCTTCTTGAAGCCGTTAGACAGGCAGCCTGCAATTGGCTGTGGGTGCCAAGCTCCAATTTTCAGTATAGTCTTCTAGTGATACAGGCGAGGACCAAAACCACTTCATCCGCATAGCACATGTAATACAGGCGCAACACTATCAGGGGCTCCACAGCCGTACCGACCAGTTTTCTGGTGGAAAATTAACTGTTAGCAGTTTTGAATTGAAAATAATAAAAAGTTTGGGATTATGGGCACATACTAGTGCACTATTTCTGAAACACTAAAACTAGTACATCACTCACATGTGTGTATTTTTAAATGTTTGAAGAATATTTCGTCGTTACTCTTCTGTTTTAAACCACATTTCATTTGTTGCAAATTGGCAAAAGAGTTTTATTCTCATGTTATCTTTCATTTTAGTATATTGTGCGTTATTATGATCCTATCACACTCCATTAGTTTCAGCGATTGTTCGCTTTACATTGTTCACAAAGCTTCGCTAAATATCTTTTGCATATACCTTACGCCCTCACATCAAGCGAAAGGTCTGCTAACTAAAACTACGCTGCCGGGGGAAAATGCCACGCCGTCAAGGACATGGTCATTTTATTGATAAGTATAATCTGACATGTATTTCATCATTGCAATACTATATGTTAATAAATTCAGACCGAATGAAACCCACGCGTCACGGAAAGAATGGCCAAACAGGTGTCTCAATACACTGTGTACCTACTCAGGCGGCAACGTTGGCATGTATTTTCGCATGCAAACGATGACAAAGGTGCCGAATGGGATCCCGCGGTAGAGTGTCCCAAGCACCTTCCACCTTTTGTCGCAGTTCTGTAACAGTTTTTGCAGGCTCTGGAAACGAGATAGTTCCCACTTCATCATGCCCCATACGTGTTCAGTTGGCGAGAGATCTGATGTTCTTGTTACTCAGAGTAGTTGTTGCACACCACAAAAAGCAGGTTGTATCACAGCAGCAGTATGTGGACGTGCACTGTCCTGCTAAAAAAGCACATCACCTTCCTGTCGAAAAAATGAGCAGTAGCATGGAGATACCAACCCGTGTAATGCAGCGGGCACTGGGTGCGTTATCCAGCAGAACCACCAAATGTTATCACGAATTGTAACTGATGGCCCCCACATCATGAAGCCTGGGGTGAGACCTGTATGTCGTGGGCAAATGCTCAGTGGAACAGGCTACTTACCATGTATACGCGGAACACTTGTAAGTCTATCACTGGCATACAGACACAAGCTACTCTCACCACTGACGACGTCAGAACGCTAGTCCACTTTCCAGTCGACCCTTTCGCTACACCAGAGTAGCCATGCTTGGTAGTGCCATGGTGTCAGTGATAGCATGACCAGATTCACTCATGCTCTTAGACCTGTTGCGAACAGGTGGTTCCTTACGGGCCTTAACGCAGCAGGTGCAATCTGTGCCGGATTTCTTCCGTGGACGACGTTTGGTCAGCTACCGCTGCACGCACAACGCGTAGATCTTAACTTGCGTCTGTACTATGTGGACATCCCGAATCTTCCAGAATGAGATTTTCGCTCTTCAGAGGAGTGTGCGCTGATATGAAACTTACTGGCAGATAAAAAATGTGTACCTGACCGAGACACAAACTCAGGACCTTTGCCTTTCGCAGGCAAGTGCTCTACCATCTTTTTTTATCTCATTTTGTCGATACTGTTCGTTGAATTTGCTCGAGGCAAACGTCCGATGACACCCATTTAGGTTCTCTCTTGATCTGTTCACTCTGTTTTTTTTTTTTTTTTTTTTATTTTTTTAGAGGGTAGCTAACCCTCTGACCGAACACGCTGAGCTACCGTGCTGCAACCATCTGAGCAGGAGAGTTTCTGTGAAGTTTGGAAGGTAGGAGATGAGGTACACAGTATTTTCGATCTCAGAGATGAACGTTCTTCTTGACTACTCAGGTGATCAGTAATCTATTTCTACTCTCAGTAAGCAGAAATCTCTTCGAATCATTCTTTACATTCCTACAACAACCATAGTTGGCTCATGATCACAGTTCCCTGCTCTGTGAGTAAACAGGAGACATAAGATGTTACACACAACAGCTGGTGGTCTGATTAACTGCTCAAGGTAATTTTTGGATAAAGCATTTCACACGATCTCAGTTTCACACAGTTATCGGTCCCTACTACTCAATCACTTGAGGGGAGTACGTATGGCGGAATTGGTCAAAAAGTGACATTTTCGCATTACTATCTCTTATTAATATTTGATCTCTCCTGAATAATTTGATGCATTATTTGTCGAAAAATTCGATTTGGAAGTGTAGTTTTTTTCATTTCAAAGTTAATAGTGCGTGTGTAAAATTATCCGGTCGTTCTGCACTGACTAGCCTAAGTATCTGTCTCTTGAACTATTCAATCTAGAAGACTGTGGTTTTCAGCTATTTATTCGTTGATATCATGTTAATGTTCGTGTTAAGAGGTTGGATGCACTGTGTAAACAGAAATGGCGGTATAGCACATCATTTTGTTTATTTACTTTGTGGTTGTCGTGTTTCATAAGTTTTGAAGTGAAAACATAGTGGTTTGGTGCGTTATTATACGCTCTTATACCTCTTTTCAACATGACGAAAAGAAAGGGTTGTTTTAAGAAGCGACGTTTCCATGGAAATCAGCATATCACAAAATCTGAATCCAGTGTTGATCCTGAAATAGATTTTTCACAGACCCGTGGTAAGGACACGCCTACTAGTGCTTCGAAGAGCAAACTTGGAGACCATGAGGATTTATTTATTGGCAAAGATCAAAATAGTTTAGGTTATGTTATTTTAGATTTGAGTGTGTTAGGACAAGTTTTGCCAGATGCTGTGTCATGTAAGGTTTGTGGTGGGCAAATTAGCATCTCTGAGGACTCATCTGCATCTGGCTAACAAACTTGATATTCAGTGCGAAGTTTGCAGGCTCTCGACATCATTTTGGACTTCTGAAAAGTGCAAGAATGACTTGTTTGAGAGCAATTTTAGATTCCTGTGTGGAACGAGGTGCAAGGCTTGACTGCAGCTGAAGTATTATGTGCAACGCTGAACTTGCCAAACCCACCAACCAGATCAAGTAAGTACACAGAAGTAATTGGTGAATCTGTCAAATCTGTTGCTGTTGCTTCTATGAAAGCTGCTGCTAAAGAAGCAGTAGAATTAAATAACACAACAGACTTATCTGTGGCAGTTGATGGCACATGGCAGAAGAGAGGCCACACATCAAAAAATTCAGTTGCAACTGTCACTAGTGTTGACTCAGGTAAAGTTTTAGACATTTAAGTGCTAACTAAATACTTTCATCAGTATAAATCAGTTGATGAAACAAGTGAAAGTCATAAAACAAATTGTGCTAAGAATTTGAGGGAACTAGTGGGGGTATGGAGGCTACTGCAGTTGTTTCTATGTTCAGACGTTCACAACAGGAGAGAGGTGTGTGTTACACTGAGTACTGGGGGGGGGGGGGGGGGGATGGTGATTCAAAAGCTTACAAATCAGTAGTGGAAAGCCAACCTTATGGTAATAAGCAGATTGTTAAGATTGAATGTGTGGGCCACGTTCAGAAACGGATGGGAACACGTCTCCGAAAATTGAAGCAGACAAAGGGAAAAGAGAAGTTATCAGATGGGAAGACTCTAAATGGTAAAGGAAGACTTACAGACAAAAACATTGATGAATTCCAGCATTATTATGGAGTGGCAGTAAGAAACAAGACACATGACCTACAAGGGGTGAAACGAGCAGTGTGGGTTACATTCTTCCACAAATCTTCCACTAATGATACACCTATACATGGTCTTTGTCCACCTGGTGCTGATTCACGGTGCAAGTACCGCAAAGCTCAGGCAGCAGGTAGCGAGGAACCATTTAGGCACACAAATAGCATACCATCTGCAGTGATGGAAGCTGTTAAACCAATATATAGAGAATTAGCTCATCCTGACCTTCTTTCCAAGTGTCTCCATGGTCGAACACAAAACCCGAATGAGTCTTTCAATAATGTAATTGGGACCCGCATACCAGAAAATGTCTTTGTAGGAAGGAAAACTCTATGCTTGGGTGTTTGTGATGCTGTGATAATGTTTAATGATGGTATAAAGGGAAGAATTGGGATACTAGAGGAACTTGGTATCACTCCAGGTGCCAACACACCGCAAGCCTTTCAGCGAATGAATCGACTTAGGATCATGAAAGCCCAGCGTGCAGCAGAGGAAATGACTAAAGAAGCAAGAGGCAGGAAAAGAAGGAAGCTTCTAGGTTTGCAGGATAGTCAAGAACAGGATCCAGATAATGCTGATTATGGGCCTGGCTGTTTCTAGAAGCTGGCATGCCTCCATGTGTAAGTTAATATCAAATAAAATGTTTGAACTTGATATGCCGGAAATGACATTTTTAAAATTATTTGACCCATTATCTCACGAACTATTATAGATACATATCTCTAATTTTACACTATGTTACCACTTAGTATACTGCAGCTACTGAACCTCCCAAAACATCTCTACCTCTAACGGTTTTTTACTTACGGAAGAAAAAGTGGACTTTTAAAGGAAAATATTGAACAACATTTTTAAAAAATCATTACTAGCTAATTATTTCTCTGTACGTTTTGACTCTGGTTCAGTAATCAGAAAAGGAGTGATACTATACATCCCAAAAATTTCAGATCTCTATCTGTCACAGGATCTGAGATAATGGGTCATCAATATTGCAAATTTAACACTGTGGGCATAGGACGTACGTACTCCCCTTGAGTCTGTCGTTCTATAGCTGGTAAGTTATACTACAAAGTGTTCAGCAAATTTAGAGAAATCTACTCCACGGTTTCTCTGAAATATTCCACCACTACTGTTCCTGAGGCAGGGGGTGTACAAAAGCATTCGATTGTCATGTTCCACCCACCTTTAACAGTTATAATCACCCAAATTCTTTTGGATTCTGCACTAACTTCACCAGATATTATCGTGTTGTGTACGGCTATAAACACGTCCCCAATACAAAGTTCAAGAATATTATACATCTTAGACCTGCCGAGCAAAGTTGTGAAGTATGGAAAAGAGCCACTGTGGTTCCGCAACCATTTAGAGGCTGTTTCAAATACAAAGAGAGCTTCATTGCAGAGTGAAACGTAGCCAAAGTCACGCAAAAAAACAAAAACTGAACGAAGTCAAAATCATTGTAAGAAAATCAATGCGCGAAACTTTCGACAAATTCTGTCTCCCGATCTGAGAGAAATTCCAAAGAATTTCTGGTCTTAGCTGAAATCAGTAAGTGGATCAAAACCATCTGTCCAGACACTCAGTGAACGGGCGGTGAGACAGAGAAGGCGTCGTTACCGAGTTATTTTTTACAAAATTGTTTCATTAAGGAAAACACGTACAACAGTTCCTCCTTTAAATCATCGCACGAAAGTGAAAATGATAGATATCGAAATAAGTGACCGTGGGACAGAAGAGCAACCGACGTCGCTTAACAGCGGAAAGACCACTGCGCCTGGCGGGATATCGATATGACTCGTGAGATTATGAGACCCAGTACTTGGCAGTGGTACAGTAGTACAACATAGGCCTAGTGGTACGGTTGCAGCTATATTCTGAGGAAGTCGAACATGTTGATTTACTGTTTAATCATTTGAAATGAGGAAAGAGATTGAAGCATTTTATTATGATTATTTTGGTGAATAATGGGGAGGATTTAACTTCAGGTAATTGATTTTAGATTTGGCAGCTCGCAGTTATGCATTCTCGCTTCAGACATCCAGAGACTTGAGTATAGGGAAGCTAAACAGCCATACATAATTTTCAATTTGAATTTGGGATTAGGAGTAACTCTTGAACATTTACTATAATTTTTTCGAGTCGCATTTTTGAAAAATCTCATTTGATGTTAAAGACAAGTTGCGTTTGTCCACTCAAGAACTGTAATTTTTTGTATATTAAGTTTGTAAAGCAAAGAGAGGGTTAATTTTCGAATATAGAACTTTCCTAATCAGAAAACTAGTTACATATGATGTTATAATTTATCCAAAATCATTGTCCGCATCCAAATTCCATATCAAAATATGAGTTATAATTTTTACTTGTACAGACTTGTTATGGCCCAAGTATGTTTTGCCTTTTTTAAAAGAGAGCGCATTTTACCAAGCGCAATTCAGTAATTAGTTGTAATTCAGCACATGCGACGCGCTTTAAAGACGAGCAGTGTCACAGTGTTTCCGTTGTGCAACAGGCAACCCAAAATAAAATGATAAAAATGAGAACACTGAGTTCTTCCAGAGTCAGTTTATCAGTTTAAAAGTGTAATGATTCGCAGTGTTCAATTCAGAAAATATTCTTGCCATTACGAATGTTTAAACAGACAGGAAACCAGACAGGCACTTTCAAGTTAATTTCTCGTAGTCAGATTTTGCGACACATTCTTGCAGTCTAATTCTTACGTTCAAAGTTTACAGATTCCTATGTTCAAAGTTTAGGTAAGCTTACAGGTAGTTTACACTGCCAGTAAACAGAACTTATACTGAATAATAACAATGATTTTATTTTTGTTGAGATAACTTACAGAGATCGCTGAACTTGCACACGAAACTTTACGCCGCTACCTCTATCTTCAGCCTGATGTGGAATTTTACAACTACTTTCATGCTTAGATATTATGACATTTCTAGAGACCGAAATTCAGCCTGATGTGGAATTTTACAACTACTTTCATGCTTAGATATTATGACATTTCTAGAGACCGAAAATCTTTGTTGGCGCTAACTTAGACTCCACAAATAGATAATAGGAGACGGTAGATACCAGATTCTGTCTTCCTTGACTTCCAGAAGGAAATCGATACAGTTACGTACTGTTGCCTGGTAAAAAAATGGGTGTTTACGGAGTATCAGACCAGCTTTTTGATTAAATTAAGGATTTCCTAAGACACAGAATACAGCATGCCATTGTTAACGGAGAGAAATCGTCAGACACAAGAGTAGCGTTGGGCATACGCCAATGGAGTGCTACAGGATAACAGCTGTTTACAATATATGTAAATAACTCAGTGGGCAATGTTGGAAGTTCCATGAAGTTGTTAGCGGATGGCGCTACCGTATATAGAGAATAAGCAACGTTAAAAAATTGTAACTAAGTTCCGGAAGACCTTCAGAGGATCGACCCTTGGTGCAGCGTCAGCACAACTACAAATGTAATTTATCACCCATAAATGGGATGAAAACCTCGTTAATGTAGAAGTGACTGTCAAATAATCATTGGAAGTAGTCATGTCCATTAATTATCTGGTCGTATGCATATAGCAATTGAAAGTGAAATAGTCACATAAAACTTATCACAAGAAAGGCAAATTGCAGACTAACATTCATTAGAAGCATCCTCACGAAATGCAATCCACTTCGACGATAACTTGGGGATTGCTGTCAGTCTGGGGTCCGTACAACATAGGACTGGCAAAGAAAACAGAGAAGACAAAAAGAAAAACAGTGCGATTCATCACAGGTTCGTTTCATAAGTGTAACAGCGTCATAGAGATACTCAAGCAATTCCAGTGACAGACGCTAAAAAGGAGGCGTTGTGCATTGCAGTGTGGTCTACCGAGAGTTATGTCTCTGGAAAAGTCAACTAATATATTTGCTTCCTCTTCCATATGCCTCGCAAAAAAAAAAAAAACATAAAGGTTAAATGAAGAAAATTCAGGTTCACAAAATGTTTGCCAACCATTGTTCTTCGTGATTGGGACAGGAAAGGGAGAAAGTGACAGTGAGGAAAGGGAGAACGTGACAGTGATATGTACCCTCCAACACACATCATCAGGTGGTTCAGACAGTATATAGAAGTAGATGCAATCCATTTGTACATTACATTAATATTGTTCCATAGATAATGAATACAACGTTTCTAATGATATAGAGTGTGTCAGTTTAACATACGAGGAAGTTTTCTTTACACGATATGATGTTTTTTTTATCAATTACTACTTTGTATCTTAAAGTTCATGTATTGGTTTCTTTTTACAATTACTACTTCATATCTAAAAATTAATCTAGTGAGTAGAAGTAGTTGTCATTCAGAAATTATTTTAATTTGTTTTAAATGGTGGTTGGCTATATGACAGACTTTTAATGCTGTGGCAAATGACCAAAGATTTTTGTGGCAGTATAATTCATCACTTTCTTTGTCAAAGTCAGATTTAACGCAGAACAGTGAAGATCATCCTTTCTTCTAGTCTTGTAGCAATGCACTAGCTTGAAGGGGGAAACGAGATGGCGCTATGGTTGGCCCGCTAGATGGCGCTGCCATAGGTTTTTTAAATAGGAACCTACATTTTTTATTACATATTCGTGTAGTACGTAAAGAAATATGAATGTTTTAGTTGGACCATCTCTTCGCTTTGTGATAGATGGCGCTGTAATAATCGCAAACATATGGCTCACAATTTTAGACGAACTGTTGGTAACAGGTAGGTTTTTTAAATTAAAACACAGAACGTAGGTACGTTTGAACATTTTATTTCGGTTGTTCCAATGTGATACATGTACCTTTGTGAACTTATCATTTCTGAGAACGCATGCCGTTACAGCGTGATTACCTGTAAATACCGCATTAATGCAATAAATGCTCAAAATGATGTCCGTCAACCTCAATGCATTTTGCAATACGTGTAACGACATTCCTCATAAAAGCGAGTAGTTCGCCTTCCGTAATGTTCACACATGCATTGACAATGCGCTGATGCGTGTTGTCAGGCGTTGTCGGTGGATCACGATAGCAAATATTCTTCAACTTTCCCCACAGAAAGAAATCCAGGGACGTCATATCCGGTGAATGTGCGGGCCATGGTGTGGTGCTTCGACGACCAGCCACCTGTCATGAAATATGATATTCAATACCGCTTCAACCGCACGCTAACTATGTGCCGGACATCCATCATGTTGGAAGTACTGGAAGGGTACAGTACCGCCCGACATTGAAAATAGGTACAACATACTTCATTATTCCTGTCAGAACAACATATTTTTTTCTAATAATAACTCAATTTCAATTAATACAGCGAAGCCGGATACCAGTGTGGGAAAGAATGACAATTTATTTATTTAATTGATCATATGTGCACTCCCACAAAATAAATTCCTACATCCAGTTTGGTGAGATCTGTGAAATGAATGAATGTATGGTCGTCTGCTAACCGCAGATAGTGAATGTGAATATATGATCATCTTTGAGACGATCCTTTGGCCACCTTTGGTGGAACCAAAGAGATGAAACTTACCGGAGCTTTGAGCGCCTGAAATGTGGCTGACCAATACGGTAGCATGGTCTTCCCCCACCTCGGCAGAGGTGCGAGAGGATCTGAAGAACGGTCAATGTTTCAGCACTCTGCCGCTGGATCTTGTGCTGTTAAGACCTGTCTTAGGTGTGCTCCGTAAAGACAAAAGAGTGGAGACTTGGCATGCATGTGGAATATTTAAGAGTGGTGTGAAATAATAATTTCTCTATTTCAGGAACTTTTGTGGGAAGAATTAAATGTCAGGCAGGTAATATTAATGGGATCGTAGTAATCTTCGAAAGTGACCAACGGTCACAATGAAACCACGTGTAGCAATAAGTTGAAATACTTCCATGTGCTTAAGTTAAGCTGAATTACTAGCGTGTGTACTATAAGTTGAAATATTTAAGGAATGGCGTGTGCAGGACTTGAAATTAGAGACGAGTACTTCCACGTGTTTAGTACTGTGTGAGTCTCAATCTGTGTATGAGACAAAGGATAAAGAGAAGTACTCGTCCATGGTATCAGTTGAATGACTCACGTGTGTGATGAATATGCTCTTAACATTACTTTGCATGTTATGTTTCCGTGTGACGCTTGATTCAAACTATAATACTCTGAGAGAGAAGCAACGTGAGTCAGCCGTCTATCCAGCAACGCCACTTGGCTTGCATTGCACAGGAAGACGTGCATATGTCTCCAGAGTTCATAGTAGGAAAGAAGAATTATGAAGTGGGGCAGTGTCGTGTGAAACTGGGATAAATACTAATTGAAGTGGGAAAGCTGAAAGTGATAGCGTTGTGACTATTTATTGTGTTGTATTCCATGTTGTAGTGTGGTGTATGTCATGTAATTTGGGTATGTGTGGTTTGCATGGGAGAGTAGCTAGGTAGTTGCAGAGGTAGTGGGTTATGCGTGTTCCTTTTGTACCGCTCTGTCTGGAGGAAAGTTTCGTGATGATGGTTGTGAGAGTCGAAGTGTGAAATATAGCAAAAAGATCCACCATCCTATCCAGAAAGTGCACTGTAGCGTTAAATAATTACGAGACCATAAGATAGAGAATCACCAATGTAAAGCCATGCCCACTGGTCGGAATTTCTCATGTGTCATTGTTGTAGGTTATAGAATTTGTGTGTTTAGGTTATAGAATTTATCGGAATAAATAAGATAGTGAAAAGAAAAGATTGGTGGCCTTTTCCTTCGAATTGTATGTTGTCATGATATCCAGAATTTATAATGTGTGCGCCACTCATATTCAGTGCGATGGCCACGTGTTGATAAAAGCCGTTAAACAAAAAAAGAAAATGTGGTATTGCCAGTGCGTAGTGAACAGAGTTCTGTAAATTACTGATAGTCAGATGAGCGTTTCCGTTGCGCATTATTGATACAGGAGGATAATTTGTAACTTTATTGTGAGTACTAGAGTTCATGTTACTCGACAGATAAGAATGAATCCACTCGCTTGGCAGACCACTCATCTTGCAGGCCTGACTGCTTGATGCCACAGTATGAGCAAGGCATGTGGGTGCCTCTCATAATTTCGACCCTGCCAGGATATTTTGCTGTTAGGGTTTGCTGTTAAGATTTTTTTATTTGATGGAATATATTGTGATAGCACTAAGAAGTAAAATTTTTTTTGTTTGCAATTTCTTTCTGGATTGGTTAGGATCTTTTTTTTATCTAATTAATTGCTATATCGTCCAAGGCTGGAAGATCGTTGTATAATTTTTTTTGCGTAATGTCTGTAGTAACTAGGTCGCAGTCGAAAAGTAGTCACGATGGAGAATAGCGATTCTGGGGTGAACGTATAATGCAGCAGGAAGTAGGTGTCGACCTTTGGTTAATGAGTGAGTACGGCAAACACTCGGAAGGGGCCGAATTGTTCAGCGGACCGCGGCTAGGTGATCCTTTGAGCGGCGGGCTTTGTCCACAATCGGGGGCTTTTCCCGACGACGCGGGCGAGCCGGGACTAGGTCAGGTATGCAGTGAAAGTGCATCTACCCTTAGCGAAGCTATGGTTTCTCAGGCGAACGAGGTGAGCGCACCGAAAGTAGCAAATGACAATGTGCTACTACAGTTTTTACAGAGGATGGATAGAGATAATAAGGAGAGAGATAGGGAGACTAAGGAAAGATTGGAAGCAAATAAGGAAAAATTGGAGGCAATGGATAAGGGAAATAAAGAGGCTATGAGGAAGCTACACACAGTTATCGATGAGCGTCTGTCCGCAGTTAATAATCGGTTAGATGAGGGGGAGAAGAATCTGGATGCGTTGAAGCAAGTATGTGATGCCGTGAAAGAAAAAGCCAATAATTTGGAGGTACGAATAAGTGCAATAGAGAGCGATATTACAGAATGTAGGGACGTGTTGCCGGATGAGCGAATCAAAGAGAGAGTGGAGGACTTACTTGCAGATGAACAAGGGACATTAGACAGCGTGGACGCTCAAGTCACCCGGCAGGAAGTGGCGCTAAATAAACACAGGGATGAAGTTGCGGAGGTAGTGGTCAGAATGAATACGATTAGCGCAGATGTAGAAAAGATCAGTATAAGAGGCGAAACAGGCTCTGACAGTACGCAGCGAGAGGTTTATGCCGACCAGGAGGAGATACAATCACTATTACAGTTTAAAGAGGCACAATTACAAAACAAATAGGAAACATAGGGAAGAAATAGCACAGTTGCAATTAGCGTGCAGAAGCGAAGGTGAAACAGCACCAGGTAGACTGCAGAGGGAGAGTGAGATAAATTCAAAAAACGAAAGTAGGCAGAAAGAGGAAGACGAACTCAGAGTTAGAAGAACGGTTGTGTCGGATAAAACAGGTGGCAAACCCAACTGGGTATAGTCCAAGGTCGGAAAACATAAATGCGGAAGAAGAATGTAGGAGGCACTTCGTGTCGGTACAAACGTACACTTGTTTTCCGGATCCTGATAATTACCAACATCCATGCCTGTGGCTGTCTCAATTTCAAGATTCATTACCTTCATCGTGGGGACCGCTCCTCAAAATGAAGTTTGTGTGTAACCATTTGAGGGACGAGGCTAGAGCGAAAATGCAGGAAGTTATTAAAGACTATAGCAGCTACAAGATATTTTGTGACAAGTTTTTAAATGAATTCTGGTCGAAAAGTAAGCAGGACCAGGTTAAGCAAAGCATATTGATGATGCCAAATTGTAACGAAGATGGTGTTAAGAGATCCAGTGTCGTGCTATCAGGAAATGCTGAGACGAAACAGGTATTTGGATGTGCCATACGAAACTGGGAAGCTCATTAGGATCTGTATAACGAAGTTGCCAGTGAGATTGCGCAGAGATATAGTGATAGCAGGCAGAGGCTTAGACGATTCCGCGTCATTTCAGCATTTGTTACAGGAACTGGGTAATGAGAGCAATATTGTGAGCGACGACACGACTCATAGGTCAGACAGAGTCGAGGATAGGAACGGCAGAAACTATCAGAATGACAGGAGAGCATGGAATCAGAGGAATGACGGAAATGGAAGATGGCGAGGAAATAGGGGGCAGAATTCATGGGGATATCGACCGGCAAACCTGGAAAATAGAATATGGGACAGAGATGGAAGAAGAAGGGAAAATGAAAATGATGGGCGAAGAGAGAATAGGCAGTCATTGGGTTCACGACAGGACAATCACTGTCACAATGACGGAAGGACAAGAAGGTGACTACATGATAGGCGGGTACAAACCAGGACTATTAATGATGTAAATATTAGGTATATCGATTACGGAAAACTAAGGGAGAATCTGTTAGAGGAGGTAGGAGATGTGGGGAGTGAAGTCCACCCAATAATTAGCGTAGAAATAAATAATATAATCGTACCTTGTGTCATCGACACAGGCAGTGTAATGAGTGTTTTGAGGGAAGATGTGTTTAAGTGTTGTAGTCTTACAAAACCATGGCCAACGTTGCCATTGCAAAGGACAACAGTGAGAGGGGCAGTTACAGGAAGGGGAATTGAGGTGAAGTTACAAGCGCAAGTAGACTTTGTGTGCCAGGCGAAGAGGTTTAGTACAGTGTTCATGATTGTGTCATCTCTAACTGTTGAAGGGATATTAGGCGTTAATTTTTTGAACCAATATAAAGCAGTCGTTAACATGAGAAATGGTTCGATGGAGTTGAAATGAGATTCGGAGGAAATTACATTAAGATTCGACGATTGGTTATATGCTAAAGATAACGCACACTTAGCATTATGTCTGGCGGTAAAGTCCGGTATACAGGCACAGAATACGGGGTTCGAACAAGAGAAGGAAATTCATAAATGTTTGGAGGAGGAGATCAGGGAGAAAATCTGGCATTTACGAGGGACCACGGTCTACGCGGAATTGCAGAAAATTTTATACGAGAATAGAGAGGTATTTAAACGTGCTGCGGGTACAATAAGAAATTTTGTGTATAGATTCAAGGTCAAGCCTCATAAACAGTTTAGGGTCCAAGTGTACCCGATACCTGTTGTGTACAAAGAAAGAGTGGAAGCTGAGATCGAAAGCATGCTACAACAAGGGATTATCGAACCAGCATCCAGTCCGTACAACAGCCCTTTAGTTTGTGTTGAAAAAAAGGATGGGTCAATTAGATTAGTTTTGGACGCAAGAAGGATTAATAAGATAATAGAGCCAGAGACAGATCGGCCGCTGACACTTGACGAATTGCTACAAAAGTTCCACAGGATCAGAGTTCTCAGCTCAGTTGATTTGAGAATGAGTTTCTGGCAGGTGGAGTTAGATAGGGGGTGTAGAAAATACACTGCTTTCTTGTGCTACGGGAAATCGTATCAATTCCGGAAACTACCATTTGGGTTAAATGTATCATCCGCGGCATTTATCAGAGCGCTAAATACTGTCATTCCTAATGAAATAAAAGATAAGGTAACACAGTACGTGGATGATGTCCTGATAGCCGAAAGAAACTGGGAAGACCACAATAGAACGTTAAGCATATTGCTCGGTGCACTGGAGAGACATGGGGTGACCGTGAATTTGGGAAAGTCAGAATTTGGACGAAAAGAAATCGAGTTTCTAGGTCACATTGTGACACCAGAGGGAATAAGACCAAAACCAGACAAACTCGAAGCAATCAGAGATTTTCCGGTGCCGAGAACAAAACGTCAGATACGGGGTTATTTAGGATTAATCAATTTTTACAGGAGGTTCATTAAGATTGGAGGTGCAGCGACACCCAGACTATGTCAGCTGACTGGAAAGAAAACGGTATGGAATTGGGACCCTGTCGTGCAGGAAGAATATGAGACGTTAAAGAAGGCACTGCTATCGGCACCTCTTCTCGGGCATCCAGACCTAGGGAAAGAGTTTTGTTTGGCCACGGACAGTTCCCGTAGTGGACTTGGGGTAACATTGTTCCAAGAGCAAGGAGGAGAAGTAATACAACAACCTATTGCATTTGCGAGCCGAGTGCTTAGCAAAGTTGAGAGAAATTACACGGTAATTGAGCTTGAAGCTTTGGCAATAGTATGGGGTTTTAGTAAGTTTAGATACTATTTGTATGGGAGGCATACTAAAATCTATACTGACCACAAGTCACTACAGTTTCTGATGTCGGCTAAACTTAACCATAGACGACTCGCTAGGTGGGCACTCTATTTACAGGAGTTTCAGTTTTCGGTCATGTATATTCCTGGGCCACAGAATATAGTGGCAGATGCGTTGTCGAGGAACCCAGTAGGTCATGGTCAATGTTTTGATGAGGAGGTAAACGAGAACAGATATGACATATTGTATATGCAGGGCGTGCCGTTCGAGAAATACATAGGGGCGGTACTCACAAATATCGCGAAAGAGCAGGATAAAGACGCGTCATGGAGAATGGTGAAGGACAGAGTTAGAGCCAACTTAGATGCCAATATAGCGCGCTTTTATACAATTCAGAACGGGGTCCTTTTCTACCGTAGAAATCCGAACACACAGGACTGGGTGTTGTGTATACCAAATGAAATAGTCAACAAGTTGATCTGGTACACGCACCTAAGTTACGGGCATTACGGGGCAAGGGAATGTTGTAAGAAGTTAAGGGAATCAGTTTATTTCATTAGTATGGAGAGGAGGATCAAGAACGTGCTTGGTAGTTGCAAATTGTGCCAGAAGGCAAAATCGTTAACTATCTCATGCAAAGCACCGCTTTTTCCGATAGTGCCAGGTAGATTGAGGGAATTTGGAGCAACAGATTTGTTTGGCCCGCTACCTAAGTCAGTGCAGGGATATAGATATGTTTTAGTAGCAGTGGAATTGGTGTCAAAGTATGTGACTTTTACCGCATTGAAACGTGCGACGGGAAGGACAGTAGCAGCAGCGATCGTTAAAAACTTTTTGCGAGAAGTAGGAACTGTAGAAAAGTTCATAGCTGAAAATGGACCACAATATAGATCCAAACAATGGCTAACCACACTGAAGAGAAGAAGGATAAAACCGGTGTTCATGTCCCGATACCATGCTGCAAGTAACCCCAGTGAAAGAGTGGTAAAAGAATTGGGAAAGTTGTGTAAGATCTATTGCCATAGGCAACATAGAAGTTGGAGTATTTTTCTGAAAGATTTTCAGGACATCCTCAATGAGCTACCACATGGAGCAACTGGTTTATCAACAATTATGGTATTAAAGAATGAACCACCACCAGATCGAGTCAGGGAGCTGGTAGATTTTCCGCGATCAGGAAATTGTCAAGGTTGCGATAGAGCGTATTAAGAAAGCAGCTAAGGATAGGCAGGAGAAGCAGAAAGGAAAGATCCATAAGATCGAATTGGCAGTAGGAGACAAGGTTCTAATTAAAACTCGTCGATTACCAAAGAAGCGCAGATTCCTAACTAGCAAATTCTTTACGGTGTATAGTGGACCATTCAGAGTGAGGCGGATTGTCCATGAAAATGCTGTACTGATTGAGACGATCAAGGGAAAACAATCTCGTGGGCTTCATCACATTTCTAACATCAAATTATGAAAAAGTTAAGGATAGATCGAAAGTAGGCAATTTATGGTAGATAGTCAGTGTATTTATTTGTGGTGTGTAACGTTGTGCAGGGTCAAATCGAACATAAGAATTTTCAGGCGGGATGTTAGGAAGTATGACGGAATAGACTGGTCGAATGAGTCATGAACAGGAGTCGACAGAGTGGTGTATGTACGTATTTTTTGTCATATGAATAAGGATCAAGCAGAAACGATTTGATGATTAATGAGTGGATAAAGATGGTATATAGAGAAGCGACGTGATAAATAATAGTGGATAAAGGTGATATTTAAGGAGAGAAGCGACGTGAAGCAGTGTGATTAATAAAGAGAGATTCGACGTGATGAAACAGTGGTAAATAAAGGTGAGTAGAACTAATAATGTGGAGATGTCTTAGAGGTATGTTACAGAGAGGCCTGTGTATGCTGCAATCGAGATTGATGCGAATGGCGAAGGAAGACCAGGAAATGATGGAGTAATCGACGGACGGAGAGCCGAAATACGAATGAAGAGATGAGGACAACTGCACAACGTGAAAGGACATAAAGGGAGTATGAGATCCAGATGGTGAACGTTGTGGAATACTGACGTAAGATGTAATATAAGTGTAAATCTAATTCTTACCATAACATTTACTATATGAAAAAAATAATTTTTGTTGTTGTTGTTGTTGAAGCCTGGTACCAGTATAACTAATCAAAACGGTACCAAGAATGTGTACAGTTATTTTGCAGGATGAATAATTTGTGTATTTTTTTATCTTAGATGAAATGTCGCAATTCTAAGTTGATATTTAGCAGGATGAATAATCGGTAAAGTGAATGCAGAGGTAAGCCGATGGAGAGAGGTGCCAGAGTGAAAGGACGAATTTGGAGACTGGAAAGCTATCTCTGAAACAGCTTCATGTGTTATGTGGTTGAGTATAAGGGAGCAAAGGTATGGTATGTTGTCGTGAGTGTGGTGGTGTTAAGGTTAGCTGACTTCTAGACCTATTCTGTTAGTGTATTAATGGATTGAATGAGAAGGAAAATGTGATATCTGGTGAGTGAGAGTCGTAGGGTAGTGTGATCAATGCGCACACTCCTGTAAAGGGGATGCTACCGATCCATAACTAAAACATTATTGTGTTGTTGTTTGATTTGGATGAACCTCGATGGCAGGTCAGGATCTGACATCATGTGGATGGTACATACATGTCCTAGAAATGTTGATATATATAATAAAAAGGTAAAATATATAAAGAGATACTAATTTCAGTCTGTCACAAGCACAAAGGTGCATTGTATGTTGTAGATTTAGAGTCATCAGTTTCTAAAATGTTTATTGTGTTAGGATGTTAAAGTAGTTTACTATTTAATAACATGTGGTAGGTAATTGAGAGCTGTGTAGATTATTTCTTATTTTTTTGTTAGAACACTTTCAAGGGGTATTAATTTCAGTCTGTCACAAGCACAAAAATTCATTGTATATTGTAGCTTTAGAATCAACAGTTTCTAATATTTTCCCTGTGATAGGATGTTAGAGTAGTCTACTATTTTATATTGTAATTATGAGTTGTATAGATTGTTTCTTATTCCTTTTGTTTTTTGTTTTTTTTTTACACTTTCATGTTTTGTATGAGGGACAACAGGTACAATCAATAGCACAAGTGTGGGCTGTATATAGAAAAGAGATAAATGTTGATGTTGTATGTGTAGAAAACTAGGTTGTATAATTTTATGTTTTTTAGAACAAAGATTCTTTTGTTACCTATGTATCTAATAGATCATACATGTAATCAATGAGTATTTAAATATTGTAAGAATATCCTTTTGTCTGTAATGTTGCGAGATGCACGGAAGGGTCTGACTGATTGAGTGTCGTAGCGCTGAGGGGCTACACAGAACGCGCCCGTACCATGTAAGCCAAGCTGACGTCGGCATGGGAGAGGCAACAGAGCCGGTGCGCTCCCCACTCCACTACTGGTCGAGGTACACTCCACGCGCCCACTACAGCAGGTCAACGGCCTGGGGCGACACGCATGTACCACTGGCTGCCATTCGTAAGTTCCGCCACCCTTACGACTGGGGAAAGTATCCCGCGGAGGCAACAGCGGGTGGTTTCTTCTGCTCAACGGCTCGGGCGGCAGAGCCACGGCAGAACAAACGACGCGCGGCAGAGTCCGGCGGGCATTTTTACCAGCAACAATTAACTAGTACTGGACTGTCGAGCCGTGAAACAAGATGACTGCTCGTATGTCTCCATAAGGTGGAAAGTGAAGGACTGGTGTTCCCACGTTGTGAGAGGTGGAAAAGATTTTGTCTTTAGCAGACAGGACGATTGTTTTGTTTTGTCTTGACCACTGAACGGTGGGATCCATAAACTTTTGGCAGTGACTTGTTAAGTGTGCTTTGTGAATTGCATGTGGGACGCTTGGTATACTTAAAGAGGACAGTTGTCGTTTGGTGACTAATTATTCTATGAATGCAAGAAACTAAAGTGGGACATTGACATTTGCATTTGTAGTAGGAGACATTTCTTTAATTGGTGTGGGAATAAGTGCTGTTTGTTGGAACTTACGACTTTTAATTACACCATGAACTGAAAGGACAGCACTGTGGGTGATAGTAGTTGTAGGGCCATTTCTGGACGACCAGATTCGTGTGGATGGTACTCTGAGATTGACTATGACATTTGTGTTTAATGTGAGATACGCTTTACTGTTCAGTGCGTGTTCAAAATGCTGATTTGAGTGACTTAAAGAATTTTGTCCGGGTAACCATGGGAGAGCTTTGACACTGAGACAGTGTTTCTAGGAAAACTATCAGCAACTTTTTGACCCCAAGAAAATCACAGAATGAAATGATTCTGTGTGACTCGCAAGATAGGGAATAATGTATTTGTACTTGTAATTGTGAAATTTTTTTTATATGTTTCATTCTTGAACCCTTCAAGCAAGTGTAATTGTATTTCATTAACATTTGTGTTTAGAATAGTTAGTTTTTTTTTGTTAGTTCTGGGTTATCAAGTTCATGTAGCATCTTTATTAGAATATTTGGTACAATGATGCTTTAATTATTAGCCAGTGGCGTAATACTAACGTAGCAGCTCTTGTTGCATTGGTCAGTAAGATTGTCACAGGGGACAAGAGTTTGCATTGCACAACAAATATCGGAATTAACTGATGCATTTTGATGTCGTGGACAGTAATGATCTTGTTGGTGTGTTGACTGAAGCCACTTAATTGCATTATTGCAATGGTGATATTTCACATTAAAGTGTCGAAATGCAAGTTCTTGTCGTCTAAGTGTGTAACAACAGAGAAATGAGCAGTAGAGTAAGATACGAGAGCTATTGATGGATTCAAGCACTTATTGCTAACAATTTACTGTGTGTATTGATCGAAGTTGATGGACTGTCTAGCTCAGCAGCAGGTATTTGTACTGGTGGACAAGGATAAAGTTAAACTCACAGTCGATTAGTGGTGGCAATTGCTTAAGTGATGATAGTTAATTAGGTATGACATGATGTCTTAGATGAACTATATTACGTAACCAGTATGTAACTTGTGGTATAATTCATTGTTTTTCTTCCCAGTTTTATTTCCCTGTAGGTTTGATGTATATTTTAGAGTAATGGTATGGAGCCTGACATTCTACATGTAACTAGTGTACGCAATGTTTTTATTTTGTTGATTTTGTTTTGTATTTAGACTTTGCTGTGTAAAGGTTTTTACCCAGCAATTTATGAATGTCAGATTACTTGTTCTGTGTTTGGACGGTGAGCTATTTAAAATTTCATGAGTACAATTAGTATTTTTTTATTTGTTTTAGAATTATTGAAGTTTGGATTACTCCTAAAAATAATGGAGATCCCGGTAACTAAGCCAATTTTTATCTCATCATTATTTTTTATTTGTGTGATGTGATGTTTTATTTGACATTTGGATTGTTGTAAATATGTATGTGTATGTTACTCCAGATTGTGGAGAGTACAATAATGCAACAACTGTGTCAATAATTTGGTAAAGTAACAGCATTTGGTCGTCTATTAGAGGTCACCAGGGGCTAAGGTCTCCTCCTGGTTATTATAATGACTTGCTACGTTTGTTCTTATACAGCTTTCTTAAAAAAATGTTTGGAACTACCCTCGCATTGGAAGGATAGTACCGTGCCATTTTTTTCTGCATGGGTAGCCGGTGGTGAAAGGGTACAGTACTGCCCGACATTGAAAATAGGTACAACATACTTCATTATTCCTGTCAGAACAACATATTTTTTTCTAATAATAACTCAATTTCAATTAATACAGCGAAGCCGGATACCAGTGTGGGAAAGAATGACAATTTATTTATTTAATTGATCATATGTGCACTCCCACAAAATAAATCCCTACATCCAGTTTGGTGAGATCTGTGAAATGAATGAATGTATGGTCGTCTGCTAACCGCAGATAGTGAATGTGAATATATGATCATCTTTGAGACGATCCTTTGGCCACCTTTGGTGGAACCAAAGAGATGAAACTTACCGGAGCTTTGAGCGCCTGAAATGTGGCTGACCAATACGGTAGCATGGTCTTCCCCCACCTCGGCAGAGGTGCGAGAGGACCTGAAGAACGTCCATGTTTCAGCACTCTGCCGCTGGATCTTGTGCTGTTAAGACCTGTCTTAGGTGTGCTCCGTAAAGACAAAAGAGTGGAGACTTGGTATGCATGTAGAATATTTAAGAGTAGTTTGAAATAATAATTTCTCTATTTCAGGAACTTTTGTGGGGAGAATTAAATGTCAGGCAGGTAATATTAATGGGATTGTAGTAATCTTCAGAAGTGACCAACGGTCACAATGAAACCACGTGTAGCAATAAGTTGAAATACTTCCGTGTGCTTAAGTTAAGCTGAATTACTAGCGTGTGTACTATAAGTTGAAATATTTAAGGAATGGCGTGTGCAGGACTTGAAATTAGAGACGAGTACTTCCACGTGGTGAGTACTGTGTGAGTCTCAATCTGTGTATGAGACAAAGGATAAAGAGAAGTACTCGTCCATGGTATGAGTTGAGGACTCGCGTGTGTGATGAATATGCTCTTAATATTACTTTGCATGTTATGTTTCCGTGTGACGCTTGATTCAAACTATAATACTCTGAGAGAGAAGCAACTTGAGTCAGCCGTCTATCCAGCAATGCCACTTAGCTTGCATTGCACAGGAAGACGTGCATATGTCTCCAGAGTTCATAGTAGGAAAGAAGAATTACGAAGTGGGGCAGTGTCGTGTGAAACTGGGATAAATACTAATTGAAGTGGGAAAGCTGAAAGTGATAGTATTGTGACTATTTATTGTGTTGTATTCCTTGACAATGTGCTGGGTACTTACCAAAGTATATCTTCGAAAATTTCCGTCCGTTACAAGCATTGTGAGTAGCTGGTTTTGTAGCAAGTCAACGTTTCTGGTGACAGTTACTGTCAAAGAATGTTTCAGCCAGAGGTCTGATGTATATCAACGTGAATAAACGTACATTTTTGAAAATATTCGGAAGTTGCACCTGTTGCATGATAAGCTTTTTCATAGTAAATCGGCGTTTGTGATCTAGTTACTGTAGCACAAATTATAACTGACATATGTTACATCTAGTTTTTCCTTTCAAGAGGAGTGTATGTTGTATACTTTTATCGTAATTAACACTATTTTCTAGTTTGTTAGCTACTATAGCCTCGAAAAGTTTTAGGAAACTAGTCATATTTACCGCAAGTTTCTCTGTTGCCTCAATAGAAATCTTGTTTTCTGTTCTATTTCAGTTCTTAAATGGAATTAGCAATGTTTTTAAATTAAAAATTTAGCAGTAGGCTTAGTTTAAAGTTACTTGTTTACTGAGCTCCAAAGCACTGCATCAGCCACGATGCAGTCCCACTGCAACAGCTGTCCTTGGGTGGGATGCGTAAACAACAGGAAATCGCCATGACTACTGTCAAAGGATTGGCAGCTGCTGCTAGTCGGTACGTTGAGAGAGCTCCACAGACTTGTATACCAAAGTTACCTCAAATAGTATACTCACCCATAAATCCTGTCTCCTCTGTAGGAAGCGTAGGATCTGTCACTACTGGTCCACTTGACTGTGAGAGGCGCGCCAGTGGTTTGGCTGGGCACCCTGTATGGGAGAGAGAGTGGGGGAGGGAGCAGGAGAGGGGGTGGGAGGTCGGGGTGTCCAGGGAGAACTGAGGCTGTTATACTGACCCCCTAATCAACAGGTCAGAACTGCTGTCGTTCACTAAAATTGAAATTGAGCAACTGGGACTCACTTCA
Organism: Schistocerca cancellata; assembly: GCF_023864275.1. Lineage (NCBI taxonomy): Eukaryota > Metazoa > Arthropoda > Insecta > Orthoptera > Acrididae > Schistocerca > Schistocerca cancellata. The sequence continues at coordinate 384,901,357 of NC_064626.1, read as the reverse complement.
CCTGTTGGGAAACCTGCTGTGTCCCTGGCGAACAATGGCACCCCTTAGGGAAATGGCAGCAAGGAACAGGCAAGAAGAACAGGTAAACTCAGTGTGTATGCCTGGGGTCATCATTCAGCGTGTTGAAGAGGCCATTCTGGCAGCCACTGAAAAAACAGAGTCTGACCAATTGCAGATTGTGGAGCACATTGGAACAAACTATGTAATCTGGACTCCAAAGTCATACTTGGATCATTACAGATGCTGGCAGAGAGGTCAAGACCACCCCTGCACACAAACTTTCAACGAAGCTCAGTTTTCAGCATTATCCCCAGAACTGATTGATGCCCTCTGGTTCTGAGTCAAATGAAAGGAATTAACTAAAAACTTTGAAGGTTCTGCGACAAACCAGGGTGCAACTACGTGAACTTGTACCATCGGGCTGAGAACTATTGGGTCGCCTTAAATGGCTCATGTGTGCACTACGGATCAGAGGCTGATATCCAAGTAGCTGAATGTGTGCAAGGTGCTCACAAGGGATTTTTAGATTAAGCGACTCTCCATACAGCCCAGATAACGACACCTGTAGGAGCCCCAGAAGTATTAGTGTGAGGTGTAAAGGAATGCCCCGACCCCCCCCTCCCCCACACACACACACACACACACACACACAAGTGAGAGTATTAAAATCCACATAGTTAATGGCCGAAGCATTCACAACAAAATGTGAGAGTCTGAAATGCTCCAGAAAAATAATTAAGCTCACATGATGTAAGGTACAGAAAGTTGTTTAAAAGCTGAAGTAAATAGTAGTGAGATTTCAGGGCAAAATTTAAGAGTATATAAAATGGACAAGCTAGCGAGAACTGGAGAAGTTGTACCTGTTGCAGTAGAAAAAGTACTCCAATCTCCCATGACAGAAATTGAAGCTGTGTGCAGGACTGTTTGGGCGAAACTCAGAATCAGGGGTGGGCATAAATTATAATTGAATCCTTCTATCAACCACAACACTCACCTCCTGGTGTAAATGAAAACTTTAGAGAAAACCTCCGTTCACACTGTAATCATTGGTAGAAACTTTAATCACCTAGTAATCAACGGGAAAAAATTACAATTTTGCTAGTGGTGGGCAATACAAGACATCCTGTGAAACAGTAGTAAATGCCTTCTCTGAAAACTATTTAAAACAAATAGTTCAGAACGTCACTCATGATGAAAATACATGGATGTAATGGTAACAAACAGATGTGACCCATTTGAGAATGTCCACACCGAAACCAGTATCAGTGACCACGAGGCGGTTGTGACAACAATGATAACCCAAGTAAAAAGGACAACTAAAGCAAGTATAAGGATTTATATGTTAAGTAAACTAGACAAAAATGCAGTAGTGATACATGTCAGTGATGAATTAGAAACTTCCAGCAGAGGATCCATCGCTCAAATTTAAAAGAATGGTTCAATACGCACTGGATACATGTACCTAGTAGAACAGTTCATGATGTGAAGGAGGGACCCTCCATTGGATACGAGATGTGATCAAAAAGTAATGGGAATTTAATTTCGCGGGTTTTATACATCTGATTTTCCAAAACTTATTATCTTGTTAATACAAATGTTCCTCAATATATGTTTGCATTTTCAGCTTTTTTGAATATTTAGTGTATTGTTGACAGTGGAAAAGGTTATACGTGTTTTTCGAGTGCTCGGTTAATTTTTAATTTCAAACAAGATGGATCAAAGTATATCCATTAAATTTTGCTTCAAAAATGGAAAAATGTGCATCACTGCATTCGAAATGTTGACTGTGGCTTTTGGCGAATCTGCTATGATTAAGACAAAAGTTTGCGAGTTGTATAAACGTTTCAGAGAGTGTCGATAACACGTTGAAGACCGTCCTGGACGCCCTAGTACATAAATTACTGCTGACAATGCGCATGAAGTAAAAAAAACGTTTCTGGAAAATCGCCAGATCACCGCCAGAGCAGTTTCTGATGATGTCGGCATATTCTTTGGCTCATGTCAAGTAATTTTTTCGGATGTTTTGGATATGAAGCATGTAGCAGCAAACTTTGTTCCGAAATTGTTGTATTTCGACCAAAAACGACGTCGCTTAGACACCGCTCAGGAATTGTTGATTGAAGTCGAAAACGATCCGGTACGTAGAAAGAACGTTATAACAGGTGACGAAACATGGGTGTGCAGGTATGACGTCAAAAGGAAGGCACAAACGTCGCAATAGAAACTGCCTGGAGAGCGAAGACCGAAAAAAACTGGACGACTTCGATCACATGTGAAGATTCTTCTTCTCATCACCTGGAAGTTATGCGCCGTTTGCATGAAGCGGTCTGAAGGAAAGACAAAAACTGTGGCAAAACCACTCGTGGAAATTGCATCATGATGATGAGTCTACTCACACGTCGATGCTTGTTCGTGATTTTTTGGCATAAAAAACAGGTATGTTCCCTCAGCCACCAAATTTTCCAAACATAGCCCACTGCGACTTCTTTCTATTTCCGAGGCTGCAGAAGATAATGAAAAAAATGGTTCAAATGGCTCTGAGCACTATGGGACTTAACATCTGAGGTCATCAGTCCCCTAGAACTTAGAACTACTTAAACCTAACTGCCCTAAGGACACCACATAAATCCATGTCCGAGGCAGGATTCGAACCTGCGACCAAAGCGGTCGCGCGGTTCCAGACTGAAGCGCCTAGAACCGCTCGGCCACAATGGCCGGCTGAAGTTCATGAAAGGATGTTGTTTTGCCACTGTAGATAAGATAAAAACAGAATCGCTCAAGGAGCTGAACAACATAATGAAAAGTTTGTTCCAGAAATGCTCCCAAGATTGGAAATAAGCGCTGGCACAGGTGTATTATTTCTGAGGAAGGAGGAGGGGGGTGTAATTTGAAGGGAAAAAGGTTGATGTTCACAAATAAATAATGATTCTTTAAGGAAAACAAAAATTTCCTTTATTTTTTTATTACACCTCGTGTAGTCTACTGTTAAGAAACATCTAAAGAAACAGGTTTAAAACAAAATACAGATCTATAGCTAGACAGACACTGAATGAAACGTGTTTAGCTGTCAAGCGAGCAGTGCATAAAACCTACAATGACTACTATAGTAGAATATTGCCAAATGACCTTTCACAAAACCCAAAGAAATTCTGGTCATTTTAAATGGATGTTGGTGGCATCAAATGTTAGCATCCAGTCACTTGTGGATGAAACAGGAATGAAACTAAGGGTAGCAGAGCAAAAGTAGAAGAACTTAACTCTATTCTCATATGTTCCTTTCAGAAGGAAAATCCAGTAATACTACCTCAGTTTAATTCTCGTACAACTGAAAAGATGAGTAAGATAGGTATTAGTGTCAGTGGCATTGAGCAACATCTGAAGCAGCTAAAACTGAACAAAGCTCCAGGGCCCCATAAGATCCCTATCAGATTATATACTGAATTTGCGTTTGAGTTAGTCAGTCTGTTAACCATGATCTATTCTATGTCCCTCAGATAAAAAATTGTACCCAGAAGTTGGAAGAAACCACATATGATACCCATCTTCAAGAAGAGTATGTCCAATATCCTTGATATATATCTGTTGTAGAATCTTAGAACATATTCTGGGCTCAAAGATAA